>NC_134687.1:194972626-195287626 GCF_050947455.1 Rhinoderma darwinii
TATATTCAAGCCATGTTTTTTATTCCATGTAACATGATTGCAGTCCTTTTCCTGTGTGATGCCACCTTCTGCTCCATATGATGTCCTGCCGTCTGCATCTGTCAATCATATGACATTACTTTCTGTCTCAGTGACCGCACAGTGTCTAGTCTCCTAACAGACCTAACTATCATCGTCACATACAATAATTCAAATAATGGCCTGAAATAGTACAGGGCAAGGAGGCCCCATCCGTAAAGACAGCAAGGCATGTAGATAAGTGATAAAAAGTGGTAATGTGCATAGAGTTAAGGCCCTATTAAACGGGCCAATAATCGTTCATATGAAAGCTCGTTCCCGATCATTGCCCTGTGTAATCTGGGCAACGATCAGCCGATGAACAAGAAAACGCTCGTTCATCAGCTGATCTGCTCTTTTATGCAGAATTAAACATCATCGTTGTTGGGAGCACATCCCCCTGTGTAATCAGAAAGATGCGCTGCCGACATGATAAAAATGTAGGGGGACGAGCGATCATAGTAACGATCGCTCGTCCCTATACATAAGCAATTATTGCTCCGTGTGAAAGGACCAAACGAGCGCCGATCAATGAACTGCCTCGTTGATCGGCGCTCGTTTACACGGCCCACGTCGGCCCGTGTAATAGGATCATTGGGGTTTTGTTAGGATGGTGTAGTGTAGGTTTTGTAGAGGAATTATGCTTTAAACATGAATTTGCGTCTTTCAGATATCCCCTTTATTATGAATTTGTCACACTGAATGTTTTCTGACTTTTAAACATAATATGTGACAAGAGAAAATCTGATTCGACGTTTGATCTGTGAATTTATTTAAAGTGATCCTATCATCAAAAGGTAACTTTGGTGTAGAATTTTTAACAGTATAGCTGTCCTTGTTGCCCATAGCAATCAATTACTGCTCCAGATTAAAAAAAAAGCCGAACAGACACGAAGCGGCTGAGCGCTCACACGAGCACTTCAGCTGCTTCGTTATAGCGATTGGTTGGGGTCTCATTGCTCGAACCCCCACCAATCCAAACTTCTGACATGTCACTATGACATGTCAGAAGTTTGTCAAACGTTTAGCTACACTTTAACTTATTCTAACATCTCCCTCTCATCCCTATTTTAAGTGATAATAGGGTTCAGGTGATTGATTAAAGATTTCTAGGCTCTGTTCACATTACTTTTGCGCCTTCCGTCAGGGGTATACTTCACAAGAAAAGCTCCGACATATGCTACTCTATGGTCATAATAGTGGCCTATGTTGCCAATAGGCTCCCGTTGTAAAAAAAATGTATACCTTGTTTCATTTTTTTTACTGTATTCCTCTGCAAAGAATAGCGACGTTCACTACTCTACTCTTTACAGAAAATAAAATGGTATGGTGACGCTTACTGGCACGGCGCATGCCAAAAGGACAATCGCCGAACGTGATGTGAACAGAGCTTTGCATGTTCACTCAGGTTCCGTCTGTTTGATACAGAAAAAGTCCTTTAATTTGCCACCCAACACTCCAGAAATCCCGCTAATCCAGGATCTTTCTCTTTCCTCTTCTTGCTACCATCATATTATATCAGCTACACTAATAGAAGAGTAAAGACATGCAGGAATGCCAATGCTGCTGTGTTATGTACACTGTCTATTTATAGCTGTGTATATATCTAACTACCTGTGTTTCTATCCACATCAGAATGATTGGAATATCCATCAGCCCAACACCATTGTGGCCACGGGAATCTCGGATTATCGCTTTTTTACTGTATTATATTGGGGCAAATTTACTAAGACTGGCGTTTCGCTTTCTGTTCTGCTGCATTAAGATGCAACAGATTTAGAGGTGCACATCTCAATTGTGGCGTATAAACTGCAGACATGCGCCATCAATTTCTGCCCTCTCATCGGACAAGAAATAAATATAAAATATACTCACCTCAGTGCTCCTTTTCGCTTCTCCCGTCTGGTTCCCTTCACCATGCTGTGGCTTATACAAGGTCCTGACGCCAAGCAGTGTCAGGGCCTTATATGCGGTGCAGCACACATTGTCCAAAGTGCTGCTTCACATGCAACGCCCTGATGCTGCCCGATGTCAGTACTTTGTATGAGCCACAGCATGGTGAGTGGAACCGGAATGGGAAAAGCAAAGAACCGGAAGGGGAAAAGCAAAGAGGAGCGCTGAGCTGAGCATACATATTTTTTGTTTATTTAAATTTATTTACACTGTATATATTTTTTGTCTGATGGGGTGGGTGAGTAGTCTGATCGGGGGGCAAGGTACGGTGTCCAGCACGGGCCTCCACCTTGCTACGCCCCACAGAGTGAAATATATAGCGGCAAGGGGCTGTCATAGATTTACGCTATGATTTCCGCCAGCTTTGTAGCGTAAATTATAATAAATTTGTCAGGCCGTGGTAGCCCCGACACGTTGGTTAAGCTACTCCTACTTTTCAAAAAGTGGCGAGGATGGCGTAGAATGACATGCAAATTAAGATTTTTGGGCCCTTTTGCCACTTTTCTATGCCAGAGAACTTGCGTAGAAAGGCTGATAAATTCCCCCCATTATGTTTAAAGTTTAGAAACAAAACACTGTGACAAATGTTTAATTATAGGTGACATATGGCCAATACTTTTTGAGAAGACTGTAAGTTTCTCTCTAGTGTGTAATTGTTTTATTTACCATAAGGTCTGCTTTAACATTCCTGCTTTTTTTTTTATAGTTATTTGTTATTAAAACTTTTTATTGATTGAAATTTTTTATTTTTGCTTAGATTTAAACAGGATAAAACATGAATATGAACTGATAACACCAATAACAACTGACGCTGAGGGACACCATATTTCCAATATTCTTTCCATTGGTCACAAAAAAAGATTAGCAAGAGACACATCACATAGTCGTCAGCCCCTCTACTTCAACGTTACAGCCTTTGGAAGAGAATTTCATTTAAAATTGAAGCCAAACACTCGCCTCGTTGCTCCAGGTGCTGTGGTGGAGTGGCATGAAGACCCTGTTAATGCTGAAAACAGAAGCCATGTTGGAAATATGACCCATGTTTCAAATAGCACTGAGGAAATTTGGAAAAAGGAGCCACTATGGACAAATTGTGCTTATGTTGGAGAAATAACAGATATCCCTGGAGCCTCTGTTGCTTTAAGTAACTGTGATGGTCTGGTAAGATACATTTTTCTAACTATCGCTCTTTTATTTTCTGTTTTTGTCTGTGTATTAAATTATGTGGGCAGCATAGCATAAAATTAAAAAACTGTTACAAAACATAATGCAAGATTCAAGAAAATGACTTTATTTTGGATTTATAAAAATGGTAGCACTTGTTTCTACTTGCAGTGTCACCAAGCATTGTTTTAGCCTATGTTTTAGAGCAAAGACCGCAAAAAATATAGGGTGAAAGTAGATTTAATAAATAGTCAACAATATATGAAATAATAGTTTTTATAAACCAATATGCTGGTTTTTTTTCTAATCCTCTATTTTGACCGTCATTGTGGGTCGCACAGGATATGCCATAAATGCCTGATGCGGGTCCTACCTCTGTGGCCCACAGAGATCCGTAACCCCCTTTTTGCTGATCCATGGTAGCCACAGTCTCCATAAAACTCAGTGGGGAGGTTGCAGCGCTTATGCGTGCGCGCTTGTGCCTATGCCTTTCCATGGAAGTCTGTGGGAGTTACAGAAAGAGCTGAGCAAGCAGTCCAATCCAGACTCCAAATTAGTATTTTTAAGGATTATCATAAAGGTAAATTAAAACTAAAGGTATTATAAAGGCACATAAAAAGATAAAGGTATTTAATGGATTTTTCAATCAGGCTTGCTACCAAGTGGACACTATGGGACAGATTTACTAAGACTGGCGTCTCATACTTCAGTCTCGGTACGAACCCCACATGCTTCTTAATAAATTTTTTCTGTGTCCATGCATCAAAAATCGATACCACCTAAGAGCCTGCGTAGATTTCCCCTATTATTTACACCACTTTTTCTTTTTAAAAGTGATGTGAGCAGTGGAAATGCATCAGAATGCACATTTTTTCAATCCATTTGCGACTTTTATGATAGAAAACTGCCGTAGAAAAGTTGATAAATTCCACCCTATCAGTATTTCATGTAGTCATGTTCTAAGTGAGACATATCCAGCTATGAACTCATCAGATATGGGCAAAATCACCTCACTCTTTTAATGCTTCTTGATTCATACCATGTCTCTTAAGAGGTTTATATGGTATCGAAGCCAGGATTTATTATATACTTTGCTGTACTTCGTTCTTTTCAGTACTCACACAGAGCTTGCACCAATACCTATCACACTTGATGCGGCTCAGTACTCTACAGGGGTTAGAAGTGCTGTAATGAAAGCTGGCTACTGATGAGAAGAGTGCTCGGAGATTTCAGCTATATTTTACATATTTATGTGAAACAAGGTTTATATGTGTTACTTACATGCCTTTGACTTTTTGTATATTGAAATTTTAATGAAATGTATGGGGCAGTTTTTATTTCCTAGTGCTTTCCAACTAATAAGCTATGGCATCCCGATATACAAATTTCCATATTTTTCTTATCAAAATCCACTTCATTCTTATGAATTAGTCTTTTTTTTTTAAAGTTCAGAGTCCTGGCTAACCCTTAAACCTGCAAAAATATTATACTTGAAAATGCTAAAGTGTGATCAGTATATTTTCCATGGTAGTCAAACAGTCCCTTAAATTACAAAAAAAAATACTGTGTGGCTGAAATGTTTTAGGATAAAATCAGATTGAGGTCATTGCCAGGTATACTGGAAGACACTTTAGCCCGCATCTCTATGCCACACTAAACACTATTTCTTAAAAACAGCAGGAGCGGGCGGGTATTTACAGTGGTAACTCCGTGGTCTACCAGTGTAAACATTTTGAAATCCCAGATACACACTGCTTGCAACCCACATGTGCTGCAAATACTAATTCAATCAGTGTTACAGAGTAAAGACAACAGCAGCTATTTTGTGTTCATCTAGTTACAGAAGAAACTCCCTTTCCCATGGGACCACATCTAAAAACACTGGACGCTGACCTTCTTCAATGGGTTGCTTAAAGAAGACTTTAATGGAAAGCTGAACTTGTTTCTGTAGTTTATGAAAGCAATTGCTATTTGACTAAATTTGCTTTGGAATTGCATTGGCCTAAATATTTATATCTTACATCTCCAAAAGACTTACAATTAAATGTATACCCCTAAGAAGATATTGTTGGACCTATAAGTTGTAGCACAACTGAACACTACTTTGTTGGATCTCTACACAGCCTTTTCTTCATCCAAATCAAACCTTCGTAGTTGAATGTTCCTATTACCCTTCTCTATAAACACTTTGCCCTAGTATTCCCTAAAGGCATTGTTATGGTACACTAAACATAAATTCAGCAGCTAATAAAAAAATAAAAGCTAATAGAAGCGTCATACACTTCTCATAGTTCCAGTGAGATTGTTCAGTGAAAGAAGCTGGGCTGGAACAATGAGAAGTGTATGACGCTGATTGGTCACTGATTGGTCAGCGTCATACACTCCTCTGTATAACACCCAGTTGGTAAAAAGTAAAAACACGCCCAGTTGTCTATTAAGAAACGAATTTAGCATAAATCTAAAATTGTTCATAACTTGGTCAAAAATTATAATTTTTCAAAATAAAAACCACTGTTGTCTACATTACAGCGCCGATCAGATTATGTAGGCATTTATAATCTGGTGACAGAGCCTCTTTATATATTAATCCAAAATTTTGACTGTAAAAAAAGTAAATATGACCATTCAAGTAAAGACTTAGCCCTATATGTTGAGCATTACGGTCCCTTTTTATGTTTTGTTTTTTTTGCAGAAAAATGAATTTTGCAGATTTTATAACTCAAAAATGTTGCCCCTATGTTATAGGAGTAGAATCTGTTAGCTTCATATTACTAGGTTTGTGGTCTGGCAAGTGGGAATTCTCACACTTTTATTACTTAATTAGTTTTTTATTTTACATTCTTCTTAGAACATTTGTCACTGTTTTATGGGTTAAAAACTTAGTTCGTTTACAATATATTCGCTTGAGAGTATTAAATTAAACAATATCTATTACTGTTCTAGTCTCCCGTTTGCATAAAAATTTTATTAAGTCAATGGGGTGGAACTAGTCTATGGGATTGAGCTTGTAGAATTGGCAGAGAGCTTTGCTTAATCACATTTACAATTGGTTGGTGGTGAATATTAGACTATTCTGTCCAGTCAACCAGCTGTCAACTGATCTGCATTCACCTATAAAAAAAGCTGAAGTAACATTAATGTGATTATAGGTTTTCATGTGTTTCTTTGCGCTAAACTATTGTTTTGATATTTATTAATTAAACAGATGTGGTTTCTAATTTATAGTCTGATTTTACAACAGTCCAGTCATATAAAAAACTGGAACAATGATCGTGAGCAATGAGATTGAGAAAATATCTTTATTTGCTTGAGAAGGTAGGAAAAATGAGACCATAGAATAAGAAGTGTCCTCTTGATAACATGGAACCTGTCACTGCTGGCTTAATTCCTCAAGGGAATGTGGAACAGGTTCAAACATGCAAAGACTGCTCGATGACTGACGTACTTATCTTGTCCTCTTCAATTCAAACCCATATCCTCAATTGTCCGAAAAAAGATGAAAGGCACGTCAGTTATATTGTTGAGTTATATGTTTGGCAAGAGATGAGTTTTTTGTTTTTTTAAATATATATGCAAATTGCTTGCAGTTTTACACTGTACTGTAACCAAAGTGGATTTCCCAGTAGAATGTTACTTGGATAAGTGGCCTTCTTGTTAACTACGCTTACAAAATAGTTTCAGACCTTCACTTTGAAGTGTCACTCTGTGACTCATTTGGCATTCAACAAGGATTGAAAAATTGGCCTGCCCAATCTATCAGTTTATAGGATAAAATGGGCAAAATATTTAGCCTATTATGTAATTTCTATAAAGCCGATAAGTGAACCTAAACATTAGAAATGGATTTTCCCATTGTATCGTAATAGCAGCTAAATTGTGAATTGATTTGAATTGAGCTCTTATGGATATCTCCTGGTCACACAAGAAGAAATCAGATTAAATGAACACGCTTTGAACTAGTCTAAATTATATAATATATATATGTGTGAAATGACATCAAAAAGTTGTATTTCCTGGATTGATCGATCCAACTTACTCAAGATGATCATTCTCCCTAAACTCCTCTATCTATTCCAAACTCTCCCGATTCCCCTTCCAAAAAACTTTTTTGTGGCCATTAGACAACAGTTTTCTAAATACATTTGGAACAATTCTAAACCCAGAATAGCATTTAGCACCCTTGTCCTTCCTAAACGCTCAGGTGGGATAAGGCTTCCGGATATAGAATGCTACTACCACTCCATACAATTAGCCAGAATAACTGAGTGGTTTGATCATACTTCAAGTAGACTTGGGGTTCCCGTGGAGGAGGCTACCATAGGCATCCCCCTTAGCTCCCTTCAGTGGCTTGTCAAACATAATGCAGCCCCATTTTTGTTGAGTAACTCTCTTACCTCTGCTTCTTATCAAACATGGACAAGGGGCGAGGGGATGAAATCCCTGCACCAAATTCCGTCTCCCATGATGACGGTCCGAGACCTTGTGCAGTCACAGACTGAGAGATTTGGAGATTGTCCTTCCCTTCCTAGAGCAGCGTCCTGCAGCACATATGATTTCATACTGACTAACGGGTCCGTTCCTACCCTCCACGAATTGAAGTCTCAGCCTGGGTTCTCATCCCTCAATTTTCTCTCTTACTTTCACCTCAGAAGGTGTTACCTAAGAGCACTTAGTCAGGGACCACTTGACCGCCAGCCATCTTGGTTGAACAGAACCCTCCTCCTTCACCAACCACCTAAAAAGCTTATTACACTATACTATAACAATCTCATTAAGCTGAATACATCGGCCCTCCTTTATTAAATCTTGGGAGTTGGAACTGAATACTACCTTTTCTGACAGACACCAAGGAGGTTCTTAGAAACTCCCTTGGGACCTCTAGATGTATTAAACTACAAGAATCCTCATACAAACTGACCTCTAGATGGTACAAGACACCTTGGGTATTGAATAAAATATGTAACAAAATCTCCCCTGACTGTTGGTCATAAAGCCCCGGGTACCTATCTACATTTATGGTGGGAATGTGAGAAAATCTCCCTCTTTTGGGATTAGATACAAAGTACCCTTAACACCATTACTCATTCCTCTGTTGTTATTTCCCCACGAGCAGTGTTTCTAAATCTGTGGCCAACATTCCCTAAGGGGGCCCCCAAGGAGATATGGTTACAACTCTTTGCTGCAGCCAAATCTTTGATTCCGCTATATTGGAAGACCGAAGCTGTGCCACCAGTAAGCCACTGGCTTAGGAAGGGAGCCGAGCTTGCGAGAATGGAAGAGCTCTCGCATCTTGAGTATCATTCTCATGCCAAATACCAAAAGAACTGGGCACCCTGTTTGCGTTTTGTAAAAATGATTCCTTTAAACACCTTTGGTGTTAATGTCAATTAATATTTCGATTCCCTCCTCTTTTATTCTGAGACCAATTTCTAACAGACCCAGACCCTAATTTCCAACAGACACAGACCTGGAATTTTTTTTGTGACTTCTCCCCTTGTACGTTTGCTTTCCCATCCCCCCCTGATGTTCGGTAACTGTGAAAAGACCATATACCATAACGTTTCTAATACATTATTGATTTGTTTTTTATGGTTTGAATTGTCTATTATAGAGATTACGCTATGTATACACAAGTCTTCTAATTGTGAATCCTAACAATTATTTTGTATATTTGGAACACTGTCGCTCTTACACATATTGTAATTGCATTATTGCCTTTCTGAAAAACCTCAATAAAAAGTTATTGAAAAAAAAAAAAAAAGGTGAAGTGTTGAAATGAGAAACTTACTGGACAGACGTAACTATTTGGGGCTGATAGTTTTGCAATAAAACTGTAGTCTGGCTTTATCTCTTTAGCGTTTGGATTACTGTGCCATTTTTTTTTTTTTTTTGCATTAGTGATTGTTAAGCTGTAGATATCCCTCCCTGGTATTATGTTTGCAGTGTTGGTTGAGTATCTGTAGGGTTTGCCTGATTATTCCTTACAATTGCATATTAGGCTGTAACTTAAGACCATATGATAAGCCTACTTTGGACAGTTTCAATTGGGCATGTACCCTAGCGATTAGCAAATCATGAAGGGGGTCCCGCTGCTACTATCAGATGCTAGGGGTCCTGCTTTTTTGCAGTAGCTTTGGCTTAAAAGGGAGAACCCCCCACTCATCCAGGCATAGTACTTGCATAGTGGTCTGTTATGTCTGCATAGTGGTCTGTAATGTGCCTATAGACTTTAGGCCGCGGACTGTAGCTTATCGGTGATTTATCCCCCTGTTGCTTCCCTGTTCCGTCTTTAGGGAATTTCCCGTAATGATATCCTAGCCCTTGTTAACCAATTCACTCTCTCCTTTAAATATCGGGGAGTGTTTAAGCACCTCTTTCGGCATAGTTCACACATACTTTTTTTGGTGCTGATTTTGACGTTGAAACCGCTTTGGAATCAGCGCCAAAGAATGCCCCAAATTTCCCTTTATTAATTTCAGTGGGAGGGAGAGGCGTTTTCTTCCCCAGGTGGTTTTTAACAGCTTGCAGAAAAAAAAAGTGAACTATTTTGGTGTGGTTTCTACCTCTAAACCTCCATTAAAATCAATGAGAGGCAGAAAAAAAGCACTACGTTAGTTTAAAGCGTTTTTGACGCGGTTTTTAAATTAGATTAACTGAAAGAAGAAAAAAAAAGCGGTAAAAAAAAAACCAAAAATGCTTGCATTTCAAAATGTTACTAAAAACATCTTGACGGAATTTTGAGGCAGATTGTTTTGCACTAGGCCTTGGGGTGCGCCTTCGCGCTGCGGGGCCCACATGCAGGCGGAGCTTCACCCACGTGCGGTGGCCGGCGATTGCGCAGTTTTGCCAGCAATACCACAGTATTGCTGGCAGGGTCGTGCGGCCTTTGGCTGCCGCGTGTGGGTTAGTTGTCGACCGCATGTGGCTGCCGCAGCATGGGGTTGCACCCTTACTAGAATCCAAATGCCCCTTAATGTATAAATTGAGTAGTAAATTAGTTGACATCTTGGAAAAAAAATTTTTTTTAATTATGTTGGGTACATCAACAGCTATTCAATAATGTTGAGGACTAATGTATAAGATATGTGTAGTACAATTTTACAAAGGAAAATTAGCAAAATGTAATAGAAGATAAATTGAAAAAAAGGATTTGAAAAGGATAAAGGCTTGGGGGAACAACTACAAGTGCCAAAAAATACAGACTACATCACTAAATGAAAATCATTACTATCAAATATCCCAACTACTCACTCAACCTCCACTAAACAGATGAGATAGCGGCAGTAATCCTAGAAAGCAGTGTCTAATGTCTGGCACCTGTCAACAGCTTTTGCAGTCAATTTCCATATACATGTTGGCCAGTTGTTTGGTAGCGAGCGCTCAGTGTCCATTCACTGGTGTTTTAGTTGGATAGTCAGTAGTCATGGTCATTGAGGCATTCCACCTTTGATATCTTGTTGCAATTAATACAGTATGGGCTTGGTGTATGCTGGTGGGTATTATAACCCTATTATACTTCATGTCCAAGGGCCTAATAATTACTTATTTTCAGAAATTGAAGTCCCCTAAAAACTAATAATGATTCTGTGTGGTCCAGTGACGTCATTGTCCCTGGTGACTAGTGATGTGAACTGGTTATCTAATCAGACTATGATTTGTGATCAGCTGAGTTTCACTCGAGGGGTTCATATGAAGAGCTGAAATGTCACATGTAGTGAAATCTATAGAGTCCTTCTAAATTCTGCTGCCGAAAGGCTATGTCCTGCAAACATCAGGGCGCACATTGTATGCTGGTGGTGTACCGTCACCTGACCTACTGTCATGAATGCATCTTTTTTATGCACTCGGGCACCGGTATGCAGTGCTGCATATACAGTATATCAATGCATGCAGAAAGCCTTTAACCAGAGATCTTACTTTTTGTTAAAAAAAATTCCATGGATATCTTCATTACATTTTCTATACATTTACTATCTCAATCTGCAATCTAGATGGGTGCATTTGTCAACTTTCTGAATGAATTGTTCTTGTTCCCAATGTATGGTCAAGATCAGGCATTCTTACATATTTCTTAAGAGAAAATACAGAGCATTTGTGCTATCTGGTTGAGACCCATCGTTGACAATATGTTTTAATTCATTTCTATGTACAATTCATTCTAACATATGAAAACCTAATCAGTTATGTAAACTCTTAAGGCTGGGTTCACACGTTGCTGCAAAATGGCTCGATTTTGCTGCAAATTACACTAAAAAGCGCATTTTGATCACAACCCAACCCAACCTTAGTGTATCTGACTTTAGTTAATGTAATAGGGAACCCCACTCTTGACCTTCCTCTATTTGATAAAGCTTAGATGGTATATTGCCGCAAAAGCTGAAGTCCCCAGAATCAGTTGTTGGGCAAAAAAAATTGTAAACAACATCGGTTAAAGAGCTTGCGAAAACCGTGTAAGTTGGTTGAGTTGAATATACTATGAACTAAGTATTTCACACCAATCTTTGTTCTCACAGCATAAAAGGCCCCTGATTTGTAAGAAATTGACTTGTTTACCCTTATCTTAAACTTCTATATTTTATTGTAATGCAAAAGAGATTATCCCATATGCCATATAGAATTCATTAAACAGTCTGCTGTTTTAGCAGCAGAGTCAACACATTTTTTATATGACAATGGACATTGCTATGGGAACCTTCCACTAATTAGGGTATAAGCAATTTTGAGACTGATGCATGGAGTCGCCAAAGTAATAAAGTCTATCATCCTCTTAGGTTGTAAAGAATAAAAAAAAAGAATGAACAATGTAATTTTAATTTCAATGAGAAGTTAATCTCTCAAAATAAGCTCTTTTTTTCTAAATATAAATTACGCTAGACTTTCCAAAAAGCGAGCTCGCTGAAAACTTCATTAAAATGTACTTATGACTGTATTACTTTAATGTGCTTTTTTCTCTCTAAATGAATGCTATTATATGTCTTTTACTCAGATTGCATAGTAAGCAGTTAGTTTTGTGTATTTACATTTAATCCGAGTAAAGTGGTAGGGACTCCTGGTCATTGTGACCCCCACCCAGGGCCGCCATCAAGAATTTCTGGGCCCCATACAGCCAAGGATTCTGGGCCCCCCTCCATTACCATGGGTCAGGCACATGACCAGTTAATGCCCTGAATTTTGTTCAATTCAGCCGAAACGTATCCCAGTGTATGGCATACAGTGGGATACGACGTCCGGGAAATGGCCCTGGGGAAACTCCTGGCGTCACTGTCCATAAATGGACAGTGACGTTATTAGCTTTCCCAGGGCTAGAGTCCCCGGGCAGAACTTCTACTAGAGCTCTGCCCAGGGACTCCGGCGCTGTTCCTGATGTCCATTTATGGACAGTAATGTCAGGAGCTTTACCAGGGCAGAGCAATTGTGATACTCTGCCTGGGGACTCTGGCATTGGGAAGCTCCTGACATTACTGTCCATATAGTAATGTCAGGAGCGGTATACGTTTTTTTGCGGGATCTCTCAGGATGGAATATGCAAAGTCTTCTGCGCTATTCCATCCTTCAAAAAAAGGTAAACCCCATTAACACGAGTTTTAGCCATGTGCCAATACAAAAGCAAATTGTTTTTCTATTACTCTTCCAACCTACATGTATTTGGTCTTGTTTTTTTTTGTTTTTTTTGTTTTCCTATCTATCTATCTATCTATCTATCTATCTATCTATCTATCTATCTATCTATCTATCTATCTATCTATCTATCTATCTATCTATCTATCTATCTATCTATCTATCTATCTATCTATCTATCCATCCATCGAATCTATCTAATCTGTCCGTCCGTCTGTCTATCTATCTATCTATCCTTTACATGTGTGAGCCTTCTAAAACTAAGCAGAGGACTGTGTGGAATTGAAATTCCCCATCATTGCTCTGAAAGTCTATCAACAGAAAATATGTGTTAAAAAAAGCTAAATTTTATATATTCAGATCTGGCACTATGCCCCTTGTAGTCTCATGTGTACAGGATACCATCTGCAAAAGCCGGGACCCTTTGTTTTTGGATGGCGTATCTAAAATCCCAGGCAGTTTGTTAGTCTATAAATGCTATTTGCCCGCAAAAAAGGAAAATAATATAATTTTTAAGCAAATACAAATGTATGTGTGTGTGTGTGTGTTTATGTGTGTGTATATGTGTGTGTGTGTAATATCAATTGATTTACCTTCACGATAGAACTAATTGTTATCCCGATAATAGAAATGTCAGAAAAAATTAAATCATCAACAGGAAGACGGCACAGTGTGTTCTATTATCACAATAACAATTTACATTGTCGGTATCTACGCATCTTCCTCCACCACACTATGGATAACGTCCAGAGTTTATGAATAATGATCGTGTCATGCCAGGAAAATTCATTCATTCCATCTCAAGAGAGCAGGGACACGAGCATAAACTGAATTCCCAAGTACTTTACAATATGTAACCATAACATAACAACAATTTATAGTATAAATCGGAAATTGTGAATCAGAAAGGAAAAAATGAACTTGGAATAAATGGCACAAATAATTAGCACTACACGTATGTGGTATAATTTCCGATTTGCATAAAAACAGACACTATAGAACATCCTCCCCAGAAAAACCCCAAAACAAGTAAATGTAGATCTTGATGTTGCCATTTCCTTTCAGATGCATCTATCTTGGCTGTCATTACAGCTTTCACAGTGGCAAATCTCTTCAGTTCTGCAATGTTCACACGCTGTGGATTCTATCAGGATCTCGGCACAGATTTCGCACCTAAATCTGGACAGAATCTGCAAGCAGTCCATCTTCAATGGATGTGAATGGGGTATGGGATATGCGCCAGAAAAATATGTGCGGACTAATGACCTCGCTGCAGATTTTAACATTTGCAGCGTTTTAATTATTGATGTGGATTTCGCACTGAAAAGCCGTGGATTAGCTCTATTGAACTTCCACATGGCAATTTGTGGCAAAAATTAGAAGTAGAAAATCTGGGTAACAACCCCTGTGAACTAGACAACCTCTTATGATACAGTAACAGTGGCAATATTAGTTGTCTCTCAGCTTACCCAGATCTAATTAACAAACAGCTTGGCAGAAGGCAACTCAAGATAATGTTTTTATTTATTTAGGAAAAATATTTTAGTAGAAGTATCAGTACAGTAATATAGTATTTTCAGCCATCAGATATATGCAATATGCTTCTTTGTGTACAGTGGTGTAGCTAACTCCAGTGGATAATTTTGGGGATTACCTTCCTTTCCTGGACTTCAAGTTCCTGAGTAACTGATGCCAGCTGGTCCTGGTGTTAGTTACTTGTCCAGGTCTTTACACCACAGGGAATTTATATTAATGCAATGCTCAGCTGACAGTTTTGATACCGCCGATTGGGTGGCTGCCATGACTTGATACCGGATGCCCGATCGGTGCTCCCAAACCTCTGCACTGGGAAGTTTATTTATCCAAACATCTTGAAGGTCGAGCTCGAGAAAGAATACATTTTCTTGCAATTGCAGTGAACCTATTTAAGTCCTAGGCATAAGGTTTATGCAATGATTTACTAAATTATTATGATGAAAGAACGACACCTTTACCTGAAGTAGAAAGTAATATCTATGGAATATTGTTCTAAACATTGTAAATGATAGCAACTGGGATAGCAAATTCCAGACATCAGGCTAAACTTTGTATTTCGTGCATCTATGAAAAGGGTTGTCCCCTCAAGATAGTCCCTGTCTCTATGCCCTTTTACAGGACAGTTCCTCACTTAAAACACGTCTCTTTTTTTGGTCAAGAACTCCTGCTAATAGCGCCTATCACGCTAGCGGATCTGTGCAATTAATGGGTGCCATGTAATACTACATATGTAGGTGCCAGCAGCTTCCACAGCTAATGGCGTTGGTTGCAGTACCCAAACCCCAGAGGTGGGCTGCATTAGGAAACAGGGTTTTAAATGTTCCTGCTTGTTCTATGTACATTAAAATTATTTTAATGAACTTCACATTTATTATAAAGGACTCCCACTTAGTGCAATGTACCTTTTTATTAGATCTTCTGCCAAATTCTTGCGAGGTTGTCCTTAGAAATATCTTGTAGTTCAGGACAGCTACTTCAATTTCTCTTTATTCCTATATTCTTCCACTGGCTGCACTCTCTCTAGATCACTAGAACTAAAGCCTTTTAGCAACTCTAACTAGGGTTCAAACCAGACAAGATGTATTTTTTTTCTTTTTTTACCCCGAAATAATTATCTGTAGAATAAATATTTACTATATTTTAGAGGCAAATTTAAAATTTTGGCTGGTATGACACCGTTTCCCTGTACCAGTCTAACTAACCTCTGCTAAGCTCCAGCATTCGTTGTTTTTAATCCCTGTAGTTGCTGAATGCCTTCACCTTTTTATATCTCCCAGTGTTCTGACGTCAGCAGTATTTGTGTATTAACCTTTTTACATAAAAAGCTCTACTGATTATAACAAGCTAGACACTAGTGGCGGATTTACTAAGACTGGTGTTTCATACGCCAGTCTTCACGTTCTGCTCCACTGGAGTAAGATGCAACCGTTTTATTGAGAGGCACATGCCTCTTAATAAATCTGTTGCATTTTTCCACCAGTCATGCACCACAAATGTGGTGTGATGACTTCGTCCGTGCACCATCCATTTCTCCCCCACCCATCAGACATAAAATAAAATAAAAATTATACTCACCTCACTGCTTCTCTTTGATTCTCCCCTCCGGGTCCCCTCAGGCTCCTTTAGCATGCCACAGCTTATATAAGCTCCTCACGTCAAGCAGCATCAGGGCCTTATATGCGATGCAGCACTCAACTTACTGAGTGCCGCGTCACAACGTCCTGATGCTGCTCGGGACCTGAAGGGGAGAAGCAAAGAGAAGGAGGTGACATGAGCATGCTCTTTTTTTATTATCTGATGGGGAAGGGGGGTAGTGGTCTGATTGGGGGAGCAATGTACGGGGCCTCTACTTTGCTATGCCTCATAGAGTGAAATCTACACCAGATTTCCGCTCAAATTTACGCTAGTTTTATGGTGTAAATTACAATAAATTTGTCAGGCCACTGTGGCCTGTCTACTTTGGGAAGCCATGCCCCTTTTTACAAAGCGGCAAGGACGGCATTAAATGTTCACAAGTTGCAATTTTCAATGCAAATTGCAACTTTTCAGCCCTTTTGCAACTTTTCCACGCCAAAAATAACTGGCAAAGAAAGGTTGGTTAGTTCCCACAATATCCCCCCCCCCCCCACACTGCATTAGCAAAACCCTCGTAACTGAGATCAATCATTTTGTACAAGGAAAAATATATGTGGTTTGAATCTATATCTGGAGTAAGTAGTGGGCTATTAGTTTAATTTGGATAGAAAAGGAATTTCGGAAGATGATGCAATGGTGAGGAGTGTGGGACTGCAGATTTTGCCAGTTTCACAATGAATGATGCACGAGAAACCAAGTATTTAAAGCTATTTTTATGGCTGCTGCTTCCGTTTGACACTAAGTGCAAGTAGCTTTTGTATACGTGGTTTTTAACTTTATTGGCCCAGTGCTGATGTTCCAGTAGTGTTTCCAGTAACCACTTCTTATGTTACATTGCTGCTTATAATTAAGATAGAAAAGAAACCAAGGTCTTTGTGAGGCACAATTGTTACCCTCACTATGTGGGTGTTCTGTTTTTTCTTCTGCACTGAAACGATCACTTTGTAGAGAAATGTGCTCATGTACCCTATTCAGACTTAGGTCACAGACATGTCACCTAGCAAAGGATGTTCTGTCTGATCCTATTATGTTTGTATCATGTGATATGTATGTCCATATAACTTTACATTTCGAAACAGGAAGGATTTCTGGAGTGCAATAGATTGATTTAGGCTCTACTACTGTTAGGGTCAGTTCACACAGAGTTTTTTTTGATGCGGAAACCGCATTGGAATCAGCGCCGATAAACGGCACCAATTGATTTTAATGGGAGGCAGAGGCTTTTTTCTCCTGAGCAGCTTTTGGCCACTACTGGGAAAAAAAGTGGCATGTCCTTTCTCGTTTCTGAGCATTTTTTGCAGCGTTTTTTGCCCGCGGTCCTTGCATTAGCTTCAATGGCCGTGGCTGAAAAACCCTGTAAAAAAAGATGGAAAAATATGTGCGGATAGTTCAAAATCTGTCTCGAAATTCCTGAAGGAATTCTGAGGCAGATTTTTTCTGCATGCAAAAAAAACTCAGTGTGAACAGGGCCTTAGGGATCCTTCCATCATGTTTCCTTTGTTTTATTGATGGCTAGATTAGTGTAGTATGCTGCACCATTCGTTCCTGTAAAGAAATAAAACAAAACCCACCAATCCCACCAAAAAACAAAACCCACCACTCTCATCAAACGTCAATGGGGACGTGTTAGAATGCATTTCACAAGGGATCCATCATAACTGCCATTGCTCTATAAATAACATAATTCATACTGGTGTGAACAGAGCCTTATTTATTACCATTATAGAATTAACGTCAACTATTCCACTACAGTATGGACTGGTCTGATTGAAATACCCTGGTCACATAGACTAGTTTTTGCATCAGGACTTCTGAATTAGCTCAACATGTTTTAGATTAGCATCACTGGGATCAGATAAGTAATGCCCCAAAAGTAAAAATACAATAAATAAAAAAAAATTCCAGCCATTTCTTAGTTAGAACTTTTAATAGAGAATTGCTTCTATTACCGCTCCTATAGAGGTTGTCACCTATTTTTTCAATTTCTATTCACAGTAAGTGGGAACATCAGAACCAGCTGTTCCTAAAGGGCCCATCAATAATCTCTGGGCAGAATGGGTTTGCAACTATGGCCAGTACTCCGCCTGGGAACAGGATCCTGGGCCCACCTCTTTAATGGTGGTTGTCTAATTCTTGACCTGTCATACTTTAGATGGATTCAAGATTACTGTTATACTTGAAGTACCTACTCATGAGCACTCTAATGGTAAAGAGGTTCTCCTAAGATGGGGACTGGCAGATCTGACTGCTGCTGATCTGCTTTTCGTCCTCCCTGCTATCGGTGGAGTGTCAATCCAGCTTTGAGCGGAACAGCTAAGTCATGCCTGACAGTCTGGTTGCTAGGGATATATACACAACAAGCACTGACTCTGCAGTAGAGTTGTCAGGCAGTCTCAAGTTACTCAGCTCAAGGCAGAATTGCCACTTAACACCTTCACGACTGCCATACGGCTATATATGTTCCAAGTGCCGATGCCCCGTGCAGTTGTCACGTATATGGACGTTGACAGCCTGGAACGGGTTTAATGACTGCAGTGCAGCTTCAGTGTGAGCAGCACTGCACTCTCATGTCGGCCGGGGCTTTGACAGCCCCGGAATACACCCCCCACTTTAGACAGCGCCACACACAACCTCCTGTAGATAGCACCACCTAAGCTCCCTCCAGCATCAGAATTCCCGGCCAGCACTCTGGCTGAGGACTCCCCTCCTCGAGGGAGCTCCTGCCTTCTCTTCATCCCTGATTTAGATAGTGCCACCCCCTGCAGATAGCAACCCCCCGCTGTAGATAGCATCGCACCCCCCACTGTAGATAGCGCCACTTGAACTCCATCTAGGAGCGGAATCCCCGGTGTCAGATCGCACTTGCTGGGGATCCATTTGGACAGTGATGTTAGTGGCTCTCTCTAGGAGCGGAGTCCCTGGCCAACACTCTGGCCGGGGAATCTGCTACAGGAGAAGCCCCTGGTGTTACTATCCATATATGGACAACAACGTCAGAGCCTACTCCTGGAGCAGAATCCCCGCTCTGGCAAGGGATTCCGCTTTCAGAGTTAACCCCTGACGTCACTGTCCATACATGGACCTAGACATCAGGGGCTCCCTGTAGGAGCGGAATCCCCGGCCAGAGGGATTCCGCTCCTACATGGAGCTACAGTGGTGCTATTTACAGGAAGGGGGTGCCATTTGTGTGTGGGGGGGGGGGGGGTTGGCGCTATCTGCAGGGGGGATGTTGCTAAATACAGGGGGATGTTGCAATCTACAGGGGGGTGGCGCTATTTGCAGGGGGGACACTATATACATGGGGGTGTGGTGCTATCTACAGGGGGGTGCTATATACAGCGGGTGTGGCACTATCTACATGGGCACTGGGGTATTATATTGGCACTACTTACACACTTTGGCGCTATCTACATGGGCACAGTGTGGCACTATGTGGGCACTATCTACGGGGAGAACTGTGGTACTATGTGGGCACTGTGGCACCAGTTACAGTAGTCACTATCTATGTGGGCACTGACAATATCTATGTGGGCAATGTGGCACTACCTACAGTGGTATTGTTTCATTATCTTCATGGGCACTGTGGTGTATTCAGAGGGTTGGGACAAAAACCCCCTAACAACTAAAATTCATCCATTATTTTTTTTTAACGTCCATGAAAAACCGAAGGCAAATGGCGGTTAAAAACGTTCAGACAGCTGGAAATGGATTCAAATTTTGAGACACATTGATACAAAACAGCCATGAAAAACTGACAGTTGATACGTTTTTGACTTGCATTTTTTCACTCTCCCCTCACAGCGATCCAGGGTGACGAAGACTAATTGTTACAGAGCAATACAGTATGTATATATATATATATATATATATATATATATATATATATATAGATAGATTTAGATATACATATAATATAGATAAATATATATAGAAAATGACAAAAAAGTATTTTTTTTCACATTTTTGTGATTTGTCTGCTCATAATAAAAATTAAAAACACGGAATGAATTAAACTCTTCTAGAAAATGAAAGCCTCATAAGTCTTGTTAAAAAAAAACAAAGTCAAAATAGTCGTGAACGGTTGCAAAGGTATTATCGTTTAAAAAAGAGCATATCAAAAATTTAAAATTTGACCTGGACACAGGGGCATTAATGACCCTTTGTCATGAAAGGGCTAAAGAAGCACTCCCAGTATTTATTTATTTTTTGCTATGGCTCCATTTTATCTTAACCTAAGTACTTAAATATTACAGCCTTGTATTTGTATCACTAGCAATATAAATTTTGACTTACCTATGTTCAGTGGCGGATTAAATAGACCATAGGCCCTGGGCCGTTTCACAAACTTGGGC
Organism: Rhinoderma darwinii; assembly: GCF_050947455.1. Taxonomy (NCBI): domain Eukaryota; kingdom Metazoa; phylum Chordata; class Amphibia; order Anura; family Rhinodermatidae; genus Rhinoderma; species Rhinoderma darwinii. The sequence continues at coordinate 194,992,942 of NC_134687.1, forward strand.
CCCCCTTCCCCACCTCGCTCTGCCGTGTTAATAGTGAACACCACCTTTTTGTGCTAGCATTGACAATTGGGTGTTACGATTCCCCTTGTCTAAGGACTGTGTCCCTACATACTGACAGTCTCCAACCATCGCTGACAGTATCACACTGTTCAGGGACACTTCCTCTTGACAATGGGAATGGAAACACGCATTTGTCTATTAGTCCTGGATACACAAAGATATGTAGAATACAAGGATTTCCTACAACAGACATGTCAGGAGAGGGGACAGACCCCCTATAGATCCAGTGGTGACTCACAAGTGATGTCTTCTCTGATGGGAGTCGTTCTCTTTTCTTCTCCATCTGACGCAGACCGTTATGGCTACTTCTCCTGATGAGACCTCTTTGCTCATCACTTCTGCAGCCATTTCCAGCCTGTATAGAAACACACAAATTTAGACACCAAGGCCCAGGCCCATCCATGAAAGGGGTTTTCCGTGCACAGACCGTTTTTTTGTATACTGATGACCTATCGATGTGCCCAGACAACCCCTTTTACTCAGACTAATAAATTTGGACCCCAGACTAGATCATAGAATACATACAGACCCAGACCTTCTAAACTATTGCAGTCCGCAGACCCCCCTAAACAAATACAGACCCCAGAAAAAGCACCCTAAATAAATACAGACCCCAGACAGGACCCCTAAATACAGACCCCAGACCCGACCCCCTACACTAATAATGACCCCAAACCTAACTCCCTTAATACAGGCCCCAGACCAGACCCCATAAACTAATACAGACCCCTAAATAAAGACCCCTAAACTAATACCGACTCTAGACCAGGCGCCCTAAATACAGACCCCATAAACTAATACAGACCCCAGACCCCTAAATAAAGACCCCAGACATGACCCCCTACACTAATAATGACCCCAGACCTGACTCCCTTAAGTAATACAGACCCCAGACCATACCCCTAAATACAGACCCCTAAATAAAGACCCCTAAACTAATACAGACCCTAGAACAGGCCCCCTAAATAGACCCCATAAACGAATACAGACCCCAGACGTCAAACTAATACAGACCCGCTAAATACAGACCCCTAAATATACAGACCCTAAACCCCTGAAACGGATACAGACTTCAGACCCCATAAATACAGACCCCAGATCCCTTAAACTAATACAGACACCAAACTTCCTAAATACCGACCAGACCCCCTAAATACAGTGCCCAAACCAGGCCCCCTAAATACAGACCCCTTAAATAAATCCATCCCATTATACTTACATAGCAGCTCACCTCAGTCTTCTCCGTGGAATTTTGCTGCTGCTCAAGGACCTGCAGTCATGTGACCAGCAGGTCTCTAAACAGTAGTAAGAACTTCATAGATGAGATCATGTGACCTTATGTCTAAAGGTCCTTTTGAAGAACATATACAATGCCGTTTCGTCGCGGTTTTTACACCACACGTTCCCTGTAGAAATCGCCACCCTGTCCCTGTAGAAATCGACACCCAGCCCATGTAGAAATCGCCACCATGTCCTTGTAGAAAGTGCCAACCTGCCCCTGTAAATAGTGCCACACACATCCCCCCCCCCCGTGCAGATCGCTCCCCCCATCCTATAGTTACCGCCATTTGGACTCACTACGGCAGCGGAATCCACAACCAGAGTTTACCGACGCTGTGGCTGGGGATTCCGCTCCTGCCCCTGACGGCACTGTACATATATGGACAGTGATGTCAGTGGCTCTCGTGGAGGGAATCCCCAGCCAGAGCTTCGGCAAGGCTGTGGCCGGGGATTCCACTCCTGCCCCTGACATCACTGTCTATATATGGACAGTGACGTCAGTGGCTCTCTTGTGGAGGGAATCCCCAGCCAGATCTTCGGCAGCGCTTCAGGAGGAGCGCCTGACGTTACTGTATATATATGGACAGTGATGTCAGGGGCTTCTCCAGTAGCGGAATCCACGGCCAGAGCTTTTCCGACACTCTGACCCGGGGAGCCTCAGACGTCACTGTCCATATATGAATAGTGACGTGAGGAAAACCTTCTGTAGCCAGCCACAGCGTCAGAGCGCTGGTCCAGTGGGAGGAGTGGAGCAGCAATGGGGGCAGGGCAGGCATGGAAGAGGTAGGGGAGCGGCCTCTCACCAACGTCATGACGTAGTTCACATCGGCCCGACGTTGCATGCATCTGCCATCCGGTATGGCCACTAAGTGTAGAAGCTTTTGGTGAGTCGCATTGCGGTCACGTGGTGCTGGACAATACAGGGGGAATTACACAATGAAACAGGACGAAAGTAAACATGATAGATAAAAGGGTGCACTGTCCTATATAATAATAGAAGAAGAAAAAAGCAGCTTCGGAGTTCTTTAACTAAGGATAAAGCAGAGTCTAGGAGACTTCACAAGCATCCATGCATTCATGCAATCCATGCATTTCTCATAAAGAACCCCTTCGAAACGAAATTATATAATATATTGTAAACTATGATTGTTGTCAGTAAAGTAGAAAAGTCAGCCAACAAATTTCTCATAAGGCAGCAGCAAGCCACAGGACTACACTGATCTACATTTGCACTATAGTCATATTAGTAACACTCTATTAATGGTATATAGCAAATTGTATGATATATAACCAGTGGCGGATTAAGAAGACCATGGGCCCTGGGCTGTTACCCAAACTTGGGCCCCCCTTCTCCACCACCACCCTGCCGCGCCGTAACTATTGCTAACACTACCTAAACACTAGTACACAAAGTAGGCACATTATGCACAAAGTACACACAGTACACAAAGTACGCAAATTATGCACAAAGTAGGCACATTATGCACAAAGTACGCACATTATGCACAAAGTACACAAAGTAGGCACATTATGCACAAAGTACGCACATTATGCACAAAGTACACAAAGTAGGCACATTATGCACAAAGTACGCACAGTACACAAAGTACCACATTATGCACAAAGTACGCACATTATGCACAAAGTACACACATTATGCACAAAGTAGGCACATTATGCACAAAGTACGCACAGTACACAAAGTACGCACATTATGCACAAAGTACGCACATTATGCACAAAGTACACAAAGTAGGCACATTATGCACAAAGTACGCAGAGTACACAAAGTACCACATTATGCACAAAGTATGCACATTATGCACAAAGTACGCACATTATGCACAAAGTACACAAAGTAGGCACATTATGCACAAAGTACGCACATTATGCACAAAGTAGGCACATTATGCACAAAGTACGCACAGTACACAAAGTACCACATTATGCACAAAGTACACACATTATGCACAAAGTAGGCACATTATGCACAAAGTACGCACAGTACACAAAGTACCACATTATGCACAAAGTACGCACATTATGCACAAAGTACGCACATTATGCACAAAGTAGGCACATTATGCACAAAGTACGCACATTATGCACAAAGTACACAAAGTAGGCACATTATGCACAAAGTACGCACAGTACACAAAGTACCACATTATGCACAAAGTACACACATTATGCACAAAGTACGCACATTATGCACAAAGTACACAAAGTAGGCACATTATGCACAAAGTACGCACATTATGCACAAAGTACACAAAATAGGCACATTATGCACAAAGTACGCACAGTACACAAAGTACCACATTATGCACAAAGTAGGCACATTATGCACAAAGTACGCACATTATGCACAAAGTACACAAAGTAGGCACATTATGCACAAAGTACGCACATTATGCACAAAGTAGGCACATTATGCACAAAGTACGCACAGTACACAAAGTACCACATTATGCACAAAGTACGCACATTATGCACAAAGTATGCACATTATGCACAAAGTACGCACAAAGTACGCACAGTACACACATTATGCACAAAGTACGCACAGTACAAAGTACGCACATTATGCACAAAGTATGCACAGTACATAAAGTACACACATTATGCACAAAGTACACAAAGTAGGCACATTATACACAAAGTACGCACATTATACACAAAGTATGCATAGTACACAAAGTACACACGAGTATGCACATTATACACAAAGTACACCTTGTAAACACATGAATATGGACATTAAACATACATGAATATGGACATTAAACACACATGAATATACACATTAAACATACATGAATGGACATTAAACATACATGAATATGGACATTAAATATACATGAATATGGACATTAAACATATATGAATATGGACATTAAACATACTTGAATATGGACATTAAACATACATGAATATGGACATTAAACATACATGAATATGGACATTAAACATACATGAATATGGACATTAAACACACATGAATATACATGAATATGGACATTAAACACACATGCACTTACCTTTTATGTCTTCACTGCAGCTCTTCTCCTGCTCACAGCACGACACAGAGCCCGCCGACAGTCTCCCCTCCCCCATGTCCCGACAGCTAGCAGCAGAGGAGAGATGTTTAGAGCAGGGAAGGGGGGCTGGAGAGGGAGCTTCTTAGGGTATGTTCACACGGCCAAATTTCAGACGTAAACGAGGCGTATTATGCCTCGTTTTACGTCTGAAAATAGGGCTACAATACGTCGGCAAACATCTGCCCATTCATTTGAATGGGTTTGCCGACGTACTGTGCAGACGACCTGTTATTTACGCATCGTCGTTTGACAGCTGTCAAACGACGACGCGTAAAAATACAGCCTCGGCAAAAGAAGTGCAGGACACTTCTTTGGACGTTTTTGGAGCTGTTTTCTCATAGACTCCAATGAAAACAGCTCCAAAAACGGACGTAAAAAACGCCGCGAAAACGGCGTGAAAACGCAGCGAAAATGCGAGTTGGTAAAAAAACGTCTGAAAAGCAGGGTCTGTTTTCCCTTGAAAACAGCTCTGGATTTTCAGACGTTTTGGTTGACTACGTGTGAACATACCCTAAAGCAGCACAGACCACGGCTGCTAAGTAGGAGTGAAGCTCCCCTCGCCTGACAGGTGCGGTCCTGGCACCGTGGCTCCCTTCGGTGCTAGCGACGCCACTGGGCATGAGGGGGTTCGGGCGGTCATGGGCCCCCTGGGAGCCTTGGGCCCCGGGCGACCGCCCGAAACGCCCTAATGATAACCCGCCACTGTATATAACATTTATGTGTACACGTCAAAGTTTTAGTCAGAATTTTCAAAACCTCCGAAAGTCAAATGTCTTTAATGATAGCATGTAACAGCCTCGCTTGGAGTGTTGACACATCTCTTTTTCTCTAGATCTCAGATCAAAGGGAGCTGCTACTTTTTTTTCACATTACATGTCATTCTCTGGCCTTTAAACAAACTTTGAACAAGGGAAAAAACAGCACACTTCATGCAATGAACATTATCTGCTGAGATTAGGAAACCCTGCACTAGGGGTTTAGGCCAAAGAACTTGTATCCGGTTGTAGCCGAGGCAGGGAGCCAGTATTTTAGACATTTGTTTGTCCTCTTGCATGTCTGACAGCATATTACTTTGCAGCCTTGCTGGTCCATATCTAACAGTTATAGTAATACGATGTGAAGGAAAAGGAATGCTCTTTTTTTTGTTTGTCTTCTTGCAGTCCAAAGTTTTCTTTTGTATATTGCTTCTCATTTTCTTGTAATTTGTTTGATTTGTAAAAATATTTTTTTTTTATAAGCTACCTTCTAGTTGTGTAAATCTACCTTAGCTGCATTTACTTAAAGGGTTATTCTGGTTTCAGCTAATACATAAAAAAAGTTATTCAATTTTCCCATATATACTTTCTGTATTCATTCCTCATGACTTTCAACATCTCTGCTTGCAGTCATTAACGGAAATTCTTCATTGTTTATTCCCAGGGGATAAGCATCTGTCCTGGTCATGTGATGGACGCACCTGTGTGTCCATCACAAGTAAACAATGAAGGTTATTATTAAATGACAGCAAACAGATCTTGAAAACTATGAGGAATTGATACTGAAAGTGTATTGGAAAATTATACAAAGCATAACATGTATTTGCTGAAACTGGATTACCCCTTTAAGATAGGCAAATTCTCAGACAGATTGATATGTGGACAGTTGGTATATATAGAGGGAGATATCATCATTTAGGAGCTTCTGGTATTCCACAAAGAGTTTTTCTAGGTCTTGATCCTTCCGTTTTCTTATACTGTAGGATGTCTGAGGCTTAGTGGGCCGAAGGGGATGGATGTCTTACTGAAAGTACTGTAAGATGACTGTCCCTGTATGTTCCCCGTAATAGTGATGAGAAATATAAATAGCTAACCTCTCTGTGCAATAATGTCTGGTTTTTTTTACCTTCTGTTTGCTTTCCGTCTTATATTAATAGATACTGTGGTGTATTTTAGTTTTGCCATGGTACATTTGTGTACTGTACATGTGGTAGAAAACCTTGCAGATGAAGTCCTGGTCTTTGATACAGAATTTGCTTAATACAGTGCCATTTCCATTTTACGTCTATTTTTTTGATTATTAATAATCCATTCCCCCTTCCAGAAAAATGGAAAATAAACCGCACATACTGCGAGTGTGTACTAAGCCTAAAGCCAAGATTGTTAGTAATAGTAGTTGTTGGATAGTTACATTTTTCATATGATTTGATAGTTTGTGTGGACTGTGAAAATCTCAAGAAGACGATAAGAATGTTAAATATTTATCTTTGCGGGCTGCTCGCGGCTGATACTCCGTGGCTGGCCGACCCGAAAATCACGGCCGTGCACATGGCTACGGTCGTGTGCGTGAGGCCTAAGTGTTAAGGGAATAGATTACAGTACGACTATGATTCTTCGAAGTGTGGTATATGTCGTTCAACATATTAAATAGTTTACCAGGCACCCAGGACCTGCTGACAAGGTACACTGAAACAAGGGCTCTGATTCTTGCCAGCATCCTGTCATATCATAAACACCAGCACTGCCACAATGATGTTGACAGGACATAATGCCAAGTAACATAGGGTGAATGGGTTTTTAAGCTATAATAAAGCCACATCATGCATCTAAGTATTTCAGGCTCAGTCATATACAGTGCCCACCAAAAGTTCCGGAACACCCTCATAACTTTTGAACGGCTCGAGGTAAAGGGTTGAAATTTGGTGGGATTTAATGGGGTCATATAATCTACCAGTCTACAAAAAAAAAAACACCCCCACCCCCTTGGGGGCGGTAGGGTGGGCGGGGTCAGAAAAATCTTAAATGGCATGGGGGGGTCGAGTGGGAGCTCCTTTGAAAGCTCTTTTCAATACGAAAACAATGCCGTAATCGATTTTGCAATAGGATTTTTTGCTTAGATATTTAACTTTAAAGTTATGATCTTCATTATTGACTACCACCGGTGTTAGCATTACCCAAAATGTATTGCACGGGTAAAATCCTAAATGTGTGTGTGTGTGCGTGTGTGTGTGAGCTTGGGAATGTCACATCAAGGTGACTTTAAATTATGTATTAGCACAATCGGCCTCGGCGATACAAAATGGACCTGGTCTACGATTGTAACATAATTTCATGTGTACACATTTCGGTAGTCGCTTGTGAATTTCGGAGAGCGCTAATTCGGAGAGTAATTTTCATTTTTGTAAATTTCTATTGTCATATCACAAAATGCATTTGACCGAAATGGAAAGGAACACTTAATTGCTAATGAGAGGGTATGGCGAAGAAAAAATAAGATCCTATCGAGAAGTAGCGGCTTTATTCAATGCTACTTATCCTATTCGTGATCCAATTTCATTGTCAACTGTTAAAAGAACTGTTCATCGTTTCGAAATAACCGGTTCAATTAAAGACGCACCAAGATATGGAAGACCCAAACATGCTAGTAATGATGAAAAAGCTTTAGATGTTCTGCTCACTGTACATGAAGCTGTTAAAAAAACTGTTCATCGTTCATCAACTGTTCATCGTTCGATTACAGCATTGTTTTTGTATTGAAAAGAGCTTTCAAATGAGCCCCCACTCAACCCCCCGTGTCATTTAAGATTTTGCTGACCCAGTCCACCCCACTGCCCCCAAGGGTGTGGTGGTGTTTTTTTTGGGCGTTAACTGGTAGATTGTATGACCCCATTAAATCCCACCAAATTTCAACCCTCTACCTCGAGCCGTTCAAAAGTTATGAGGTTGATGCAGAACTTTTGGTGGGCACTGTATATCAATTTCCATCAGAGCTTATTCTTTTGCCATGATAAAATTGTGACTAGTAAGCAAAAATGTTTTTGCGGCCATGTCATGGGTACCGAATATAGAGGTTAATTATTATACCATTAGGTAATAATTCCTACCTATCTATAGAAGAATTGGATTGTGGAGCTTTTTGTAAGTTAAATGCTGCAGTGGTATTGAAACAGTTTTTTTTTTTTCTTCAGAAAATAATAATCTGTATTTATTTCTATACTATTATAGCTCAGAGAAATGTGTCATAGGAAAGACTTTGTCATTATTTATTGTCCAGTTTGGATGAACTGTTGAAACACTAAAGGAAATTATGAGCATACAAACATCTGTTTTGTTATATTGCCAAGTTAAGATGTTGTACAGTTATATTTTATCCCTCCAATTTATAAACATATTTTTCAGTTATCAGGTGTGCACAAAGAAATATTGCTACAGTCACTTGCTGTACCTAAAGCTCTTCTTTATCCCATCCCCTCCTTTTTACCTGTGCTAAGTTCAGCAGCATTTAATGAGAAACTGTAAGGTTATGTACCTTTTCACTGTCACGATGGGCGTGTGGACCCACTGGGCCGTACTGCCGTAGCGGGATAGCAGCTGGCCAAACAGGATACCAAGGCAAAGTCAATAGTTTGAATAAGGGTACCTGTGGCAAAATAGACAGTAGCGAAGGCAGGCTCGGTTGGGACCTTGGCAGCATGCAGACACCAGGCGCAATGAAATACAGCAGGCGTAGTATACGACACAACACAACTCCAACTCTCTACGGCACAGGAACAAGGTAGCATGGGATACTGGATACAGGTAGCAGGAATGGGAACACTGGGAACTGGAAAACACTAAGGGACCATTTGCAAAGACTAACACGGGTAAACAAAAACAACACTCAGGCAATGAAGGAAGGGGCAGGGCCCTTCTTATAGTCCAGGGTGATCATGGGAGCAATCAGTCATTCTAAAACATGTATGTGCTCTGGCCTATTAAGGCCGGGAATGAGCTTGAGCGAGCACCCTAGTGGACACTGCAGGACAGGATGGCGGCATGTGCTGGCATCTCTGGGGAGGAAGATGTATGCAGGATGATAGGAGTCTGCGGTCTGCGACCGCGGACGTTTCATTCACAATCCATGTATTTGGTATTTGTCCTATTCCTCTATAATTAAAAATTTAGCAACTTTGCAAATAGTCTACATTAAAAATTTACTGTCGTTTTGTGTCCAAAGCTTGGATGCTTTTCATTGTAACAGATAAGAAACCTGTTGTAGTCTGATCCTGCAGTGATAATCCCTTCTATCTGCCTCTTAACATACATTTGGTGTATTATCAAAGAATAGGGAAAATATGGAAGGGAGAATGACTCCAGGATCAGACTACATAGGATTTATTTGTTGTCTAGTACCATGGAGACGCATTGATCTGCATAGCAGCTATAGACAAAGATATCCGTCGGCCGTCCGTCTACTACAGACTCCCATTTTTTTTTTTTAAAACGCTTACATTTAACGTATGAATTTTCTTACTGGACTGTGTGAGGTCTTATTGAATTGGTAGCATGACAAATAGTATAACTAAACACAATAAAAAAAAAAAAAAAGAAGTGGACACATCTATATACAGTTAGGTCCAGAATTATTTGGACAGTGACACAAGTTTTGTCATTTTAGATGTTTACCAAAACATATTAAATATACAGTTATATAATCAATATGGGCTTAAACTGCAGACTCTCTGCTTTAATTTGAGGGTATTCACGTCCTACTTTGGGAAAGGGTTTAGGAACTACAGCTCTTTAATATGTAGCTCCCTCTTTTTCAAGGGATCAAAGGTAATTGGACAATTATCTCAAAAGCTATTTAATGATCTGCATGGGCTATTCCCTCGTTAATCCATCATCAATTAAGCAGGTCTAGAGTTGAATCAAGGTGTGGCATTTGCATTTGGAAGCTGTTGCTGTGAACCCACAACATGAGGTCAAAGGAGCTCTCAATGCAAGTAAAACAGACCATCGTTAGGCTGAAAAAAAATGAAGAAATCCATCAGAGAGATAGCACAAATGTTAGGAGTGGCCAAATCAACAGTTTGGTACATTCTTGAAAAAAAAATGGCGCACTGGTGATCTCGTGAAATCCAAAAGGCCTGGACGTCCATGGTAGACAACAGTGGTGGATGATCGCAGAATCCTTTCCATGGTGAAGAAAAACCCTTTCACAACATCTACCCAATTAATGAACACTCTCCTGGAAGTAGGTGTATCGGTATCTAAGTCTATCATAAAGAGAAGACTTCATGAGAGCAAATACAGAGGGTTCACCACAAGGTGCAAATCATTAATCAGCTTTAAAAATAGAAAGGCCAGATTAGACTTTGCCAAACAACATGTAAAGAAGCCAGCCCAGTTCTGGAACAGCATTCTTTGGACAGATGAAACTAAGATCAACCTGTACCAGAATGATGGGAGGAAGGCAGTATGGAGAAGGCTTGGAATGGCTCATGATCCAAAGCACACCAGATCCTCTGTAAAACATGGTGGAGGCAGTGTGATGGCATGGGCATGCATGGCTGCCACTGGGTCACTAGTGTTTATTGATGATGTGACTGAAGACAGAAGTAGCCGGATGAATTCTGAAGTGTTCAGGGATATACTTTCTGCTCAGATTCAACCAAATGCAGCAACGTTGATCGGACGTCGCTTCACAGTACAGATGGACAATGACCCAAAACATACTGCGAAAGCAACCCAGGAGTTTTTTAAGGCAAAGAAGTGGAATATTCTGCAATGGCCAAGTCAATCACCAGATCTCAACCCGAGCGAGCATGCATTTCACTTGCTGAAGACAAAAGTTAAGGCAGAAAAACCCACAAACAAGCAACAACTGAAGACAGCTGCAGTAAAGGTCCGGCAAAGCATCACAAAGGAGGAAACCCAGCATTTGGTGATGTTCATGGGTTACAGTCTTCAGGCAGTCATTGTCTGCAAATGATTCTCTACAAAGTATTAAAAAATAACCATTTTATTTATGGTAATGTTAATTTGTCCAATTACTTTTGAGCCCCTGAAATGAGGAGGCTGTGTAGGAAAATGGTTGCAATTCCTAAACATTTCACGGGATATTTTTGTTTAACCCCTTGAACTAAACCTGAATGTCTACACTTCAATTTCATCTCAGTTGTTTCATTTCAAATCCAATGTGGTGGCATGCAGAGCCCAAATTTTGGAAACTTTGTCACTGTCCAAATAATTCTGGACCTAAGTGTATACACCGTTCAGCCATGACATTAAAACAACTGACAGGTGAATAACATTGCTCATCTTTTTAATGGCAAACGGTTGGATATATTAGGCAGCAAGTAAACAATCAGAAGTTGATTTGGTGGAAGCAGGAAAAATGGGCAAGCATAAGGATCTGGGCAACTTTGACAAGGGGCAATTTGTGAAAGCTAGATAACTGTGACAGAGAAAATGGTAGGTCTTGTGAGTTCTTCCCAGTATGCAGTGGTTGATACCTACTGAAAGTGGTCTAAGGAAGGAAATCTGGTAATCTGCAACAGGGTCATGGGCACCCAAGGCTCATTGATGCACGCATGGAATGAAGGCAGCTGGTCCGATCACCTGCTCAGGTCACATAGAAGAACTACTGTAGCACAAATTGCTAAAAAAAAGTTTGCTGCTTTTGGGGCTGCGCAGCAGCAGACCAGTTAGTTTGCCCATGCTGACCCCTGTCCATCGCTGAAATTACCAACAATGGACGCAGGAGTATCAGAACTAGATCATGGAGCAATGGAAAAAGGTGGACTTCTCTAATGAATCACGTTTTCTTTTACAACATGTTGATGGCCAGGTGTGTGTGCTTCGCTTACCTGGGGAAAAGAGTAAATCAGGATACAGTATGGGAAGAAAGCCTTTCATGTAGATGTTACTTTGACATGTACCACCTGCCGAAACATTTTTGCAGACCAAGTACACCCTTTCATGGCAACGATATTCCCTAATTGCAGTGTCCCCTCTCAGTAGTATAATGCACTCTGCCACACTGAAATTTGTTCAGGAATAGTTTGAGGAACATGACAAATAGTTTCAAGTGTTGGATTTAGCCTCCAAATTCCCAGGATCTCAATCCAATTAGACACCTGATCAATGTGCTGGAAAAACAAGTCTGATCCATGGATACCCCACCTTGCAATTTACAGGACTTAAAGGGAGTCTGTCACCAGATGTCCATATTGAACTACCAACAGGCCATTATAGATTAGGCTAACTTGATTCTGACGTGTATTATGTCTTTCCACAGAGTGCCTCCTTTGAAGAGAAAAAGCTTTTATTTATTATATTTATGCAAATGAGCATTTTTGAGCAAGAAGGGGGTCACCGTTGTTCCTAAATGCTCTCTCGTCATTCCCCAGTTCAACCCCCCTCCCTCCCTGCTTCCTTTAATTGACAGGGGACAGGCAGCATATTAGGCGAGTTCACGCCTGGCCCTGTAGTTTAGTGAACGCGTGCGCCTTCCCGCATCCTAATTGGCGCATGCGCAATAGTGGTGATTAGAATGGTGACTTAAAAGTTGTGCTGCGCATGTGCCATATCCTAATCGGTGCATGCGCAGTGTAATCTTTATGCTCATCATTCTAATCGGCACTACTGCGCATGCGCCGATTAGGATGTAGGGGATGCGCGCGCGTTTACTAAACTACAGGGCCAAGCGTGAACCCACCTATTATGCTGCCTGGCCCCTGTCAATCAAAGAAAGCAGGGATGGAGTGGGGTTAAACTGGGGAATGACGAGAGAGAATTTTGGAGCAACGGTGATGCGCACGTTGCTCTAAAGTGCTCATTTGCATAAATGTAATAAAAGCTTTTTCTCTTCAAAGGAGGCACTCTGTGGAATTACATAATTCACGTCGGAATCAGGTTAGCCTAATCTATAATGGCCTGTTGGTAGTTCAACACGGACATCTGGTGACAGACTCCCTTTATAGGATGTGCTGCTAATGTCTTGGTACTAGATACCACTAGACACCTTCAGAGGTCTTGTGGAGTCCATGCCTCGACGAGTCAGCATAGTTTTGGTGGCACGAGGGGTAGGTAATTAAGTACAGTATGTGAGGTCACATGATCGACTAATCAGCTGCTAAATCTAAGAGAACTGGACAATGGCAGAACCCCTAATGAATACTCATCATCAGCCATTTTGTTGAAGGGAATGTGTCATCGGAAAATTACCAATTGTTTAAAACAAGTTTTCACTTCTCAGCAGTCACCTCATCCTCACCATAGGCAGAATTACAATTAAAGGTAACACCGACATATAGATAACAGAGGATACACCATTTGCTCAGGCAAAATGGCTGCCCCCATAATAATTTACAGGAAGAAAAAAATATATACAAGTAGAAAATAAAAGCAGATCAGAAAAAAATAATATGTTTTAGTATCTGTTTCTAATAAGTGAAAATATATAGATGATATATTCTCTTTAAGATGTAGAGTACAAAAGTACATAACGGCAAAGTTTCGGCGCACATGTCTTTTTTCAAGCTTGAAGAGAAGTACAGTCACATATTGCAGAATATATTTATATGATTTTACAATGATTGCTCCAAAGACATAGACAAACAAACAATTTTGATGACAGATGCTATTTAAGGGTCTGTTCACATCAGCGTTGCCCTTCCGTTGAGGGGTTTCCGTCTAAGGTTTCCGTTGGGTTAACCCCTCAACGGAAAGGCAAACAGAAACCTAAGCTTCCGTTTGCATCACCATTGATATCAATGGTGTTCGAAACGTTGCTAAAGGTTTCCGTTTGTCACCGTTGTGACAGGGTTCCGGTGTTTTGACTGACTCAATAGCGCAGTCGACTGCACTAGTACAGGAACGAGCGCTCAATGGTTCCATACATTTCTATAATGTTGGCAGCACGTCTCTCGGTTTACACAGGGAGATGTGCTTCTGACAACGATAATATTTTGGGCTGCAGAAACGATACAATCAGCCGATGAAGTTGCGTGTTCTCGTTCATCTGCTGATCGTTGTCTCATTTTACACACAGCAATGATCGGGAACAAGCGTTCTGCGAACATTCGTTTGCCTGATAATTGGCCCGTGTAAAATGGCCTTAAGAGGCTAAGTAGTGGAGACCAACAATATTTTGGTTTACTGTATCAGTAACTGCTTTTACTAGATACTATTATCTGGAAGGTATCCACCAGAAGCCACTAGCCTTTGGCAGCTGTACAGATTACAATTGGAGTGAGCCAGATCAGACAGGTGGTGGAACAGTTTAGTCACTAGAGTTGTACTTCGTGGTGTCCCCTATGCATAGATGTTCTAATGATAATAAGCAATGAAAACAATTATCTGAAAATAATAATCTATGGCATCCATGTCAAGATAATTATAAGAAAATAAGAAAAATTTATAGTCTATATTTTATAGTTTATAGTGATTGGATTTTCACCATAGTGTTATGTGTTTATTGGTCTTACCATTGGCTGTTGCTACGTCCATATCCGTACACAGGCTAATGTACTGGCATATAGATATATGCCAGTACATTAAAGTTAAAAAATAAAATGTTAAATAATAAATCCCCCCCCCCCATAGGACAAAAAAAAAGTTAAATCAATATAAAAAGTAATGGTAAATTTAGAAAAAAATCTGTAAAAAAATGCACTTAAATGCCCACTTTTTTTACAATAAAGTCCCAAAACATAAAATATTATACACATATTTAAAATCTTAACAACCTCCATAACAAATTAATAGCATCATTTGATTATCGGTGTATGCTGTAAAAAAAAATTATAAAAACTGCAGCAACACTTTTTTTTCTACATCTTTGCCAAAATAAACATTTATAGAAATTAATTGATAATGTAATTGTACAAAAAAAATGCACCTATATAAAGTACAACTTGTCCTGCAAAAAAATAAGTCTCATACCGCTACGTCAAGCAAAATAATTAACATATTATGAGCACTGGGATGCAAAGTAAAAAAAAAACAACAAATTGTTCTGTCCTCAAGGCCAGAATTGGCTATGTGCAGTTGCACATGACCGAGTTTGGGCCGTGAAAAACGGTCCGAGTGTCGGCCGCATTTGCCGGCTCGACCGCGGTACAGGTGAACGGGACTCCTGCCATCATAGACATTTTGTTCCGTACTGAGCAAAATGATACATTACGGAACAGCAGTTCCGAGGGGAGGTAGGGACCCCTAGCATTATAAAATGTCTATGATGCCAGAAGTCCCGTTCACCTGTACCGCGATCAAGCCGGCAAATGCGGCCAACACTCAGACCGTTTTATACGGCCTGATCGGGGTCGTGTGCAAGGGATGTTCAAGAAATGTTCACGAGAAACAAACCAATGTTTTATCTATTGGTCTATTTTTGCTGAGCTCTCATGACTCTCTAAATGTTTTTAAGGATAGTGCAGCAGTAACCATTATTAATAACGATTTTTGTTCATCCAACGCAATTGTGCATCCACATAAAATGTCCCTTAACGTGGGTCAGCATAAATTTATCCTTTTCCTTTTTTATGGCAGTCTACTGGTATTTTTACAGATCATCACTGGGTTAGATATCTAACGCCATATTTCCTTTTCCATACTGTGATGAAGTTTCAGAGGTTATAACTATAACGGAAGGGTTACATTTTGCCCACATCTATGGATCAGATAGAGTCTGTGCACAGATGCTCAGCATGATGTGTATATATATGTATCATCATATTGCAAAAACTTTGTAGAAGATAACCCTCTCTGAATGCCTACATGTCGCCGCTTTTTAAGCACTTGCGCTCTTGAGTGATTGCACTCCTGTTCCTTTGCTCCCCTCATGCACCTCCAGACCATGCAGCTCCAATTTCAGATACAGTACTAGTGCCCTGAATAAACACCCTACATCAAAAACTCATTACTGAATATGTCCTCTGTACATAGTTCCTTCAGAATGCACTTTCAAATTTGCCGTTAGCTCCACAGTCAATAAGAACTTTGATTCAGGTTACAAGGATTAACCTGTGAAGAGATTGACTATTTCAGTACCTGTTTACTTCTGTAAATCTACAGTATTTCCCTGTGCCCTCAGATGAGGGAAGAAGGGAATTTACTGTTCAATGTCCAAGTGTGCTCCTCGCAGCTCAGGACAAGCCGCAGTTTAAGACAGAATATTAGGTGCAGTTATTACGTTTGTGTACCTGATATGTCAGGGGGTAACGTTTCAGCACTGTTTTTCTTCGGTATTTGACGTTCATTCACTGGGATGAGGGATATCCCTTTAGTATGGTGTGAAAATGTGTCAGCCTAAACCTGTGTTTATTGCTGTTCTGTGTAATAGCAATGAAGACCACATCACCCTGTCACTTAAAGACATGACCCATGCCCGGAAATTCCTTCCCACTACCCATTAAGATCTGTTTTGTGTAAGATCTTTTTGTATAGCATAGTAGTGTGAAAGACAAGGGACATGGGGGCACAGTAATAAACAATATCCCAAGGGAGAAGGAGTTAAATTTGCAGCTACCATTTTCTTTCAGGTGAAACCTTAGCTGCTTGAGGGCATGGGAGCATGACTGGGATGTGAGAAATTAGTTTAGGGACTTGATTTCCTGACCCCGAGTAAGTATAGCATGGGAATTTCTACCTCTGGAATGATTCTATTTGTTTAAACAAGGGATTCTATTGCTTCCAGAAGAATATAGAATAGGTTATTCAGCTGTACAAGAAGTTGTATTATCTTGTCATATTAAAAAGTTTAATCAAAGTTCAGTCTGTGGAAAATTAGCGTAGGGACAGCTTGACCAGCCATGGACACGAAAGACCTTTTATTGAGTTGGCTAGGCAAAAGGAAAAGGGTGGTTAGAGCAGCTTCCGAAATCGGGTTCAGTATTAGCACCCTCTTGTTGTCCCTATAGATGTGTGTAAAGGGTAAATGTTCAGGCTCTGTGGGGGTGCATGCAGGCTACAACACTAACGAATAATATTACTACTGCAGATTACACTATATTTACCCACAGTCTCAATTCACAGATTTGACCTCTTTAATTCAAATATTGGAAGGCATCTAGAGTAGTAGTCTTACATACATGAATGTGTTATTTAACATTTTATTCAATTTCAAGTTAAAGATTTTAAATAGATTTTTTTTTAAAAATAGAAACTGGCCTGGATATCAATTCTTCGCTTCTCATACGTTATCACTGGGGGAAGTCATGTTTGGCTATACATTTTGTCCAATGCATGGACAGGCTTGCGCCTTTTGGCGGGAGCCTTCTTTCATAGCGCCTCAATTTACTGGCTCGCGAAGGGGGGTCCCGAGCAGAGTAACCCCTCCCCTCTACAGTGAAGGAAATAAGTATTTGATCCCTTGCTGATTTTGTAAGTTTGCCCACTGTCAAAGACATGAACAGTCTAGAATTTTTAGGCTAGGTTACTTTTACCAGTGAGAGATCGATTATATAAAAAAAAACCTGAAAAATCACATAGTCAAAATTATATATATTTATTTGCATTGTGCACAGAGAAATAAGTATTTGATCCCCTACTAACCATTAAGAGTTCAGCCTCCTCCAGACCAGTTACACGCTCCAAATCAACTTGGTGCCTGCATTAAAGACAGCTGTCTTAAATGGTCACCTGTATAAAAGACTCCTGTCCACAGACTCAATTAATCAGTCTGACTCTTAGGCTGGATTCACACGAACGTGGCGTTTTTGCGCACGCAAAAACGCGGCATTTTGCGTGCGCAAAAACCACTTACCAGCTCCGTGTGGCAGCAGCATATGATGCGCGGCGGCTGCGTGCTTTTCGCGCAGCCGCCATCATTATGTCACTCCATTTGGATGTTTGTGAACAGAAAAGCACGTGGTGCTTTTCTGTTTTCATTCATCCTTTTGACAGCTGTTGCGCGAATCACGTTGTTCGCACGGAAGTGCTTCCGTGCGACATGCGTGGTTTTAACGCACCCATTGACTTCAATGGGTGCGTGATTCACGCAAAATGCCCAAAGAACGAACATGTCGTGACTTTTTTTTCAGCGGACTCACGCTGAGTAAAAATCACGGACATGTCTGCACGGCCCCATAGACTAATATAGGTCCGTCCAACGCACGTGCAAATCACGCGTGTTGCACGGAAGTTTTTCCCGTTCGTCTGAATAAAGCCTAACCTCTGTAACATGGGCAAGACCAAAAAGCTTTCTAAGGATGTCAGGGACAAGATCATAGACCTGCACAAGGCTGGAATGGGCTACAAAACCATAAGTAAGACGCTGGGTGAGAAGGAGACAACTGTTGGTGCAATAGTAAGAAAATGGAAGACATACAAAATGACTGTCAATCGACATCGATCTGGGGCTCCATGCAAAATCTCACCTCGTGGGGTATCCTTGATCCTGAGGAAGGTGAGAGCTCAGCCGAAAACTACATGGGGGGAACTTGTTAATGATCTCAAGGCAGCTGGGACCACAGTCACCAAGAAACCATTGGTAACACATTACGCCGTAATGGATTAAAATCCTGCAGTGCCCGCAAGGTCCCCTTGCTCAAGAAGGCACATGTACAGGCCCGTCTGAAGTTTGCAAATGAACATCTGGATAATTCTGAGAGTGATTGGGAGAAGGTGCTGTGGTCAGATGAGACTAAAATTGAGCTCTTTGGCATTAACTCAACTCGCCGTGTTTGGAGGAAGTGAAATGCTGCCTATGACCCAAAGCACACCGTCCCCACTGTCAAGCATGGAGGTGGAAACATTATGTTTTGGGGCTGTTTCTCTGCTAAGGGCACAGGACTACTTCACCACATCAATGGGAGAATGGATGGAGCCATGTACCGTCAAATCCTGAGTGACAACCTCCTTCCCTCCACCAGGACATTAAAAATGGCTTGTGGCTGGGTCTTCCAGCACGACAATGACCCGAAACATACAGCCAAGGCAACAAAGGAGTGGCTCAAAAAGAAGCATATTAAGGTCATGGAGTGGCCTAGCCAGTCTCTAGACCTTAATCCCATCGTAAACTTATGGAGGGAGCTGAAGATCCGAGTTGCCAAGCGACAGCCTCGAAATCTTAATGATTTACAGATGATTTGCAAAGAGGAGTGGGCCAAAATTCCATCTAACATGTGTGCAAACCTCATCATCAACTACAAAAAACGTCTGACTGCTGTGCTTGCCAACAAGGGTTTTGCTACCAAGTATTAAGTCTTGTTTGCCAAAGGGATCAAATACTTATTTCTCTGTGCAAAATGCAAATAAATATATATAATTTTGACAATGTGATTTTCAGTTTTTTTTTAAATATATTCTATCTCTCATTGGTAAAATTAACCTAGCCTAAAAATTCTAGACTGTTCATGTCTTTGACAGTGGGCAAACTTACAAAATCAGCAAGGGATCAAATACTTATTTCCTTCACTGTATGTCCATATACCTTATTAGAGCATATGGAAAAGGATTGTCCAGATGGGACAACCATTTCAAATGAATAAAACAACCTGTGCCTTTTCCATCTAGGGTTTTGATATCTGGTAGTATAACAGCTGGGAATTAGAAAGTTTCTTGCTGGTCCTTCACTCCTGCTCTAAAGCCTGCATGTTAAAAATAAAATAAAATAAACGATAACTCTTACCTGTTCTTTAGCACTGGCCTTATTCCTCCTTCTGGTGCTGCTGGTGGTATGTATGGTATAAACTCTACCAACCTTTTAGTAGTATAGCAAGGGACATCCTTGCATTATAATCCCCTGCACCAACAAAAGGCTATGGCTCCTTGAGTTGCCCACAAGTCATAGTAAAATCACGGCACTACATCCACTCAGGCTCATCCTCCGTGTTTCGATATGAGGGTAAAAACCTGTGTGACAATCACAAGACTGTTGACTTGGTCAAAATCACCCCTGATGTTTTTTCTCATATGGAAACATTGAGATTGTAAGCAAGTGGTAATGCTGTGATTCTACAGCGACTTGCGGGCAACCAAAATACGCCATGGTGTCCTAGACTAAACCACCCACATCATATAATTAGATATCAGTCGTAGTTGAGGAATGTTAGCCCACTCTTCTTTGCAAAACTGCTTTTACACAGGCACATTAATAGGTTTTATACATGACCTGTTCATTTCATGTCCTGCCAGAGCATCTTTATTGGGTTCATATCAGGACTTTTACTAGGTCAACCCATAATTGTTGTTTGTTTGATCTGTTTCTCAGGCGTTATTTAGATGTAGATTTGCTTTTATTTTTTTAATATTTCTCTTGCTGTATAACCCAAGTATATTTTAGCATCAGATTACACATAGCTGACCATTCATTCTTAAGAATTTTAATGTACAGTACAAATGTATGAATCTTTCAGACAAGCTGTCCAAGTCCTGCAGTAACGTACCGATGGGAAAGGTTCCTTGGTCAAATAACCTCATTCTCTTTGGCTTAAACAGCAATGGACACTTAAGGCTCCTATCCTAGAGTGCATGGCCCAAATGACAACAAACCTGGGACAAACAAAAAGGGAAAGCAGGGGACAGGATTTTCCCTGTTGACTGTGACATGTGATTTGCTAAGTGTGCACCCACAATTGGGATGGCATGGGTGACGTCAGTATACAGAGGGGTTCTGCTGCGCAAAAGGTAGTGGGAAAGATGTATCAAAACTGATGCAAATGAAAAGTGGAGTAGTTGCCCATGGCAACCAATTACGTTGCTGCTTTTGTTTTCCAAAAGCCCTCTGGAAAAGGAGAGATGGAATTTGATTGGTTTCCATGAGCAACTACTCCACTTTGCACCAGTTTTGATATTTCTCGTCCACTGTGTGTTTTGAATGTGTTTTATGTGTGTTTGTGTCTGTCAACCCACCTCTTAAATAAGTCCTGGCTACACAGCAAAACACTTCATCAGAACCCTGCCACCACCATGTTTGAGTGTTGGCATGTTGTTCTTATTGTGGTATGCTGTATTTGTTTTACACTGGATATAATATGAACTCTATAGTCCAAGAAATTCCACTTTTGACTCGTCCATAGAATATTATGCCAAACAGCTTGACTTTCATCCAGGTATTTTGCAAATGTGAGACACCACATTTTTTTTGTATGCTTTTTTAAAACATATTCCTTAAGTATCCTGTAGTTATCTATGGACTAATTGTATGCCAGTGTGCCATTTTTCCATAAATGTATGTGGAATGATGTATATGTTTTTTTGTTTTTTTTGTTGCCTAGTTTTGCAGTGATTTCTGCTTTGCTACTCCAACCTCCGATAAGAAAGAGATTGGGCAAAAGCGTAATTCAGTGGAATTTGGATGTTTTTCTAGGATGTTTTTCACTTTCTGTATTGGCAAAACAACTCCTCCTAAGAAATGTATCACTGTTCCAAATCTTCTTCATTTGCAAATATTGTCTTTTTTTGTAAAGTGGCCTTAGAAATTGTTATGTAATAGTTTCTAGTTTTATCTTCACAGCTATTTTTTTGTTGTGGCATATAATTTTATTTATTTTTTTCTCCGTAAGTTTCAATATGCAGTGAGTTTAGGCTGTATTCACACAAGGTTTTGTTACACTTTTTATGTATTTCTTTCACGAGTTCACAGCAGTTTTTGAAAGACCAAAAAAAAAACACACATCAAAATCACAACAAAACTTCATAAAGGTAACAAAACCTGCAGATATACATAGTTAAGTAGATTTTTTCCTTTCTTCACAGTCAAATTTATTGGAGGGCAACTGCAATCAGCAATCACAAGGAGGTTTTTGATTAGTTGTCTGTTACTTGGCTGATATTCCAAATAATTAAATTTTCAGGACTTGCTGGTTTCATCTTTCTACTTGTGTTTTCTAAAATGATGTATAAAGATGTAAATAGCGATAGTCAATGTTGAATACTTGGTATATGTGCCTCTAGCTTGCAAACCAATTACGGGATATGTTAAGGACCTGGCTTGGGGGCCTCCAACTCTCACAGACACACTAATGAAAACCTCCGAAGACAAAATGTGCAGGATATGTTTAATTGCTTCCAGCATGTTTACTACAGTAAGTGCATTGAAATTAATACTACATTGAAGCATAGTTTTGTTCTTGCAAGAATAATATTTGGTAATATAATATTGGGTTATTACATACAGTGCATTCAGAAAGTCTTCAGACCCTTTAACTTTTTTCACATTTTGTTATGTTGAGGTCTTGTGCTAAAATGAAAAAACGTAAAGTTTTTCCCCATCATTCTGCACTCGATACCCCATAATGACAAAGTAGAAACAGAATTTTAGAAATTTTTGCACATTTATTAAAAATGAAAAACTCAAATTTCACATGCACGTAAGTATTCAGACCCTTTGCTATGAAACTTGAAATTTAACTCTGGGGACCGCCCATTTCTCTAGATCTTTAAAATGTTTCTACACCTTGATTGGAGTCCACCTGTGGTCGATTCACTTTATTGGACATGATTTGGAAAGACAGAACCCTGTCTATATAAGGTCTCACAGCTGCATATCAGAGCAAAAACCAAGCCATGAGGAGGCAAGAACTGCCTATAGAGGTCAGACAGGATTGTGTGGAGGTACAGATCTGGAGAAATGTACAAAAACATTTCACTGCACTGAAAGTTCCCAAGAGCACAGTGGCCTCCATAATTCTTAAATGGAAGAAGTTTGGAACAACTAGGACTCTTCCTAGAGCCGTTTGCCCCACCAAACTAAGCAATCGGGTGAGAAGGGCCTTGGTAAGAGAGGTGACCAAGTACCCAATGATCACTCTGACTAACTTTCCAAGAACCTGTGTGCAGATGGGAGAAACTTCCAGAAGGTCAGCCATCACTGCAGCATTCCAGCAATCTGGGCTTTGTGCCAGAGTTGCCAGAAAGAAGCCTCTCCTCAGTAAAGGACACATGAATGCCCGTCCGGAGTTTACAAAAAAGCACATAGAGGACTCTCAGACTGTGAGAAACAAGATTCTGATTCTGAAACTTTTTTGTCCTCAATTCTAAGCATCATGTCTGGAGGAAACCAGGTACTGCTCATCACCTGTCCACTACTATCCTTACAGTGAAGCATGGTGGTGGCAGCATCATGCTGTGGGCGTGTTTTTCAGCGGCTGGGACAGGGAGACTGGTCAGCGTTGAGGGAAAGATGAATAAAGAAAAGTACAGTGATATTTTTAATCAAACCCTGATCCAGACTCCTCCGGACCTCAGACTGGGCAGAAGGTTCAACTTCCATCAAGACAATGACTCTAAGCACACAGCCAAGACAACACAGGAGTTGCTTAGGGACAACTCTGTGAATGTCCTTGAGTGGCCCAGCCAGAGGCCTGAGTTGAACCCAATCGAACATCTCTGGAGAGACCTGAAAATTTCTTTCCACCAACGGTCCCCATCCAACCTGACAGAGCTTGAGAAGATCTGCAGAGAAGAATTGCAGAAAATCCCCAAATCCATGTGTGCAAATCTTGTGGCATCATACCCAAGAAGACTAGAGGCTGTTATCGATGCCAAGGGTGATTTAACTAAGTTCTGAGTAAAGGGTCTGCATACTTATGTCAATGCAATATTTTAGTTTTTCCTTTTCAATAAATTAGCAAAGATTACTAACATTCTGTTTTCACCTTGTCATTATGGGGTATTGAGTGCAGAATGATGGGGGAAAACTTGATTTTTTTTATTTTATTTTAGCACAAGACCTCAACATAACAAAATGTGAAAAAATTGAAAGGGTCTGAAGACTTTCCGAATGCATTGTTTTCAATGTTTGCTTCGCAAGCATCTTGAATTTAGCAGGATAATTCTGAATTTCCAGATCTCTTCACATCTGTCCTAGCAGAACAAGTCAGTCAAAGATTGGAGTAAAACAAGTCTGTCCAACATTAGCAGTGCCAGTTTTTGTTACGGACACTTACAGTGCCTTGCAAAAGTATTCACCACACTTGGTGTTTTTCCTGTTTTGTTGTATTACAACCTTGAATTAAAATGGATTTTTGGGGGTTTGTGCTATTTGATTTACACAACATGCCTACCATTTTAAAGGTGCAAAATATTTTAAATTTTAAACAAACAATAATTTAGACAAAAAAAGAGAACCTCATGTGCATACGTATTCACGCCCTGAAAGTCAATACTATGTTGAGCCACCTTTTGCTGCAATTACAAATGCAAGTCTCTTGGGGTATGTCTCTATTAGCTTAGCACATCTAGGGACTGGGATTTGTGTCCTTTCTTCCAGGCAAAGCTACTCGTTGTAGTCAGATGGGTTGCACTGGTGTATAGCAGTCTTCAAATCAGGCCACAGATTCTCAATTGGATTGAGGTCTGGGTTTTGACTAGACCCATTTCAAGACATTTACATATTTGCCCTTGAACCACTCCAGTGTAGCTTTGCCAGTATGTTTAGGAGTTATTGTCCTACTGGAAGGTGAACCTCTGTCTTAGTCTTAATTCTCTGGCAGACTGAAAAAGATTTCCTTCAAGAATTTCCCTGTATTTACTGCTATCATCTCTTCTTCAATCCTGACCAGTTTTCCAGTTCATGCCGATGAAAAGCATCCCCACAGCATGATGCTGCCACAACCATGCTTCACGTTTCGAATGGTGTTCTTGGCGTGATGTGTAATGTTGGGTTTGCGCCACACATAGTGTTTCCCATAATGGCCAAAAAGTTTAATTTTAGTATCATCTGACTAGGGAACCTTCTTCCTAGTGTTTGGGGGGTCTGCCACATTCTGTTTGGCAACTGAAAAGGTTTTTTCAGTTTTTTTTCATTAAGCTATGCTTTTTTTCTGGTGACTCTTCCATGAAGCATCACTCTGTGAAGTGTACGTCATATAGTAGTCCTATGCACAGATACTTCCATCTCCACTGGGGATCTTTGGAGCTTCCTCAGTATTATCGTTGAAGGCTTTGTTGTATCTTTCATTTATGCTCTCCTTTGCCGGTTTGTGAGTTTTTTGGTGTTTTTGTCAGGTTTGTTGTTGTAAAATATTCTGTCCATTTAGCTATAATGGCTTTTTTTAATGTTCAAAGTTTGGAATATTTTTTTATAACCCAACACTGATCTATACTTTCTTACAACCTTGTCTCTGACTTGTTTGGAGAGCTCCTTGGTCTTCATGTAGCTTGCTTAGTGGTGTTGTAGACTCGGGGATCTTTCAGAACAGGTGTATTTATACTCACATATGACACTTTGATTGCACACGGGGGAACCTTATTTATTTATGTGAAGTTTGAAGTAAATTATTTTGACCAGACCATATTTAGGGGTTTCATAGCAAAGATGGTAAATACATATGCACTCAAAACTTTTCTGTTTTCAGGTTTTTGGTAAACATGTTTTTTTTTCCCCATTCCACTGTAACAATTTTAACTATTTAAAAGCCACTTAAATTCCAGGTTGTAATTCAACAAAACAGGAAAAACACCATGGGGAAGAGGGGAGATGTGAATACTTTCTCAAGGCACTGTATTTGGTTGGCACATTTGTATTGGAACTATTATGGCTGAAAAAGTTGAATATATTTGTATGACAAATACTTGAGTGGGTACATTTTATATGAGCACTGCTGTGTGTCTAGCATTACTCTTTGGACATTTCTATGATGTTGGAACTATTGTTTGAACTTGTTTAAAAAGGAATTACTCTTTCTCTTTGGGCGCTGTATATGAGGTTTGTATTCTTGTATGGGCTCTTCTGTGCCAGGAAGTAATCTTTTGGCACATCTTTGCTATTAGAACTATTCTATCGTCATTACTTTTTGGCTGGCACAATTGTATGACACTTCTTTGTGGCTGTTATTACTGTGATGGCACTAATATTTGGTCTGTAATAATGAATTGGCATCAAAGTAAGGCTCTGTTCACATCTGCGTTGGGGTCCCGTTCTGACGTTCCGTCTGAGGTTTCCGTCTGAACGGGACCCTGAGGAGACACAAACTGACACCGAGATAAAACAGAGGTTTCCATCTCCATCACCATTGATTTCAATGGTGACGGAGCCCGTGACCGTGGTTTCCGTTTGTCTCTTTTGTGCACCGGATCAGTTATTTTACCGGAAGCAATAGCGTAGTCAACTACGCTATTGCTTCTGGCAAAACAACGCGTCCGGTGAACAAAAGAGGCAAACGGAAATCAATGGTGATGGAAACGGAAACCTCTGGTTTCCCTCGGTGTCAGTTTGTGTCTGCTCAGGGTCCCGTTCTGACGGAAGCCTCAGACGGAACGTCAGAACGAGCACACAACCAATATGGAGGACAACCTAAATTTCCCCTTAAGTAATATCCATAAGTAATGTCATATAGACGAGGAAAAGAGGGGCGTACAGTAGTGCCTGTGACTATAAATAACAGGTAGCTATGACTCCTGAAGTATATAGAACAAAAACCTAAAAAATGGAGTCAATACACAGCTTTTACTAATAAAAATAATAATCTTTATTGATACAAAACATAAACATAGAATATTTATCACACATTAAAATCAAGGATGACTGCCACAGTGTGGAAAAACTTGGAAGCCAGACAGGTGTAGATCACAATGGTATAAGTATAGGAGTATTATACTCCAAAGGATAACAAGAAAGGGAGACTAAGGAGTCAATATCAATTTATATACACAGTCATAGAACATAATAGATGGTTATACACATAAGGGATGGGGCGGAAATACCTAGCCAATCCACAAACCGGTATAAAGAGAGGTGTATACATGACATGTGAGAATCTTACCCATGGTGTTGTTATCCTGCTGTCTGGCGTCACACCCGACGCGCGTTTCGGCGGAAAAGCCTTCGTCCGGGGGTGGTGCCAGAGAGCCAAGAGGAGGAATTTATATAAAACAGAACACCAATCGCGTGCATAGCTGGTAAATAGCCTCATCACTTACAGCTGACCGAAGTAATGAGGCAAGTGACGAGGCGTATAGAACGCCAATCGCATCTCACACATTGCAGAGTTCAAGATAAAAGGTCAAAAGCCTGCGCATGCGCAGGCGGGATCGGGACAAGACACTGTCCGCAGGCCAATCGTATCTCACATATTTTGCAGAGTTCAAGGCGAAAGGTCAGGAGCCTGCGCATGCGCAGGCAGTGATCGGGACAAGACACTGCCCGCAGGCATACTGCCCGACCAGCTGACACATCAGAACTAAGCGATCACATGACCGAATCAGCCATGGAAGTCACATGATCTAGCGAATGTCAGCAAGGGAACATCAGAGCTACAGAAAAGTACGTAGATACACTGCTGTGTATCCCGATTTCAAAATATGAATGCATGTCACCACATCTAAGAACCATTATACATCATTACATACAATCACAAAAATACATGCGCTGTCCCTAATCTTTCCCTATTTTATAACAAATACAGTGTACATGAGATGCATGTGTACATATAACAACAAAAATGAATAAGTACTCAAAAAATATAAAAAAAATATATTTACATATATACATACATATATCTATATGTGTAACAGACAAAAAATGCCTTTGCAATATATATAAATAAATAATGAATAACATACAAAACACATGTTACTATGTGCAATAAAATAAAATAAATTAATCATTAACTGTGTTAATAAAACATGCACATGTTACACATAACCATATATAAAGAAATTTGTACATATACACATAAACACATTCACATAAATTATATCATAAAACCTAAAGATTATTAATGTTGTTAAAAACATAAATAAATAGTGCTACATCAACCATGTATCAAAAAGTACATGATTGAAAATAAAAAAGTGTGTGCAAAGTGAATTGTGAATAATAAATTAATGTATGTTGGTAAAGATCGTAAAGTTATTATATAAGAGAATTTTATTCTCTATATGTGTGTGATTTACTGCTGGTGATACATATAAATAAATGTGTTAAACTATATATACACATATATGCATATAAAAGTATATAAAATCCCATAAGTGGAAAAAGAAGTGCACACATATATGTCAAGAAAAAACATATTTTTGTGTTAGAAACATATACATGTGTGTATAATACACTCATGTATACATAAAACACATAAAACACATAAAAACGTGCAATGTGCAATATACCCATATGCCCATGCATATGAAACCGACAATATGAAGAGAAAAAAATATAATAAACATATATGATTGAGTTAGTACCGTGCCTACATGATATATACATACTCACATATATAAACTAAAAAGTGTTATAATACACTAGATATATGATTCAATTAATAAAAAATAAAAAATAAAAAAAGGGGGAAAGAGACACGAAATGTTCATT
This sequence comes from Rhinoderma darwinii, assembly GCF_050947455.1. Taxonomy (NCBI): domain Eukaryota; kingdom Metazoa; phylum Chordata; class Amphibia; order Anura; family Rhinodermatidae; genus Rhinoderma; species Rhinoderma darwinii. The sequence goes on from NC_134687.1 coordinate 195,021,381, forward strand.
AATTGTATCCGTCCGTCTAATGAGAAGATAATAGTGCAGATGTTCATCTAAAATACATAAATGACCTCCAAACAGGCTCATGAATCATCAAAAAGAATGGTCAACAGGACCTAAAATTCAGAAACAAAGACAAGAAGAAGAAAAAGTTACAATATTAAAATTATCATGTCATTGTTTGACACCTAAAAGCATCACACAAGAGATCCTGACACCAGTTATAGAAAGGCCGCAAAACCCAAATTCTCGTTAAGGCCTATTGGATGCATGGTTTTCAGTTTCCAAATCCAGCGGGTCTCTAAACGAAGAAGTTTCTTCATCAGAGACCCACCTCTAAGACCCACCTCCGTATGGTCTATGCCCATGGCACGCAGGCCCTTAGAGTCACAACTGTGATGGAGAAAGAAGTGCCTAGGCAAAGTTTTTAATGAATCCACCATTTCGGGCATCGTTCCTCTGGCAGCCTCGATCCCATTCACATGTTCTCGTATCCTTACCTTTAATTCTCTTGTAGTCAGCCCAATGTATATCAAGGGGCACGGGCACTGGGCATAGTAGATCACCCCTTTCGTATTACATGTAATGGGCCACGTGATTCTGTACTTCGTCTCCTTGCTTGAATCCCAAAACTCCTCACTCATAGTGATATTTGGGCAGGCAATGCAACGTCCGCATGGGCGACAGCCCCATCGTGGTTTACCTGCACCAAAGATAGGTTTTATTGTGGGAGGGCCATAATGACTGTGAACCAGTTTGTCTCGAAGATTCATCGCTCGCCTAGAGGCCACAGAAGGTCTCAGGGGCAACAATTCCGATAAAACTGGGTCTGTCCTCAGTAGGGGCCAGTATTTAGACAAGCATTGCACCATTTCCCCCCACCTGTCATGGTAAGTTGTCACATACCTAATTTGTGAGGGTAGTGATCGCTTGGCTACAGGCTGCAATAGTTTAGAACGAGTTGTTTTACAAGCTCTGTTATATGCCTTCCGTATGTTCTTTGTATTGTATCCTCTATCCAGAAAACGCTGTTTCAGAATAGCTGCCTGTTTTTCAAAGTCCTCTTCGGTGGAACAAAGCCTCTTCATTCGAAGGAATTGTCCTGTTGGAATAGCCCGTATCATATGCCTAGGGTGAGACGAGGATGCATGCAAATATGAATTAACAGCGGTTTCTTTTCTATGGACATCCGTCTGTATGTACCCATCATTGTCACGTTTGATGAGCACATCCAGAAAATCTATTGCCTGATCTTCTACTCTCCATGTCAACTTGATGTTAACCTCATTACAATTCAATTCTGCCACAAAAGAGTAAAATTCCTCCCTTGTGCCATTCCATATCAAGAAAATGTCGTCGATGAACCTGGTCCAAAGGACCACCTTGCTCACCGACGACATCCGGTCAGACAAAAAGAGATCCCTCTCCCACAGCCCCAGGAATAGGTTGGCATATGATGGTGCACATGCTGCCCCCATTGCAGTGCCCTGGAGCTGTAGGTAGAAGGAGCCTCCAAAAGTGAAAAAATTATGAGTCAACACAAACTCCAAGATAGTTAGTATGAATTGAATCTTGGCAGGGTCTATGTCAGTCATTCTCAAAAAGTATGCCACTGCACACAAACCATCCTGGTGTCTGATGTTAGTGTATAAAGACTCGACATCACAGGTGGCTAAAAGCATCCCAGGGTCAAGATGAATACCCTCTAATTTTTGGATAAGATCCGCAGAATCCCTCAAATAGGATGGGAGGGTCTCAACTGATGGTTTAAGCATAGCATCTATGTACTTACTAAGATTATCACATAAATTTCCCCTTCCCGAAATAATGGGGCGTCCAGGTGGTACCTTAGGGTTCTTGTGAATCTTAGGTAGCAAGTACAGGCTTGCTATTGTAGGATCTTGTATGGTCAAACACTCCTTCAATTCAGCGGAGATGATGCCATCATCTGAGGCTTCTCTTAGAATATCCATTAAAGCTGCACTGAAAGAAGAGAGAGGGTTGAATGTCAGCTTTTTATAGCAGGTAGAATTTTTCAAGTGTCGATATGCCTCTTTCTCGTACATATTTCTTGGCCAGACCACTACATTACCCCCTTTATCTGCCGGTTTGTATATAATATCCGTTAAATTCCTCAATTTTTTGAGGCTCTTGCGTTCAGCTATAGAGAGATTGTCATGTCTGATGGATACAGGAATCTTTTCCAAATCCTGTGTCACCAATTTAACGAATAGCTCGATAGGAGGGCATGTAGCAAATTGTGGAAATCTGGTAGAACGTTTACGTATAGAGATCGGAATCCTACCTGCTGTTAATTCATCTTGTTCGTTCAGCAGTTGTTCCAAGCAACGCAATGTCTCAATTTCTTCCGGTGTCTCAAAATTGTAACTGTCATCTCTCCTATGGTACCATCTCTTAAACATGAGACTCCTGGCAAATAGATGGAGGTCCTTTATTGCTGTAAAAGTGTCGAATTGTGAGGCAGGCACAAATGTCATCCCCCTAGATAGGACCCCTATATCAATACTTGATAGAGCATGTTCTGATAGGTTAATTACCTTAAGCCTTTGGTTGTCCATTAAGTTTTCTGATGGGTCCACCCTTCTTTGCCTGTTGTATGCTCCAGAATCACGTGGTTCCATGTGGCGTCCAGTTTGTTTGCGTCTCTGACGACCTCTGTAACCATTGCCATTAAATCGTCTGGGGTCCATGGTGCTTCGTGTTCTCATCCCCTGTGATGTGTCACTGGATTCTGATGTAGAGTTACCCGACGACACGGACGACGTTCTAAATATAATTTTATTCTTGGGTTTCGGGTTGCGCCATCTATATACACGGTTCAGAGATGCATCATTCTGATCACGCATAAATTTACTTTTCTTGACATCCTGTATTTCTTTTTCCCATTTATCCATGTCTAACTCCAGGGACTGAAAAAAGATACCAAAATCTTCGTTACTCATTTTATCTTTGAGTTGGGTTTGTATTAATTGGATATCACCATCTATGGTTTCAAGCCCTTTCCTATCTAGACCGACCAAGAGTTCCATAAAAGTTTTGGATGCTATGTTACAAGCATCCTCCCATCGTGACATAAACATGTCATCGTCTACTGAGAAAGAAGGGAAAACTTGGATACGAAGGCCTCTGGGAAGGAGGCCTCGTTGTAAATATTTTTCCAGAAATGCCTTATTCCACCAAGTTTTAACCCGTTTGTGGAAAAGGGTTCTAAAGGTGTTTTTAAGCGCAGCAACATTCTCCCTGGTGTCAGGATCTACCCCTGTGGCATCATCCTTAAAAACCAAATCGAGTTTGGTCAGCCAGGTCTTTTCCCTGGCTGTAAAGTCCATGTCGGTGGACCTCCTGGAATCTGAAAAAACAACAGATAATAAATGTACACAACCAATATGGAGGACAACCTAAATTTCCCCTTAAGTAATATCCATAAGTAATGTCATATAGACGAGGAAAAGAGGGGCGTACAGTAGTGCCTGTGACTATAAATAACAGGTAGCTATGACTCCTGAAGTATATAGAACAAAAACCTAAAAAATGGAGTCAATACACAGCTTTTACTAATAAAAATAATAATCTTTATTGATACAAAACATAAACATAGAATATTTATCACACATTAAAATCAAGGATGACTGCCACAGTGTGGAAAAACTTGGAAGCCAGACAGGTGTAGATCACAATGGTATAAGTATAGGAGTATTATACTCCAAAGGATAACAAGAAAGGGAGACTAAGGAGTCAATATCAATTTATATACACAGTCATAGAACATAATAGATGGTTATACACATAAGGGATGGGGCGGAAATACCTAGCCAATCCACAAACCGGTATAAAGAGAGGTGTATACATGACATGTGAGAATCTTACCCATGGTGTTGTTATCCTGCTGTCTGGCGTCACACCCGACGCGCGTTTCGGCGGAAAAGCCTTCGTCCGGGGGTGGTGCCAGAGAGCCAAGAGGAGGAATTTATATAAAACAGAACACCAATCGCGTGCATAGCTGGTAAATAGCCTCATCACTTACAGCTGACCGAAGTAATGAGGCAAGTGACGAGGCGTATAGAACGCCAATCGCATCTCACACATTGCAGAGTTCAAGATAAAAGGTCAAAAGCCTGCGCATGCGCAGGCGGGATCGGGACAAGACACTGTCCGCAGGCCAATCGTATCTCACATATTTTGCAGAGTTCAAGGCGAAAGGTCAGGAGCCTGCGCATGCGCAGGCAGTGATCGGGACAAGACACTGCCCGCAGGCATACTGCCCGACCAGCTGACACATCAGAACTAAGCGATCACATGACCGAATCAGCCATGGAAGTCACATGATCTAGCGAATGTCAGCAAGGGAACATCAGAGCTACAGAAAAGTACGTAGATACACTGCTGTGTATCCCGATTTCAAAATATGAATGCATGTCACCACATCTAAGAACCATTATACATCATTACATACAATCACAAAAATACATGCGCTGTCCCTAATCTTTCCCTATTTTATAACAAATACAGTGTACATGAGATGCATGTGTACATATAACAACAAAAATGAATAAGTACTCAAAAAATATAAAAAAAATATATTTACATATATACATATATATATACATATATCTATATGTGTAACAGACAAAAAATGCCTTTGCAATATATATAAATAAATAATGAATAACATACAAAACACATGTTACTATGTGCAATAAAATAAAATAAATTAATCATTAACTGTGTTAATAAAACATGCACATGTTACACATAACCATATATAAAGAAATTTGTACATATACACATAAACACATTCACATAAATTATATCATAAAACCTAAAGATTATTAATGTTGTTAAAAACATAAATAAATAGTGCTACATCAACCATGTATCAAAAAGTACATGATTGAAAATAAAAAAGTGTGTGCAAAGTGAATTGTGAATAATAAATTAATGTATGTTGGTAAAGATCGTAAAGTTATTATATAAGAGAATTTTATTCTCTATATGTGTGTGATTTACTGCTGGTGATACATATAAATAAATGTGTTAAACTATATATACACATATATGCATATAAAAGTATATAAAATCCCATAAGTGGAAAAAGAAGTGCACACATATATGTCAAGAAAAAACATATTTTTGTGTTAGAAACATATACATGTGTGTATAATACACTCATGTATACATAAAACACATAAAACACATAAAAACAAAAAGTTTGACAAATACTTGAGTGGGTACATTTTATATGAGCACTGCTGTGTGTCTAGCATTACTCTTTGGACATTTCTATGATGTTGGAACTATTGTTTGAACTTGTTTAAAAAGGAATTACTCTTTCTCTTTGGGCGCTGTATATGAGGTTTGTATTCTTGTATGGGCTCTTCTGTGCCAGGAACTAATCTTTTGGCACATCTTTGCTATTAGAACTATTCTATCGTCATTACTTTTTGGCTGGCACAATTGTATGACACTTCTTTGTGGCTGTTATTACTGTGATGGCACTAATATTTGGTCTGTAATAATGAATTGGCATCAAAGTAAGGCTCTGTTCACATCTGCGTTGGGGTCCCGTTCTGACGTTCCGTCTGAGGTTTCCGTCTGAACGGGACCCTGAGGAGACACAAACTGACACCGAGATAAAACAGAGGTTTCCATCTCCATCACCATTGATTTCAATGGTGACGGAGCCCGTGACCGTGGTTTCCGTTTGTCTCTTTTGTGCACCGGATCAGTTATTTTACCGGAAGCAATAGCGTAGTCAACTACGCTATTGCTTCCGGCAAAACAACGCGTCCGGTGAACAAAAGAGGCAAACGGAAATCAATGGTGATGGAAACGGAAACCTCTGGTTTCCCTCGGTGTCAGTTTGTGTCTGCTCAGGGTCCCGTTCTGACGGAAGCCTCAGACGGAACGTCAGAACGAGACCCCAACGCAGATGTGAATAGAGCCTAAGAAATGTTTTCAAAATGGCAAAACTTTGCAGAAACTGGTCTTCTATTTTTGAGCCATACTGGCATAATTTAATGGCTATCCACCTTGTTAAAGATGAAGGATTGTTTTAAAGATGTGGCCAGAGTGGGTTTTATTACTACATATTTACTTATACTATTCTCTCTTTGCCTTTTCCTAAAGTTGTCAGGTATGCTCATGCTGACAGTGATTAAATAAGCAAGAGGTCTTCTTATAAACATGGGTCTACAAACTTAAAAAAAGGAACTGGCGAAGGACTTGCTAGAAATGTGGTTATATGAAGTGTTTCTTGTGTGAGTGTATTGAAGATGCAAGATGCCTTCCAGGAAGGTTAAAACAGCTAGATATAATAAATGTTGAACTTGATGGACATAAGTATCTACCTAAGTAACTGTGAGACAGCTTAGGTCACTTTCTCGGCCACTCTGTGGTAGAGAAACTGTCTAGTCAATAAAAAAGGAATTACATAACCACATTTCCTGTTTGTACGGATGGCTCATGACTATACTACTGACTTGTTAACTACTGTATGTAGGTCTAGATAACATGGCAACTCGTATAGTAAAATGGTCAGTAGGCTGAGAAAAGGAACCTTGTTTTATGGCTCTGGCATTTGACCTCTTGTTCCTAAATATCCATGAACTTTGACTGCCCTGACCTCCGTCACTGTCTCGCTATTTGTGCTTGTGTCAGCCTTTCTTGACCTCATGGCCTTTGTTTCCTATATCTATGTCCAGCAGCTCTTCTCTTTGTTTTGTACCTGTTGTAAGAAAATATCAGTGGCATTAAGATAGCCATGTTAGGAACGTCTAGAGAAAATCGAGTTGTCATTAGACTTTGTTCCAAATATTATTACTATAGAGTTATCTTTCTTTTAAGATCACCAGTATTCCCATTCCTGACCATTTTTTTGTCCACTGCTTTTGAATGTATTTATTTATTATTATATTCCTATTTAAAGTCTGATCATCTGGAAAATCTGATTATCATGAATTTTACTGTTGCTGGATTTTGATTCCATTAAATAAAGAAGATGAAAAGTATTGGAATGATTCTCTGCTCTCAATTAGTGACTCAGATATTACTTATAAAGAGGTCTTTTAGTGTCTGTACAGTTTCAGAAATTCTGGAAAGAGAATGTACTCTGTGAATGGACACAGAATAAGGATATTTCCACTGCTTTATTCTAGGAAAATAGACTAAGCATTTGAAATTTCCCAGTAACTGCTGATGACCATCTAACTTTTTTCTTTGCTTTAGATTTGACTTATTTAGAAAAGGTCACATTAAAGTCTGAGAGAGCAATAACAATATTATTGATGCTGGCTGCAACTCATTTAACAAAAATGCATAACTTACTCTTCATATATATTTATATATAACCATAAAAATGTAATGCACTAATGGTAACCCAAAAAACGGTATAGGTTAAAGGAGGTGTCCAACTTGGAATACCTTATCTCAAATCACGGGTGGATGGGTGTTCTCTGTTAGATAACACTGCGGGAGTTACAATTGAAATGCTAATTCGCTGGAGGAAAAATTAAGAATTACTTAGAGCCAATTACACAGCTCTAGCTAATGGGTGGAGAGAGATCCCTCAATCAGTTTAAGTTAGAGAGCACCTTTCTCCTTAAGCAAGGGGCCCTAGGCATATCTTGAAGATCCTGGGTCCCAATGCTTAATCCTACCATGTATTATAATACAGGTGTCTTATGTTGCAGAGGGGCCCTCTCAGGTACCAGGGCGACTGCTACCTCTGCACCCTCTATAGCTACCCCCTATATACGGCATATACAAAGAGATTGTCTAAAGTAGATAACCCCTTTGTGGGTCTTAATATAACATATAAGTGATATTTTCCACGCTTTATTTATGTTTTTCAGATATTTTTTTTCTTGCAAGGTTAGAAAAAGTGGAAAAGAAAAAAAATATAAGCAGCAGGTATCTGTGACGCAGGCATCATACAACCATTGAACTAAATACACCTTAAGCTAACAGGGAGGGTGAAAGGTAGCAGTGTTTGAGCTGAATCTGTGTTTTTAGACGAAGCAGCACCTTTTGAATGAAAGCACGCTTATACCGACTCCTTAAGAAGTTTAGACTACAGAGCTGTCTCTAAAAACTGGCCCCCCTTCAGCTGAGTCCCATATGTTTCTCTTGGCATCGGCCCTGTGTCTGCTTGGCTGGCGTTAATGCAGGGATATTAAATTGATGAAACACAGAGCTCTTGATCCTTTTCAGTGGGGCTTCTATTTAAGTAATGGCAGGCTAGGGCTCTGTCAACCACCTGCAATTGTCCCAGAGAAAAAAAGGAGGGAGTTCTGAAAAGTGAGCGAATAGGAGTGGATGAGAGGAAAATTCCTGAAAACATTTCCAATCCTCAGACAAGAGCGGTAGATACATCCTGCATTTCTGACTTCATTATAAAGAAAAGTGCCTAATATATAACCGTCATTCTAGGTCTTACAAGTTAAGTAGAGGTACAGACCTCTTACAGAGGCATGACTTGCAATGAGCATTTTATGCATAGTAATTATTGTTAAAAATGACCGCTAATGAGTACTACTAACAATAATTACCCCATGGGCATTGTTATCGTAGGTTTTACATGAAAACCATTGCCGTCAACCAAACTGATCTTTTGCATTAAATAATTAAATCTCCTCTGTTTTGTATGAACCAAATTGTTTAATTCCATCTCTGTTATCCATTTATACTATGTACAGCAAAAAATAGTGTGGTAGCCTAAAAAAAATTAAACTTACCTGATGAAAGTGCCTCTCTGTTTAGAAAGCTTGCAAATATAATTTCTCTGTTTAGCCAATAAAGGTATCACTCCTATAACATCATATTCATTTACATAAAAAATCCTTAACAACCAAATGTACATATTTCTGGATGGTCTGACATCTGTCAAAGATACTCCAAAGACATTCTAATGAAAATCGTTAGATATGGTGCCACAACTCTTGCAGTCATGCTTGACACTGTAAGTGAACAATGTTGCCTCATTAAAGACCGATTTCTGTTAGGCTATGTTCACACGGAGTATTTTGGGGGAGGAATATCTGCCTCAAAGCTCCAAACGGAATTTTGAGGCAGATATTCCTCCCCCAAAATACTCCGTGTGAATAGCAATTATCGCGCCGTTTTTCGCCCGCGGCCATTGAGCGCCGCGGGCATAAAACACGCTTTCTCCTGCCTCCCATTGAAGTCAATGGGAGGTCGGACGCGGAAGCGCCCAAAGATAGGGCATGTCGCTTCTTTTTCCCGCGAGGCAGTTTTACTGCTCGCGGGAAAAAGACGCCGACGCCTCCCATTGAAATCAATGGGAGGCGTTCTCGGGCCGTTTCTGCCGAGTTTTGCGACGCGGTTTCCGCGTCAAAAAACTCGGCAAAAGACCCCGTGTGAACATAGCCTTACAGTGATTATATATAAATTTATTGATACTGAATTAAAGGGGGATTTTCAAAGTCATAAATTCACCAATCCACAGAATAGGTGATCATTTTCTGATCGCTGGGGGCCCAACCACTGAGACCCCCACCAATCGTGAGAATGGGACTCCCGAACCCACAGATCCTCCTCACCGCTCAACCACAGTGAAGAGGACATTGAATAATGAAAAGTCTATAGCAATGATGCAAACAGCCAAGTACAGCGCTTGGTTGTTTCCGTTATTCTCATAGACAGTGAACGGAGCAGCGAGCGCATGCTTGACCACTGTTTTATTCAAGCTCTTCCTCAATGCAGGGAGTGCAGTGGGGAGGATCTGGGGTTCGGGACCCCATTCACACAATTGGTGGGAGTCCTATCAGTGTGGACCCCAGCAATCAGAAAATGATCACCTATACTGTAGATAGATGATAATTTATGATTTTGTGAATACCCCTTTAAGTTTACTCAGTTTGAGAATTGTATATTTCTGGGGGTATGCTTTTATTGAATGTCAGCATCATTACTAAAGGCTAGCTTGTGTGTAATGTAGGCAAATGTAAAGTTGTGTACTTGGGACAAGAAAACTAATTTTATGACTTCATATTTAATGGTAAAACACTGGATAAGACTCTGTTCACATCTGCGTTGGAGGCTCCGTTAGAAGCCTCCGTTGCAGAATCTGACATTTTTGCTGCACGAAACAGCGCAGGTATGATTTCTTTTGTTCCCAGCTGTAACCATAACAGGGAGGCATCCACTATGTCACAAGATATTGCGAATGTTGATTTGTTAAGTGACTTTAAATGTGGCCTGGAAGTCTTTCTTGTAAGATATATTACAGGTCATGTGTACTAGATTGCTGGGATGGGTCATTGATCGAGGGATTTATTTATTTATTGGAGTTTGGGGTTGGGATGGATTTTTCCCCCCAATATGAGGCAATTTGCAACCCTATTATAGTTTTAGTTTTTTTTTGCGCACTACAATACAAAAAAAAAGATGATTCGTTGCAGTTTAGCTAAAAGATCCAAAAAGAATGTTCAATATTTTCATCAAAAATATTCTTTCTAGTCACATTTATGTGTTACTAAGATAATTTAAATAGTGAAACCAATAGCTAGGATCAAATGTTTTTCCCATGATCCTTTTTAATTCCCAAATCAATACATGAAGGCGACAGGTTAGGCGGGATTCACACGACCGGGTCGTTCCCGAGCCCGAGTGTCGGCCGGTAAAATCTGCCATTTTGCCCGGCCGGTTTGCATAAAGTTATGCATCCGTGCCGGGCCGGGCAGATCCGGACAGTGACATCAGCGGCAGCTCCTGAAGGGGAATCCCCATGTGTTCGGGGATTCCGCTTCAGGAGTTTCCCGTGATGTCACTGCCCAGATATGGACAGAGACATCAAGCGCTCTGTCCAGGAGCGGAATCCCCGAAAACACGGGGATTCCGCTCCTTCAAGGAGCTAAAGTGCGGCTAGCACATAGCAGAGCGGGGAGATACCTCCCTGCTCTGCTATAGTGGCGTCGCTGCAGTAGTAGCAGCCGCAGCAGCAGGAGCTGCTGCTACTAGCGGCGCCATCGAAGGTGTCGCCGAGCCAGGGTGCTTTTAACAAGCAGGGGAAGGGAGCCAGCGCAGCGCTCCCTCCACCTGCTGTACACCCCGGCCCTGCAACACAGTGTACAGCGATGCCATTCGTCAGAATGTCATCAACTCCTCCACCTCACATGCACTCTGTGCTGTGAGGAGGAGGAGATAGAGCGCAAGCGCCGGGAAACCCGGCCATCACTCGGAACACATTCCGGTGATGGCCGTGTAATACCCGGCCCCATAGACTTCTATGGGAGCGGGGCGGCCGGGTGCCCGAGCGAAGATAGAGCATGTCCTATTTTTTGACGGCCGGATTTCCCGGCCGTCAAAAAATCGGTCGTGTGAATAGCCCCATTAGGGGTCTATCATTCCTAATGCAGCCGGGTGCCGGCCGATTTATGAACGGCCGGCACCCGGCTGGGAAACCCTGCCGTGTGAATGAGGCCTTAGAGAAGGACAATTCTTTAGTCCTGGTTTCCTAGAGGTTTTTCCTCTAAGGCTGGGTTCACACGACCTATTTTTAGATGTATTGGAGGCGTTTTATGCCTCGAATTACGTCTGAAAAAACGCCTCCAATATGTCGGCAAACATCTGCCCATTACTTACAATGGGTCTTACGATGTACTGTTCCGACGACCTGTGATTTTACGCGTCGCTGTCAAAAGACGGCGCGTAAAATAACAACCTCGTCAAAGAAGTGCAGGACACTTCTTGGGACGTAATTGGAGCTGTTTTTCATTGACTTCAATGAAGAACAGCTCCAAATTACGTCCGTAAAAGACGCGGCGAAAAACACCAGTACATGCATTTACGTTTCTCCGGAAAACAGCTCCGTAATTTCAGACGTTGTAATGACGGGGTAGGGAGACCGACAGGTAAGCCCTAATCTACCCGCCACTCAGTCCCTGCCTACTTGCAACGGCCCGTCCTAGGCGACGGCGTACAACTGGGCGACGGTCCCTACGCTCAATAAGTGCACGACAGACAAACAGACAAGGGTACACAGAAGCTATGGGAAATGGGGCAGTTGCCCATGGCAACACAGTGAGCAACAAGAGTAGTGAACGAGCCGAGTCAAACCAGGAGTGCACGAGGTACAAATCGCAGAGCAGGAGCGTAGTCAGTAAAGCCAGGGTCAAAAATGAAGCAAGGTCAATAATCATAGCAGGAGCAGCAGAGCCAGGAAACAGAAAAGAATCACAGGCAAAGGAGGAGCAGGAAATGCAGGTATAAATAGATTGAGGGCGGGAGCTAGCTCCGTCTGGCCAGGCTGTGATAGGCTCTCCCACTCCTCAGCCTCCCAGCCTGACTGGTAGAAGATCGTGTCACTTTCAGACTTAGGAGCAGGTGCAGACTGATTACCCACGGGCGTCGACACAGAAGCTGTGTCTGGCAGATCCTTTACAGACGTAAATGCAGTTATCGTGTGCACATACCCTAAGGCCTGAGGGATAACTTCGTGAGTCAAGGTTAGCCATTTTTTCAAATTTTTTTTTAACCCCTTCTTAACAACATGCCACGTACAGTTACGTCATTGCAGTTGTAGTTTAGTACTTAATGCAACAGCACGCAATTTTACGTGGCAGCGATTGTGGGGGCTCAGAAGCTGAGCCCGCGCCATCACCAGTGAGTTTATAACAGCTGACTGCCCACCATTCACCCATTAGACGCGGTATCTAGGTGGTGCAAACACTGTAAAATATAAGAAAAATTATATACTTATAGTATCACCATAATCGTATGAACCTTCATAATGAAGTTAATATGTAATTTATACAGCATGGTATAATGCTGTAAAATAAATACATTTTAAAAAATGCCAGATTTGTTGTTTTTTTTTGTCACCTTGCTTGCCAAAAAATTAAATAAACAGTGAACATATAATCGCATATGGTACCAATTAAAACTACAGATTGTCCCATAAAAAGCCCTCATACAGCTCCGTAGACAAAAAAAGTAACAAGTTATGGATTTCCGAATATGGTGATACAAAATGTGCAGAGTGTTTCAAAAGGGGGATAAGAATGGACACCATTTATCAGTGCGACATCGGCCACATATCTATGAATTATTATTTACCACATTATTATACCCTCTTATTATACCCTGATTTACTCTGCCAAGCTTACATATGCCCCCACATTATGAACTAAAATACCAGTAAAAGTTAAAACAGAACTACTACCAAGCAAAATCCGCGATTCAAAAGCCAAATGGTGCTCCCTCCCTTCTGAGTCCTGCATTGTGCACAAACAGAAGTTTATGTCGACATATATGGCATCGCCACACCCGGGAGAACCCGCTAAACAGGTATTTGTCTTCAGTGGCACAAGCTGGGCATAAAATATGGCGCACTAAAATGGCATATCAGTAGAAAATGGCAATTTTCACTTTGCACCATATATTTGCCATATATTGCCATATATTCCGCTGCACATTCATTTCTAATGAAAAAACACTTGTTGGGTCAAAATGCTCACTACACCCCTTAAAAAAATTCCTTAAGGGGTGTAGTTTCCAAAATAGAGGTCACTTCTTGGGGGTTTGTTTTACTATTTGACCTCAAAGCCCTACAATTGTGGGCCAATTTGTGAAAATCACCAAAATAGACCTCAAATGTGCATTGTGCTCTTTCCCTGTCATATGTCCAGGCAAATGATAAATGCCTTGAGGGGTGTAGTGTCCAAAATGGGGTCACTTCTTAGGGTTTTCCACTGTACTGGTACCTCAGGGGCACTGCAGATGCGACATGGCGCCTAAAAACCAATACAGCAAAATCTGCATGCCAAATAGCGCTCCTGCCTTTCTGAGCTCTGCCGTGTGTCCAAACAGGAGTTTATGACCACATATGGGGTATTTCTCTACTCAGGAGAAATTTATTTGCAAGTGTTAGGGTGCAATTTCTCCATAATGCCTTGTGAAAATATTATTTTTTTAACATTTTAATGGAAAAAATTTTATTTTAATTTTCACGGCCCAATTCCAATCATTTCTGTAAAAGACTTGTGGGGTCTAAATGCCCACTACACCCCTAGATAGATTCCTAATGGGGTGTAGTTTCCAAATGTAGTCACTTTTAGGGGTTGTCTACTGTTTTGGTGCGACATTGCACCTGAAAACCATTCCAGCAAAACTTGATCTGCAAAAGCCAAATGGCTTTCCTTCTCTTCTGAGCCCTGCTGTGTACCCAAACAGCAGTTTATTACCACATATGGGGTATTGCTGTAATCGGGAGAAATTGCTTTATAAATGTTGGGATTTTTTCTCCTTTATTCCTTGTAAAAATTAAAAATGTCTGTTTTCTCATAAAATTGGAGATTTTCGTTTTCACAGGCTAATTCCAATAAATTCAGTAAAATACCTGTGGGGTCAAAATGCTCACTATACCCATAGATAAATTCCTTGAGGGTTGTAGTTTCCCAAATAGGGTCACTTTTGGGGTGTTTTCACTGTTTTGGCACTACAAGTCTTCTTCAAACCTGACATGGTGCCTAAAATATATTCTAATAAAAAGAAGGTGCCAAAGTTCACTACCTGCTTCTTCATTTCTGAGGCCTGTGTTTGAGTCAAGTAGCACACTGAGGCCATAGGTGGGATATTTCTAAAAACTACAGATTTTGGACAAGATTGCGTTTCTCTGGTAAAACCTTCTGTGTTACTGAAAAAAATGGATTACAAATGAATTTCTGCAAAAAAAATTAATTTGTAAATTTCACCTCTACTTTGGAAACTTTATAAATTCTGTTTTGAATACTTTGAAGGGTGCACTTTCTAAAATGGGGTGATTTATGTGGAATTTTTAATATAGAAGGCCCTCAAAGCCACTTCAGAACTGAACTGGTCCATAAAAAATATAGGTTTTGGAAATTTTCATGAATGTGAAATACACTGGAATTCCAGTTGGAACAGGGGTACATTGCCATGTTTTGGCCAATTTTAGAAAAATCTTTACTTCTATTTGCTACACCTAAGGAAGCATGTTTTTATGTACATATAAAGAACTAGGTAACTTCATATACCGAAAGTACAAACTAACAGAAAGATTAATGAAAATATTGGTTAAGTACAGAGCTGTAAAATAAATTCTGCCTCATTTAAACGCTCTGATGCGTGAAGATAGCACTTCTTTTGTTTATTTATTTTTTATTCTAGTTGTGGGTGTTGTCAAAACACAGATCAATTGCTATGTTGGTACAATTCTTGCAGGTACTTTGTTTGGTTTGAGTATATTGGAGATTGTATAGAAAAGGTTTATGATATGTGGAGTTCTTTACATGTGTTTATCCGCCCAGTTATTTTATAGCCGGTTAAGGGACGCTGAGCGTAAAGTCTGCAGCTTATTACTGTGCAGGATATCATGCAAATATATCTAAGTATATGTTTCTGGATGTTCTCTGAAGTGGAAATATATGAGATAAACTGGGGATAACACCATGGTCAGAACTGCATAGAAAATGTGGACTTTAGTTTCAGTGTCTCTGGAATTTTATAGCGTCATGCTGAGTGGGGTTGCCAAAGCTTCTCTTCCCTGGCATAGACTGGTGCAAGAGATATATGTTGCACAACGAATATCATTTTTTTCCTTTGGTGTGAACGGTTTTATCCACATGTTCCCCTAATAAGGTCAAAATAATGAAAATGGCTTTTGCAGACAATAGTTTGAGTGAGCCAACGGGTAAGACACATGGCAACTACTGGTAATGGTTTACTTTCATATAGCAAGAAATGTATTGGCATGCACTGGCATTCTGCCATTCTAATATTGCTGTACAGGAACCAAAGCAAGACCATGACACAGTGACTTCTTCCAGAATAAATCCTGCAGGGTTCAATTATTTCAGCCCCTGGCACTGCTAAAGAAGAGTATAATGCTGAAGTAACCATAGTTGGACTGGTTACATATCATTTGAGAAATGTGCTACCCATAAAATAGAGAAAGGGCAAGAAGCCACGGCGCCACTTGGTGTGGATCAAAGAAGGTGTAGGTGAGAAATAGAAATAATAAATGCTCACCGTGAGGTTAGAGGAGTAGAATGGAGAAATCCACGAATTAGCTGCTGCCAGATCCGATTCCGGTTGCCGAGGTAACCGCTTGATTAAGATGAGTGCAGAGTGAAATAAAAATTAGGATCTATGTTGGCGCTGCTGCGTGGTGTAGACAGGATGAGGTCCAAGAGCCAGGTAAACGTAAATTGATTTATTGCTATGCAACGCGTTTCAACGCCGAACTGGCGTTTTCATCAGGCATGAGGAGCACAAAAGAAAGGACATGTATTTATACAGAAAACAAGTCATCTGATTTGGGCCAGTTCAGACTGGGTAATTAGGTAAAAAAACCGCCAAAAAAAAAAAACAAAAAAAAAAACATCAGGGGGGAGGGGGGCAGGGGAGTGGGTTCAAAGTTCACGACCTATCATTCACACACACCTTCTCCCCTACCTCTATAGATTTCCTAGACCTTACCATCAACTATGATAACCGCAGCAACCAATTTACGACAAAAACACATTTTAAACTAGTAGACGTGAATAGCTACATTGATTTTAGAAGCGCCCACTACCGCCCATGGCTCAAATTTTTATTTCACTCTGCACTCATCTCTACCCATAAAATGGAATAAATGATGGAAACAGATGACTTTATTATTTAAACCAAGGCTTAGTCATACACTTGTGCTGCTTTACCTGAAAGTAACTTTGAGAATGAACAAGCCAAAACATGTGGTCTGGCAGTGAAGTAAACAAAAGTCAATATTTAAAATGTTCCCCTTCCCCCTCATTATTTCCTTTCAGCACCTGTGGGTTGTGCAGTAGTTTGGTGAGCTGATCCTGTATACTCCGTTCTTATTGATGTTATGTTATAGATCAGAAATTCCTTGTCCAGACAATATATGGCTATAGTGGATACATATCAGTTCTTTGACCTACATTTATTTACATGTAAAGAATCAACTATAGTTTTAAAATGTTGCTTTTTCCTCCCCCCTACATTTAGGCTGGGATGATACGCACTGCAGAGGATGAATTTTTCATTGAACCTTTGGAGAAAGGCAAACAAAAAGAGGAAGAAGAAGGAAGAATACATGTAATATACAAAAGATCAACAGCAAAGAAAGTTATGCCTGAAGATATCCCCAACAGATCAGGTCAGGCTCAGATTACACTGCGGATCTGTATAGATGGCTTTAAAAAGTACCATAAATTCCTCTTCCATTCTGTACGTTGTATGTATGTAATTGTAGTCTTTTTGGGGCTGTGGAAGGCATACCAACTGATACATATGGACCTCGATCTATAAATATCATTAGACCAATATATGGTATATTTAATATATGCTACGGAAACTAAAAAGATTCACTTCTATGTACAGTATATGTGTGGACATGGATGTGAAGAGCAATTTGAAGCTACATCCTGATTGTCAGCATAGAAATGTTATTTTAAAAAGTTTTTCCCATTATACAGTAAAGGGCCTTTTATACATTTCTACTGGCAGGCCACCTTTAACATAGAAAATGTATTCAATACCATATCACTCATTTAAAAAAGGGACGTCCTGCTTAAGAAGGTTTTCCGAAGTAACAACATTTTTGACATATCCACATGTTCTCGTTCATTGAAGTCTATGGAAGTTATGGGGTCAGACAAACAGGGAAACTTTAGAGGGGTATTCCCATAAATGCTTCATATGTAAGGGTCATAGCTCTGAAACCCCCACCTATTTGGGGAAATAGGGGAAAAGAGGTCTTGATACCGTTGATATTGATGAACTCTAGCCAACACTGCTTTGCAAAACTGATTCAATTCAGACACTTTGGTAGTGTTTTGTGCACAAATGGCTGGTTCCCAGTCCTGACATAACTTTGCTGTATTGCTTTGGTTTTGCTGTTCCTGAGCTTTTCGGATTCAGAATTTTCTATATTTACAGTAGTATGCTGATTCTTTCAGGGCAAACCTTTAAAGGAGCCGCATTGCTAAACTAGCGCTGTGGCCTCTTCATTCTGAGGATTAGTGGAGGCTCTGGGAGTTGGATCACCACCGATCAAGAGCAGATGACATTTTTATAAATTAATAATCAGAGACCATTTAGTGTAAATAATATGCATTTATATATACAGAATATATATGTGTGTAGGCAACATTTTACACACCAATGTATATATTGGCTATGTTCTGTCCCATGTGACCGGAGTAAAAACATATGCTCCTTTGTCATTCCACCATATCTGTTTGATTTCATTTAAGCGACCTCTGTATCTTCCCATGTACTTTGTGATGCTATAATTTTGTTTGGGAAACAATAGTTTAGTGACAGTAACTAGATTTTTTTTATACATACGCTAGTTTTATCTGTTACACATTACCCTTTTTTTTAAAAAAAATTGCTGCTTGGACATAAACGAAGATTATTAATATCCACTCTATTCCTAAGCCATTATTGTAGACGATAGGCTTTACTTTGGTGGTCATCAAATCATCTCATACAGAATGGGGAGATGACAATAGTCAAGTTTAAAGTCGACCATATTAGGATTCTGCATGACTTGTTGTGCCTAAAATTAAAATTGAAAATTAAAATTAAAAAAATTCCATTTCCAAACATTTCCAATTAGTTGGCAACATTGCTTCATTTGTTTGACTTGAGAATAGGAGTACCCTGTATCATTGATTTTAAGAATAATTGACACAAAATGTATTTAGGACAAATTATTAATGCAAAAATATGATCGGTTAAAGCAAGGCTTGGGGGAAATGAAACTGTGAAGTCCTGTCTCTGTGATGCAATGGAGAAAACCCCTTGTTAAAAAGAACACCTAAGCCTGTAACGCGCTGAAGGAATTACCTCTAAACAATGTAAAGCCTAGTAAGCGAGCCTTTATCTACATGCTTTCTTTAAGTCCGAATTCTTGTTTATGTGACGTAGTTGTCATGACGCTGGGTGGCGGCGTCTTTGTCACAGGTGGGAAACACGCACAAGTAAAGGATGATTTGAGTGTTGCTCCTGGTTGCTTGGGAATGATAGACCTTAGAGCCAAAGCCAACACAATTGAACTTCTAATGAGCCTCCATACCAAATAAAAAAATAATAATTCCTGTAGATCATTGAGAAGGAATTTATCAACTTCATAAATCTAAAATACAACATTTGGAAGTGTTTTTCAATATTGTATAATATATTAATGTGTTCTTGTGTCACTGGGTCACAACGTCTAGATCATTGGCATTTAGTATCATTTATTTATTGATTTCTTTTTTTACATTTTGCATGACTTTGACTTTACTGTGGGATATACGGCATTATCGAGTCTTTATGTATACTATATCTACAGAAATTGGTGAATTTGAAGGAGACATATGATTTACAGTTGTACGCAGTTCCGATGAACATGTAGAGCAATGTTCCTGGTACTGACGGCTGAAATGATTTCACATGATACGTCTCTATCGCTAGACAATACAGCTTTCATCCAAATTTAGAGGAACAAGGGCAGACGGCCTCAGTAAACACAGAATGGGCAGATATTAGACAAAGGGTGAAATGCTGGCTTTGTCCCTTTCCTGTATTAAAACATCACATCTTAATGTGGAGACAAGCAACTCATTTCCCCTTTTTTCAGAAATAGACGTGTGATCACTCTTCTTCTCTGAGAGGCTGGCCAAACAATGCTTTTCATTGAATCCTCTGTAGGAGGTAGAGCTAGCCATTTGTAGCTTCCTAAAGGACCTCACTGTAGTAGCTGGCCCTGCTTTTCACAGCCTTGTGCAGCAAGAGTTGTTTAAGTGTTATAGAGGTCAGTCTGAAGATCTTTTTACCACCCATTATACTATTCTGTGGGAATCGTGGTTTGGCAAAAAATGAGCCACTTAGCCAATTTTCAGAAAGAAGCTTCCAGACATGGCTTCTTTTAATGTCCGGCTGTTTGATGAAGTGTTTTGCTGATGCATTGAAAAGGGCAGCATGTAGCTATAACAATTACTACAATTTGTGACTTTTCATATCTGAAGTACGGATTAAGAAGCCCCCCGGTTACCTCCTGAGTTATGTGTAGCAGCAATATTGCCCATTTAATTGAAACAATTTTTCAAAATATGAATGAAAACTAATATATATACTGTGTATGTGTATATATATATTTATTTATATGTGTATAAGCATAATTCCACCTAGTCTGTAAAATAATCACATTCCCCCTTAATATATGTATGTGTGTGTATATATTAAAAGGGAATAGGGATTATTTTACGGAATAGGAGGAATTATGCTTTTGGCCAATATAAGTAAACATTCCGGCTTTGAAGTACTGGTAACTTTGCTGTCAATAACAAGTTTTATTGTTTTTTATACAAAGCTCACAAACCGTTTTTTTCAAAAGTATGATCCCAAACTTTATGAACGAACTTTCAGGTCTCATTTTCAATAAATCATGTTTTACTTTTTACTCTTACTTACTTCGCTTTTACACAATGTAAACCCATGTTCTGTTTTACCGACCTTACCTTAGGACAGGACTGGCATTATGATGTATGTTGCCCTGTGCGGTGCCTTCTGTTGGCGTCCCCCTTCCCTATGTAATGTTTTTTTCAGACAGTGTACAAATAAACATAGTCATACAGTACAATATGTACAGAAGGCCAAATAACACTTGTATACAGTTGCCCGAATAACAATGCCATACAGTGAAGCCACCATCACGATACACTGCCTATGCAGAAGTGCTGCACAATGTCTAAGTAAATACTGCCATAGGGTCCTCAAATAATACCATCACACAGTGATCGAATAATAGCTTCATGTATAATCTAGTTACAGTGCCATATAATTGCTAATAAGATTTCTGGTGGTCACAAATACCCCTAATGTGCCCTTTTCAGCATGGGTGGTTGAGACGTTCTGTGCGACCACACACATCACAACACCCCTTAGGCCATCCAAGCCTCTGGATATCTATGTTGTTTTTTTGTTTTTTTTAAATGCTCAGTGAATTACAGTGCTTTATGCAGTTTCTCTCTGTGCTGATGGTATATACACTATATGGGCAAAAGTATTGGGACACACCTCTTAATCATTGAATTCAATGCTCTTGAGTGACGCTCTTGCAGATAGCACATTATGACACAGAAGACTGCTAGAGCCGTCACTCAAGAGCAGAGGGTATGCGTTGGCGAGGATTTACAGCAGAGAAGCCAGGACACCTACCTGCCGGGCAGACACTTGCCATCTCATTAGGTATGTTTGAACTTGTGTCTTCTTCACTTATCTAGCAGTGTTAGCAGTTTGGGGTGGGGTCAAAAGTGGTGACAGTCTCTCTTTAAATGGAACCTGTCACCATCATTTCACCTATTGAACTCTCCTCACCCCTCGCTGGCTGATTCTGTCAAAAGTTCATTGTCGTTATCCCCTCTCCTATACCCTTCCCTGCTTCGTCCGGGCCTCAAATCTAGTTACTGCGCATGCGCGACGATGGTGTCCCGATAGGCGCACGCACCAGAACATCGGTGTGCAAGCACGGGTGTGTGCTAGGGGGAGTCGAGGAGCTGTCAATCAAAAGTAAGAAGGCGGGGTTAACTTGTAAAGGCTTAAGGAATAAACATATGACTCTTTTCGAACGAAGATATGACTTTTTTTATGCTCATTAGCATACGGTACGGGAACACTAAAAAACTGAACACTAAAGATACAGAGCTACTTAGAAGATAATTATAGGTAATATAAAAATGATTTTTCACCCACTTTCACCAGGTATTGCTGGTTTAATAGGTGAAATGCTGGTGACAGGTTCCATTTAAAACAACATTCTAATGAGGTCAGAAAACCCAATAAAGGCCTTGTTCACACAGTTTTTTGCTGGCAGAAAAAATCTGCCTAAGAGTTGCTCCAAGAATTGCTTGCATGTATTTATCCAAGTTTTTTCACTGCGTTTTTAGTCCAGAAAGTAATGCAAGGAGTGCGGGCAAAAAACGTTGTGAGAATCCGTCAGAAACGAGCGGCACAATTTTTTTCTGCCTCCCATGGATCTCAATGGGAGGTCAAAGGCAGAAACCGTGACAAGAAAGGACATGCCGCTTTTTTTTCTGCAAGCGGTCAAAATCCACCCGGGGAAAAAAAACGCTTCTTTCCCATTGAAATGAAAAAGGGGCGATTTCAGACGTTTTTTGGCGCTGACTCCGACGCGGTTTCAGCATCAAAATTAGCGCCAAGAAAACTCTGTGGACTGACCTTAAAGCCTCATGCAACACAACCGTGCAATACGGTCCGCATACTAGCCACAATTGCGGATAGTATAGGACACATTCTATTCTATGGGCCAATGCACACGGTCCGTGCATTAGCTGGGAGCCCGGACCGCAAAAAAATAGGACAAGTCATTTTACGGGCCGTATTTGCGGTCTGGGCTACTTAGAGTAATGCACATCTTGATGACCCTCCTCGGCCGTCCGTGCCCGTAATTACGGGCCATGCACACGGCTACGGCCATGTGCATGAGGCCTTACAGCTGTAGCTATCTGCAGGGTGTGGAATTTTGAACACTATAATTTTCAAAGTGCACAGCTTAAAGGGAACAGCGCTCATTCTACACGCAGTAGTGCCCATACTATTGCACACATAGGGGCTCTTTTGTTAATCGTTTTATTATGATATAGAAAGGCAGCGTTGAGGCAATTTAGATTGGAGGGGCTGAGGAAGAGTCCTATAACTTGGACATTTAACCTTGCTCTGTACATTATGTTTATATTTTGATGTTTGCACTGATGCACAACTAAAGTGAATATGAATGTATGATCAAAAAAGAAACGGTCTCTGAAGTCATGACCGTGTTTTTCATAACGACCAATCAGAGTTTAGGTTTTTTAACTGTACTGGAAAAAATGAAATACTGGTTGGTTATCGATTTTTTATTTTTTTCCCCCTCTAAGACACTTTTATCACATAGAAGCTCATACAGTCATAGAGGCCCAAATGTTAATAGATTATGCACAGACAATGCAAGATAGCAAATTGTGCAGCCATGATTTGTGCCCCTTATGACCTGCCAGTTATTGCTAACTCTATTGCCTCATTTCATTTGCCACACAAGGCATTTTTTACATTTCTAACATCTCCTCAGCCATCTTTTTGTCGGAAATTGTTCTTGTTTCCATGTGGGTAGACCACCCTTACTACTAGAGTTACACGAAACCATGATCTTATTTCAAGTCTAATTTGTAATAATATTATCTCCAAAAGAGTTACATTGGGAATGCACTTTTGAAAATCCAAACGAATACATTATTAAACAAACTGAGTAGGCAGGAGATTGTGCCAATCCTTTTATTAGAGGGAAAGGCAGCTATTGGCATCTGCCTGAAAGCAATGATTCTGCTACAAAGCCTCTGCTGGAGAGAGTAGTGGTGTGTCGGTGACATAGCCATTGCATAATCCACGTGAAAGTTTCATGAAGTAGTAATTTCTTAGGATTTCCAAAATGAGGGAATTTTAATCTGAGATATCACTTAGCAGCTATACTTTGAATCATCTCCGTGGCCTTGTTTTAGGCGATTGATTTTGGTCTTTCTTTTTCAAATCAAAGATTTATGATGCTAAGAGGCCTAACCCTGAAATTATGTTTTCCCTACTACGTAAAGTCCACTGGCCTCTGAAAACAAAAATATTTTGCAAAACAGAAAACTATTTTGATGGCTAGCATATAATTATGTTTTTATAATCTTAAAGGGAACCTGTCACCAGCATTTCACCTATTAAACCTGCAATAGCTGGTGGTAGTGGGTGAAAAATCATTTCTATATAACCTATAATTGTCGTCTTAGTCGGCTCTGTAGCTTTAGTATTCAGCTTTTTAGTGTTCCCACACCGTATGCAAATGAGCATAAAAGAGTCAGATCTTTGTTTGAAAAGCGTCATATCTTCATTTGAAAAGAGTCATATCTTCATTCCTCAGGTCTTTCCGAGTTTACCCCGCCTCCTTACTTTTGATTGACAGCTCCTCGCCTTCCCCCAGCACACAAAATCCCGCGCTTGTGCATTGATGTCCTCTTCTGGTGTGTGCGCACAAAGGGACACCGGATTATTACGATAAAAGGCGTAAAATGTTTGCAGACCGTTATTTACAGTCTGAGGAGGAGTTTAGGGGAGGGGATAACGGCAATGAACTTTTGATAGCAGCGGCCAGTGAGGGAGAAGTAAAGCTCAATAGGTGAAATGCTGGTGGCAGGTTCCCTTTAAGGATCCTTATAGTAAGTATTGTTTTTTTTAATGATAATACATATATATCTATAAAATACACTAAATTGACCGAATATAATTTTCAGAATTCATATAAGCAATTGAGCACTTTCACTGAAGCAATAGAAAAATGTTCACTGTTAAAGGGGTTGTATGCTTTTGAACAAACCCTCTTTGTTAGAAGGTCCACCTACAATAAAATGATTACAGGATGTCCCATTGATCTAACCCCAGCATTAAATTGTAATCTGTGGGGGAACCAGGCAGCAAATGTTAAAATTTACCGCAGAGCCACCACAGCGCGAATGAAGCATTACATGTGGTAATTATGAACATGTGGGGTGCTTTAAAGTTAGAGATGATATATCAATACTGTATCAATTCTTGATTTACTATATGGCAGAACAATTTGATATTAGGTTCCTTATCAAAGTAATTGTTTTCACGCTTGATAAGATAGGTATGCAGATAGAAAGCCTATGGAAAAAGCACTGTACTACTGTATCTTAGTCATCATGCTACAATGTGCTATTAAGCCTACAGTCAATTATTTTCTTGCTAGGCCCCTGGAGAATTACTGCAGGAATATATAAAATGTGATGAAGTGCATAGAGCTAGTATAGGTATATAGCCCATAAACTCCCTATTCATGTATGGATATTTGTGATATTTTTCCATGGACTTTTTTTCTGCTATCTAACTAGATCTGTTCACAACTTTTGCTCTTCATGCAATTGGTGAACAGAGACTGCCCTGAAACCTCAGGCTAAGACCAATGACGTTGTCAAACCTGAGTGTGGAGTAGAACTATGTACTAGGTTTTTCGTTATTCTTTTCTGCCATAGGTACAGGATAGCAAGAAAAAGAAGAGCCCTGAATTGCATGACAGAAACCAAATGCGCCCGAGGGAACCAATTGGTTCCATCAGGTTTCTGTCATTTTGCCGGACAAAATAGCTCTGCATGCTGCGCTATTTTGTCCAGCAACAATTACGGAATCTGCGATTAAGGTTCCCAACTGAGCCTCCGAAACAAATGTTAACAGACCGTTAAGGCCCTTTTACCCTGGCCGATTTTGGCTGGTGCAGCGAGGGCCGATCAAACAGACATCGTTGATCGATGCTCGTTTGCTCCTGTCACAAGGAGCCATGGATGGGGACAAGCGGTCGTTTCTCCTATTGCTCATCCCCATACATTATTATCATGTCGCCTGCGCGTCTCCCTGTTTACACAGGGAGATGTGCTGCCGACAACAATAATATTTCAGTTTCTTTAAAACTATACGACCAGCAGATGATTAAGCGTTTGCTCATTCATCTGCTGATCGCTGCCCTGTTTACACAGGGCAATTATCGGCAAAGTGCGTTATATGAACGCTTGTCTGCCCGATAATTGCCCCTTAAGTCGGCTCCAATATTACCTTCAGATAGTGGTCCATTAAGGTGCATAGGTAGAAAGGGTGCCACTCTGCCGCTGTGTTCATAACTAACTTATCATACTTATATTGAGACTTGAACTTGACTCTGACATATGCCAAACTTAGTGAAGTTAGCTAGGCTAATAGAGTACTCCCATCTGTTCCTTTGCTGCTACTGATCATATTTTTTAGATTTTAGAACGTTAGTATGATATAATACATACTTTTGCTGAAGAACCTTTTCACAGGAAAGAGTTAAAGAGGCTCTGTCACCAGATTTTGCAACCCCTATCTGCTATTGCAGCAGATAGGCGCTGCAATGTAGATTACAGTAACGTTTTTATTTTTAAAAAACGAGCATTTTTGGCCAAGTTATGACCATTTTTGTAATTATGCAAATGAGGCTTGCAAAAGTCCAAGTGGGTGTGTTTAAAAGTACAAGTCCAAGTGGGTGTGTATTATGTGCGTACATCGGGGCGTTTTTAATACTTTCACTAGCTGGGCGCTCTGATGAGAAGTAACATCCTCTTCTCTTCAGAACGCCCAGCTTGTGACAGTGCAGATCTGTGACGTCACTCACAGGTCCTGCATCGTGACGGCCACATCGGCAGCAGAGGCTACAGTTGATTCTGCAGCAGCATCAGCGTTTGCAGGTAAGATCGACTTACCTGCAAACGCTGATGCTGCTGCAGAATCAACTGTAGCCTCTGGTGCCGATGTGGCCGTCACGATGCAGGACCTGTGAGTGACGTCACAGATCTGCACTGTCACAAGCTGGGCGTTCTGAAGAGAAGAGGATGTTACTTCTCATCAGAGCGCCCAGCTAGTGAAAGTATTAAAAACGCCCCGATGTACGCACATAATACACACCCACTTGGACTTTTACTTTTAAACACACCCACTTGGACTTTTGCAAGCCTCATTTGCATAACTACAAAAATGGTCATAACTTGGCCAAAAATGCTCGTTTTTTTAAAATAAAAACGTTACTGTAATCTACATTGCAGCGCCTATCTGCTGCAATAGCAGATAGGGGTTGCAAAATCTGGTGACAGAGCCTCTTTAAGCCGATGATATTATAATACTCTTTCAGTATTTTATCTGGATAACTTTCCATCATCTGCTTCACAGGTGCAAGGGGAATTGAAGACCATTTATTGCTATTACAGTGGCATGTTATGTATAAGACATATCTGAAATTTATTAGTCACCAATTTTTTTTTAGCATTCTCAAATGAAATCAACAGAAAGACATTGCATCACACGTCTAGATGTTAAAGTCACAGACCATTTTAAATTTGGAAACTCATCATCTTCAATGTACTCCAATTTTGGTTGATTTGGAACTCCCAGATGCTCATATGACTAGTATAAATAATGAGTTGGGATTGTTTTAATATCTTGGACTGGAAGTATAAGGCCTTGTGTTATCAACATGTCTCTCAAGGCATTGTCCCCATGATAACACTTCCAAATGACCGTTCACATCACTGACCACATCCTAATTGGCTTGAATAGCAGCTGTTATATCGATCTCTTTTTCTTCAAATTATATAGTAATCTTAGTATGTTTAGTGTGTAAATGTTCAGTTCAATGGCCAAAAACGACATGAGAGTTTATATATATATATATATATATATATATATATATATATATATATATATTGTGACATCTTGGGGACCACTTAGCTCACAGGATCTCCATCTCCAGGGTGAGATGGTTGGCACACTTGTAAAGTTCACTCCAACTCATTGCATAGAAGTTTAAACCAGCCGCAGATAGCTTTATTGTCTTCACCACAGCAAGCAGTGTTACAACAAAAACATACAAAATAAACCCTAGGCCGTCCAGCCTCTAACTAACACATTCA
The DNA here is from genome assembly GCF_050947455.1 of Rhinoderma darwinii. NCBI lineage: Eukaryota > Metazoa > Chordata > Amphibia > Anura > Rhinodermatidae > Rhinoderma > Rhinoderma darwinii. The sequence continues at coordinate 195,048,899 of NC_134687.1, forward strand.
GTGTCCCCCACTACGAGACACTGAGCCTTGTGCCCAGCACCTCAAAACATAGGCAGTTTGTACCTTACACGTTGGTGACTCTCACAGGCTAGCATGCCTGTCTTCCCCAGACTGAGAGCCCTTTGTGAACAGCACACACCTGAATTAAAGAGCCACCTCAGGTAAAGCCTACCTAGGCTCATCAGACAACCCAAGACATGGACTGTCTGTATGGAGTGGAAGCCCACCCTTTTCCTTCACACTCCAGCAAACCAGGCCCTACTCCGGGTTTTACACCCCAAGCAACAGCAGAGAAAACCCTCTCTGCTGTACATGTTCCCTGGTTGCTTAAAACCTGACAGTTTCTGCACTGTCCAGTAGCTGCACTACTACATATCCCCCCCCCCTTTGATAAAGGCCGTAGGACTGATCACATTTCAACCTCACTCCAGGGTCAAAGCTCCTACGTTGGGACATAATTACACTTAGGGTCACTTCTACAGTAACAGACATTTGATAATCACCCGTGGGTGTATTTTTACAGGTGCTCCCGCAACTTTTCCATGTTGGCATGCCTAGTATCCTCATCCCTTGTGGGCACTACTAGCTTTTGCTGATTACAGCCGTATTTATATGTGTTGTGCGCTACATTCAGGGACCCGTCCGCATCCATGAAGAGGCTTTGTGTGTCACCCCTTGGTTTAGACACTGGTTCATAGTGTTCAGTAACACTCATCTCGTGAGTTGTGGTATACACGTACCATCTACCAAACCACTTTCAAACGCTATACTCCCCTCCATCTTGGAGTTTTCCGTCTCAGTATTTAAATGCTCAGACTGTCCACACCTGTAGAGTTTATCACCACTCCACTCACACATAGTAGCAGTAAGCCCATAGTCATCCATCGCAGCAGCATACAGCTGGTTGCCATTAAGAACTGTGCAAACATCACATGCAACAGTCTTGTTATTGTGAACCATGACCTCTAGGGGTGCACTTGAGCCATTAGTAACCTGTTTTTACATCACATGTAATATCAGTGACAGAAGCATACACTATAGTAGCATCCACTGAACATGGTTTGAGGTCTAACTCCTGTGCTTCCCCCATCCCCATGGAATGAGTGAGTGTTACAGCAGTCTCAGTTTCTACAGCATAGGAATGAGCTGTATGGGGCAACATTTCTAAAGGCGCTACAGTCACATCTATTGCACCACGCACATTTTCATCACCATCATTAGGTATGGCAGGGCTGTACTCCAGGTTACCCCATCAACAATCCCAACCTCTAGGGAAATCTCAGATACACCTGGCACATCTGTTTCCAAGGACACATCCTCTGGGTTACCATTAGTAACAGTACGCACATCACATGTGACACTCTCGACTTTCTCAACTACGGTCTCAAGGGGCACACTTGAACTAATACGCTCTTCTGTCTCGGCTGCTGTTTCTTTAACAGCCTGTTCACACAATGCATTAACCTGCTCAGGCTGTGTGACATCGCCATCTCCAGGGTGAGTCTCACAGGCTAGCATGCCTGTCTTCCCCAGACTCAGAGCCCTGTGTGAACAGCACACACCTGAATTAAAGAGCCACCTCAGGTGAAGCCTACCTAGGCTCATCAGACAGACCAAGACATGGACTGTCTGTATGGAGTGGAAGCCCACCCTTCTCCTTCACACTCCAGCAAACCAGGCCCTATTCCGGGTTTTACACCCCAAGCAACAGCAGAGAAAACCCTCTCTGCTGTACATGTTCCCTGGTTGCTTAAAACCTGACAGTTTCTGCACTGTCCAGTAGCTGCACTACTACAATATATACCTAGATATATACCTCCTGGATCAATATTAGTTTAGACTAAATTTTAGTTCTCGTTGTTGGAGACTACAGAATTGAGTAACTGATTTAGGGACCGTATATATCCCAACTTGGTGTAATGGTAGGCAGACTGCCCAGACAGGGAAAGTAATAGGCAGTGTTTACAAATTAAGGGTCTAGGGTGGAGACAATACAATGCTGACTACTGTGTATTTTACAAAAGGAATTCCAGGATACAGCTAAAAAAAAGCATGCTTCCTGGTGGATTAAATAAAAAAGTGACATACACCTCTCTCCCTTGTACCCAGTAACCCCATCCTCCACCATATAGGGTAACGAAGTTGGATTAGATATGTTACAATAGTCTAGGGTCCTAGCCTGGTTTTCCATGACATGACAGAGCACCTCTACCAAGTTTGGACATAGCTTATACATATACTATGTATTTGACTATAATCGACATGCTACATGTCTCTGTTTTTATTGTAAAAACACAATGTTGAAAAGTTGGACTGTACATAGTTACTGGTTTACTGTGTTTATTGATTCTTGCACTTTACTCCCTTTAATAAAAAGAGATTCGCAAAAAAACAACCCCAAAAAACTTGAAACAAGCACATTAGTATAGTCGGTTGCAAGATTTTCATACAACTGATTGGAAAGAGATATTAATATCAAAATCTCATAATCGTTATAGTACCAGTGTTAATTTGCCCACAATTGTTTTTGTTTTGCTTTTTTGTTTATAAATACTTTTTCCCTTTTGTTTACAGGGGTGATATTTATTGTGACAGTGCAATGACTCCATAGAACAACATAGACATTGCTCAATAACATGGCCAAGTACTGTATATTTTTGATTAATGAGCTATAACTAAATTTCATACATTATTTTTGGTCAGTAATAATTTGTAAGGAATACCGGTAAAACAAAGGACATAGCAATATATCCTAATTCACAGTAATAGACATTGAGGCCATTTGTGGCATTAATAGAGGTGGCCATTCTTGCACACGGCTCTCTACATTGAAGTTTATGTGAGTTATGTATAGAGCTGAATTCTGCTTGCTCAGCTATTTTCATATCTCCTATATACTTAAATGAAGAAATCTGCGTCAAGTGAATTTCTCCGTTGATAATAAAGATAGAAATAAAGCTTTAACCCCATAGCACAGTTGGACCTACATGTAATTCTAAATGCACTGTAAGTTAAGGCATTTGGACATACATGTACATTAAAATGCACCCCATGGCACCATTGAGCAGCCCGCGGGTATACTGTAGGGAGCGCTGCTGTGATTGACAGTCATGTTTCTGAGGTAACAATGGCAGGCGGGGGCCTAATAAAGGCCACCAGGTCTGTCATTTGTGAATGCCTATTAGGCCTAAAAATTGCTTGTCAGTAACAGTGACAGTCAATAATGCTTTGGAATACTAAGTATTCCAAAGCATTATAAGAGCAATCAAATAATCGGTGCTTCAAGTCCCCTCATGGGACAAAAAAGGAGTAAACCCCTATTTTCATTACAAATAATTTTTTCGTTTAAAAATAGTTCAACATAAAAAAAAATTATATTTGGTATGGCCCCAATCGTAATGACCCACAAAATTTATTTAACATATTATTTATACCGCATGGCATAAATATAACCCGGCAAAATTAAGGCAATTTGCTTTTGTCCCAAAATGTTGCCAATAAAAACTAAAAAAAGTCATTCCACAAAAAAAAAACAAGCCCACAATTGGCTACGTTGATGGAAAAATTAAATGTTATGGGTCTCGGAATGCGGCAAAAAACATGCTTTTATTTTTTAAAAATACAAAAATATTAAAAAACTAAATCATAACGACATGTAGAGTAAAGTTAATACGTTATATATATATGCCATACGATGTACTAAGCTAGGGAACTCAGGGATCCCCTCAATATTTTCCTTGACACAGTTAGCAAAAAAAATCCATCATCCTCTCCCAGAGGTATCTACTGTTGGTCTAGTTGAAGAGAAATCAAAGAAAACCACCATGAGCAATTGTCCTATTTATCCTCTCAGGTGAAGAACATTTTTCTGATCTCACAAGGACAGTTGGATATTTTTCCTGGGTCAAATTATCTCAAACTTTCCTTTTATTAATTGTAAGGGTATGGTCACCCGCAGTGAGCAAAAACGTCTGAAAATACGGAGCTGTTTTCAAGGGAAAACAGCTCTTGATTTTCAGACTTTTTTAAGCCACTCGCGATTTTCGCTGCTTTTTTACGGCCGTTTTTGGAGCTGTTTTCAATAGAGTCAATGAAAAACGCCTCCAAAAACGTCCCAAGAAGTGTCCTGCACTTCTTTTGACGAGCCATCATTTTACGCGCCGTATTTTGACAGCGCCGCGTAAAATAAAGACTCGTGGGAACAGAACATCGTAATTCCCATTGAAAGCAATGGGCAGGTGTTTGTAGGCGTATTAGGGGCGTTTTTTCAGGCGTAATTCGAGGCGTAAAACGCCCGAATTACGCCTGAAACCACTGCATGTGAACAAACCCTTAGTGTTGATATTGTAAGGGATAAATGTCTACTGCTTTCAGTTACAAGCTTCGGATAGCACTAGGTAATGGTGTGGGTGCATGAGTAGGGGCCCAACCCGATGCAGTAAAGAAACGAAGTACTATGCACACCAATATGGACCTCACACAGCGGTTACCCGCCAATCTTACAGCGCCAGCCACGCAGGACCAGCATTGACTAAAGTGCCTGAGGAAGGTCAATGTTTTGACCGAAACGTCGCACGCACTGTCACTGGCTACAAATAAATAAATAAATTACTTGGATAAATAATTCCATATTGGTGTGCATAGTACTTCGTTTCTTTACTTGTCTACTGCTTTCTTAACTCTGTTATTGATTTTGCCATAACTACCTTTTGGGGTAGGACATTCCACTTTCTGTAGAGAACCCATTGAAAACACCTTTCCTCCACATGCAGCTGATGCTCCCTAGCTTATTGTACAGTGCTTGGAATGAATAGCTCATATGAAAAATCTTTATGTTGACTTATATGAAGATACCTTTTTATATGAGGAGCTAATTGCTGCCTGCATGGGGATGCTACTTATCCCATTTTAGGATATTTTAGGATATTACGCTATTGATTAAACTATTTGGTGTACCAAACCCTTCTCAAATTGTAGGTCGTCCAGAGACTACGGTAGCTGATCATGGTAGGAGCCCCAGCAACTAGCTACTATTTTGGGGGGTTACCACAATGTTAATCCCTATTTTCCTGTAGTAAAAGCAAAGCGCTGCAGGATGCTAAAATTTAACATTAAAGGTATTGTCTAGTTTAGAAAACCCATTTTGATATACCCTATTAGGGAATTCTGAGTTTATGGAGGAGGCTCCCATGTACAGTATCCTCATCTCTTGGCCAGAGTCGAGATCAGCTACAAAGAGCCTCTCTCACTCTGGAGGACTTGTCCTGTCTACCATTGCACAGACAATCCATTGATTTGAATGGGCTCTGTGTAATGCTTCATTTCCCCTGTTGTGGCGCTGTATGTTAATTGAACACTTACTGCCAGGTTTCCCCTCCGATTATAATGGATTGCTGGGGGTCGCAACAGGGGTACACGTTGTGATAAGCTTATTGTCAAGGGAGCCTTCTGGCAAGTAGGGATTGTCCAAAGTGAAGAACCACTTTATTTTACGTGAAATAATGCAGCTTTCCAGAGCAGAGAACCACATTTGATGCGGCTCTCAGCTTTAGCTATTAGAGGAGGGAGGTTCAGATTTAAAGGATTCAAAAGTAGACCACTCCTTTAAGATTTAGTTCTAGAAATATATTTATAATAGCTAGGTATTTTGATTCATTTGCATACATTGTTGTTTTGCATGGTAATTCATAAGCATTAATACGTCAATAAACAATATGTAAAATTGCTATACTGTATATGTAAAATGTATTTTTACTAAAAAATTTAGCTTCTATGGTGTAGCATAGAAAATTGCTTTAGACTGATAAACTCAACATATCAAGTTAGTGTTATACTTCCCTTCATTTTTTTTTTTTTGTGGATTTGCCAAAGTTTGTGTATTGCATTTTGCTGTCTTTTGGATTGCATGTTATTTTTATTAGAACATCTGTATCCTGCTGTTTTGGCTTTAGTTTGCTTCCTTAACTTCTCACCATATTGGATATTGTGTACAATTTACAATGGATATAACTTTTTTTCTCTTATCACTTATTGTTTAGAAGGCCCTTAGGGGACAGGAAAATTGAAAGCTACGGTTTCCTCAATTTAAAGTTAAGAAAGTTTTCTCTGGCAATATGTATCCATATAAACTTTTCCAAACCCTTTAAGACCCTGTAGGAACTTTTATTAATCATTCTTACATAGACCCCATAGAACGATGTAGGCCGTGTGCGCGCAACCGTATTGGAGTTCCATATTGTACTACATGTGCCTCCAATTTTACTCAAAAGTATGCATCCTCCAATTCGTGCCATATTGTGGTTCTAATATTTAGCTATTGTTTCTAGGGGAGAATGCGGTGACTCACAGAGGCACCATATGGCAGTACACAGACCCATATACTGCAGTCTTTTCTTTACCATACAGGTTTGTGCATATGGCAATGTCATATGCATGGGCCCTTAAACTTGGGGTAGACAAAAGATTATGACTACTCCAGTACATGTAGGTAAAACAACCTAAACAGCTCTTCTATATACAAGCCAAAAAGAAACAAACGTACAGAACATTTAAAGCAGAAATAGAAAAAAGAAGCAGAGAAATAGAGCCAAATAGTACATCCAGGATACATCAATGGGAGCTATGACAAAGACAGATATGTGTTTACATATAAATAGAATGGTAAGATGCAGGCACTTATACAAAATTAAGAGATACATAACCATCTCTATGAAGACTTACAAGAAATATAGAATTATGTGCACATACTAGAACTTCCCAATTTTCTTACATGTTAAGTTCCAGTTAGTAAATCTATTTACATGGGTCTGAGGCATGTTTGAAGCAATCCAGACTATCTTATATAGCTGCAATGGGAAGCACTGGCTTTTAACTGAGTTTATGTTCTCTTAGGTTAGTGGTTCCCAAACTTTCTGAGGCCAGGATCCACTCTTGCTGAGACTTTTGTTTGGGACCCCCCACTACTGTACTTTGCCCCATTTCGTATGGTGTATGTCAACATCATTCATAGTTAGATGCCGGTACTTAGTTCTATTCGATAAATAAGACCTTGCAACATAGAAAACAACAATAATTGTGCGGGTGAGGGAGGGGGTCAGGGTATCCTGCTGCTGTGCATCACTGAGGCCTGACTATCACTGCTAATGGTGGGTCGTGAGACCCAACCCGTCCATCAGAGACATAGCTAGGGGTTTAGCAGAGGGGGCGAAACACATTTGAGCGGGCCACAACCCAGTGGGCCCCCAACACAGTATAATGACCCCTTAGCTGCCCCCCACACAGGATAATGCCTCTATAGATTTCCCTGCACAGTGTAATGTCCCTGTAGTGCCACCCTACACAGTATAATGTGCCAAAAGCTGCCCCCATACAGTATAAGGCCCCCATATCTGCCCCACACATTATAATGACCCCTTAGTGCCCCCAACACAATATAATGCCCCCACACAGTATGGTGGTATAATACCCCTATAGCAGCCGCCACACAGTATAATGCCCCTATAGCTGCCCCCACAGGATAATGCCCCTATATCTGCCCCACGCAGGATAATGCCCATATAGCTGCCCTCACACAGTATAATGTTTATATAGCTGACCCCACACAGTATAATGCCTCTTTAGCTGCCCCATGCAGGCTAATGCCTCTATAGCTGCCCCCATGCAGGATAATACCCCTATAGCTGCCCCCACTAAGTATAATGTCCCTAAAGTGCCCCCCCCCACACACAGTATAATGCCCCTAAAGCTGCCCTCGCACAGAATAATGCCTCCACACAGAATAATGTCCCCATAGCTGCCCCCACACAGTATAATGCCCATATAGCTGCCCCACACAGTATAATGCCCCCATTCAGTATATTGCCCCCATAGCGGGCCCCCATACCCAGTATATTGCCCCCATAGCAAGCCCCCTGACACAGTATAATGTCCCCATACTGCCTAAGTAAATAAAAATTTAATAAATACTCACCTATCCCTATTCCCATGACGAGCATAGTAAATGCTGGAGCAAGGAACCGTCAACATTGCTCCAGCATTGGATTCAACTGTGTCTGCGTCCTGAGGACGCAGATACAGTTGAAACCGGGACATCAGTGAGTCGCTCGAAACCTCCCCCTCGGAGGTCTTCACACGACCCCCCAGGAGGTCACAACCCACAGTTTGGGAAATGCTGTCTTAGGTCATCTAACACTTAGTAATATTTGGCACATCTCACTGCTCTTGAACAAGCATTGCACCAACCCCATAGTGCACCCCTCCTCATTGTGAGCAGGTGTCATGCCCTTTAATAAAATTCTATCAGAATAAACTACTCAAGCCATATAGCCAGATGTTATTTTGGGGTCATTTAAGTTTTGTGACTATTATCTCCATAGACCAGAGATTTGTGTTATTGCTATGTCTATGGGGTTAGCTAAAATAAAAAAAATGTCATCAGTTACGCTTTTCGCCATTTGGATTCAGCCTTTGCATCTGTGAGATTCTGCCAATTTTATGCACATGTGCTTGCAAATTTTATAGTGTGAAAAATGTCTGCTTGAGTCAGAATTGTAGTCGATGTAATTTTAAAAAAATATTCTTGTGTGACATTTATAGAAAAATGTGTGGTATATGCAGGTAAAGATACTAGATTTTATTAGAGAAGATATATAGTTGTAAAGGTTTTAATTAGCCTGAACCGTGTGACATGTTTTGTTCACTAGAGGCATCAAATTAGTGTCCGTATTACAGATGTATGATGTATGATTCTGTGATATGGTACTCATAGACTGCTATCGACCCATACTCTACTACAATTTTATACAAACACATAGAGGTTTTTTACTTACATAGTCATATGGAATCTGGGAGAAAAAAAATTGTGGCATCACCTAGTGTGTTAGGGAGGTATTCTCTCCTAGAACCCAATGGTTCTGAAATACGACTTTGCAGTGTGCATGTATCCTTATACAAACCTCTGGTAATTAAATGGTTAATATTGAGCATCTTATAGTGCAAACTATTTGGTATATGCCTCCTCTAATGGGATACATTGCATTTATTCTTGGGCTTCATTCACATCTGCGTCGGGCTCCGTTCATGGGTTCCATCTGAGCTTTCCGTCAGGGGAACCCATGAACGGAAACCAAACTGAAACAAGCAGAAACCATAGGTTTCCGTTTTCATCACCATTGATTTCAATGGTGACGGATCTGTTGCACATAGTTTGTTTGTCACCATTGTGTAAGGGTTCTGTCGTTTTTACGGAATCAATACCGTAGTCGGCTGCGCTTTTGATTCCGTCAAAACAATGGAACCCTTGCATAACGGTGACAAACAGAAACCATTTTAACCGGATCCATCACCATTGAAGTCAAAGCCTATTGTTTCCTTTTGTTTCAGTTTGGTTTCCGTTCATGGGTTCCCCTGACAGAAAGCTCAGACAGAACCCATGAACGGAGCCTTGACGCAGATGTGAACGAAGCCTTATGTCTCAGTTGTTTACAGTTGCTTTTACATTGAGTTCATTATACTTGTTGCTTTCTTTATGACCTGTTTATATATTTAATTACACGTCAAACATACATTTAGGTCCAGAATTATTTGGACAGTGACACAATCTTCATGATTTGGGCTCTGCATACCACCACATTGGATTTGAAATGAAACAACTGAGATGCAATTGAAGTGTAGACTTTCAGGTTTAATTCAAGGGGTTGAACAAAAATATCCTGTGAAACGTTTAGGAATTGCAACCATTTTTCTACACAGCCTCTTCATTTAAAGAGGCTCTGTCACCAGATTTTGCAACCCCTATCTGCTATTGCAGCAGATAGGCGCTGCAATGTAGATTACAGTAACGTTTTTATTTTTAAAAAACGAGCATTTTTGGCCAAGTTATGACCATTTTTGTAGTTATGCAAATGAGGCTTGCAAAAGTCCAAGTGGGTGTGTTTAAAAGTAAAAGTCCAAGTGGGCGTGTATTATGTGCTTACATCGGGGCGTGTTTACTACTTTTACTAGCTGGGCGTTCTGATGAGAAGTATCATCCACTTCTCTTCAGAACGCCCAGCTTCTGGCTGTGCAGATCTGTGACGTCACTCACAGGTCCTGCATCGTGTCGGCCACATCGGCACCAGAGGCTTCAGTTGATTCTGCAGCAGCATCGGCGTTTGCAGGTAAGTCGATGTAGCTACTTACCTGCAAACGCTGATGCTGCTGCAGAATCAACTGTAGCCTCTGGTGCCGATGTGGCCGACACGATGCAGGACCTGTGAGTGACGTCACAGATCTGCACAGCCAGAAGCTGGGCGTTCTGAGGAGAAGTGGATGATACTTCTCTTCAGAGCGCCCAGCTAGTAAAAGTATTAAAAACGCCCCGATGTACGCACCTAATACACGCCCACTTGGACTTTTACTTTTAAACACACCCACTTGGACTTTTGCAAGCCTCATTTGCATAACTACAAAAATGGTCATAACTTGGCCAAAAATGCTCGTTTTTTAAAAATAAAAACGTTACTGTAATCTACATTGCAGCGCCTATCTGCTGCAATAGCAGATAGGGGCTGCAAAATCTGGTGACAGAGCCTCTTTAAGGGGCTCAAAAGTAATTGGACAAATTAACATTACCATTAGAGATGAGCGAACTTATGAAAAGTTCGGTTCGGCTAGTTCGCCGAATTTCACGAAAAAGTTTGATTCGGACCGAACTAGTTCTGACCGAACCTGTAATTTCCGTGCACCGAGCATGGTACTGTCCAGGGTGCTGAAAGAGTTAATGGGCTGCAGTGACTCTTTCAGCAACCTTGACAGTACCATGCTCGGCGCACGGAAAATACAATTTTAAAGTAATAAAAAAAAAATACGTTCATACTTACATTCCTCCTGTCCGGCCTCCAGCGATGACGTTTCATCCATGTCGCCGCTGCAGCCAATCACAGGCTGTAGTGGCGGTCACGCGCGTCAGGATGACGTCAGAAGGCCGGCCTCCAGGGATGACGCTTCATCCCACGTGACCGCCTCTGCAGCCAATCACAGGCTGCAGCGGCCTTTGCAGCCAATCACAGGCTGCACCGGCCCCTGCAGCCAATCACAGGCTGCACCGGCCCCTGCAGCCAATCACAGGCTGCACCGGCCTCTGCAGCCAATAACATGCTCCTCTCCTGAAATACTCTGTGCTGCGCTGCCTTAAACTCTGTGGACAGGTCAGGATCCTGTTTCTTTTAAATGCTGCTGGGGAACCTGCTCGATTCACTATATAAGGCTGTGTTACAGTGCAGCATTTAAAAGAAACAGGATCCTGACCGGTCCACAGAGTTTAAGGCAGCACAGAGTATTTCAGGAGATGAGCGTGCAGATTCAGTGCTGCTGTGAACTCTGCTCTTACTATTACGTAGCTCTCAGTCTGTTACCTCTCCTCCACTCCTGTCCTCAATAACACCTTCACATGATTGGCAAGTCACCACGTAATGGTAAGAGCAGAGTTCACAGCAGCACAGAGTATTTCAGGAGATGAGCGTGCGGATCTTGTGCGGGGTGGTGACTTGCCAATCATGTGAAGGTGTTATTGAGGACAGGAGTGGAGGAGAGGTAACAGACTGAGAGCTACGTAATGGTAAGAGCAGAGTTCACAGCAGCACAGAATCTGCACGCTCCTCTCCTGAAATACTCTGTGCTGCTGTGAACTCTGCTCTTACCATTACGTAGCTCAGTCTGTTACCTCTCCTCCACTCCTGTCCTCAATAACACCTTTACATGATTGGCAAGTCACCACCCCGCACAAGATCCGCACGCTCATCTCCGGAAATACTCTGTGCTGCTGTGAACTCTGCTCTTACCATTACGTGGTGACTTGCCAATCATGTGAAGGTGTTATTGAGGACAGGAGTGGAGGAGAGGTAACAGACTGAGAGCTACGTAATGGTAAGAGCAGAGTTCACAGCAGCACTGAATCTGCATGCTCATCTCCTGAAATACTCTGTGCTGCCTTAAACTCTGTGGACAGGTCAGGATCCTGTTTCTTTTAAATGCTGCACTGTAGCGCAGCCTTATATAGTGGATCGAGCGGGTTCCCCAGCAGCATTTAAAAGAAACAGGATCCTGACCTGTCTACAGAGTTTAAGGCAGCACAGAGTATTTCAGGAGATGAGCACGGCCGGCCACGGGCAGCCGATCGTTTTTCCGAGCCGTGCTCCCATTATAAAGTATAGGAGCACGGCCCGTAAAATAGAAAAATAGAACATGTTCTATCTTTTTAACGGCACGGGCACCTTCCCGTGAGAAAACGGGAAGGTACCCGTGGCTAACAGAAGTCTATGGGTCCGCTATTCAGGTGTTTTTACGGTCGTGTGCATGAGGCCCCGTTATGACGGGTGACTACGTGTGTGCACCCGTCATTACGGCAGCGTTGCTAGGTGACGTCAGTAAATAGTCACTGTCCAGGGTGCTGAAAGGGTTAACTGATCGGCAGTAACTGTTTCAGCACCCTGGACAGTGAATTCCGATCAGAATATAGAGTAACCTGTGAAAAAAAAAAAAAGACGTTCATACTTACCGAGAACTTTCTGCTTCCTCCAGTCCGGTCTCCTGGCCGTTGCCTTGGTGACGCGTCCCCCTCGACATCCGGCCCGACATTCCTGGGTGACGTTACAGCCCATGTGACCGCTGCAGCCAATCACAGGCTGCAGAGGCCTCTGCAGCCAATCACAGGCTGCCGCGTCAGAAAAGAAGGTCGGACTGGAGGAAGAAGAGGGACTCGTCACCAAGACAACGACCGGGTACGTATGAAATGCTTTTTATTTTATTTTTAATCAGCAGCCTCTTTTCTCTATCAGTGATTGATAGAGACAAGTGGCTGCCGATTTGTAAAATATTTTTGACCGGGTTCGGTCAAAACGGGTTCGGCCGAACCCGGTGAAGTTCGGATTCGCTGCGAACCGAACTTTTCCTGATGTTCGGACCGAAACCGGGTTCGGTTGTCCCGGTTCGCTCATCTCTAATTACCATAAATAAAAGTTTTTTTTTTTTTAATACTTTGTAGGCAATGACTGCCTGAAGTCTAGAACCCATACACATCACCAAACACTGGGTTTCCTCCTTTGTGATGCTTTACCCAGCCTTTACTGCAGCTGTCTTCAGTTGTTGCTTGTTTGTGGGTCTTTCTGCCTTAAAGAGACTCTGTCACCACATTATAAGTACCCTATCTCCTATATAAGGAGATGGGCGCTGTAATGTAGGTGACAGTAATGCTTTTTATTTAAAAAAACGATCTATTTTCACAACGTTAGGAGCGATTTTGGTTTATGCTAATGAGCTTTCTTAATGCCCAAGTGGGCGTATTTTTACTTTCGATCAAGTGGGCGTTGTACAGAGGAGTGCATGACGCTGACCAATCAGCATCATGCACTCCTCTCCATTCATTTACACTGCACTAGCGATATAGTTATATCACTATGTGCAGCCTCCTACACAAGCCCTAACATTACTACAGTGTCCTGATAATGAATACACATGACCATCCAGCCTGGACGTCATGTGTACTCAGAATCCTGACACTTTTGAATCTTTTCTGTGAGATTTACAGCAACGGATACGAAATCTCGCAAGATTACGGAGCTAAACGAGATTTCGTTTCCATTGCTGGAAATCTCAAAGAAAAGAGTCAGAAGTATCAGGATTCTGAATACACATGACGTCCAGGCTGGATGGTCATGTGTATTCATTATCAGGACACTGTAGTAATGTTAGTGTTTGTGTATGTAGCTGCACATAGTGATATAACTATATCGCTAGTGCAGTGTAAATGAATGGAGAGGAGTGCATGATGCTGATAGGTTAGCGTCATACACTCCTCTGTACAACGCCCACTTGGTCGAAAGTAAAAATACGCCCACTTGGGCATTAAGCAACTCATTAGCATAAACTGAAATCGCTCCTAACGTTGTGAAAATAGATCGTTTTTTTAAATAAAAAGCATTACTGTCACCTACATTATAGCGCCGATCTCATTATGTAGGAGATAGGGCACTTATAATGTGGTGACAGAGTCTCTTTAAGTTTTGTCTTAAGCAAGTGAAATGCATGCTCGATCGGGTTGAGATCTGGTGATTGACTTCTCCATTGCAGAATATTCAACTTCTTTGCCTTAAAAAACTCTTGGGTTGCTTTCGCAGTATGTTTTGGGTCAATGTCCATCTTCACTGTGAAGCGACGTCCAATCAACCTTGCTGCATTTGGTTGAATCTGAGCAGAAAATATATCCCTGAACACTTCAGAATTCATCCGGCTGCTTCTGTCTTCATTCACATCATCAATAAACACTAGTGACCCAGTGCCTTTGGCAACCATGCATGCCCATGCCATCACACTGCCTCCACCATGTTTTACAGAGGATGTGGTGTGTTTTGGATCATGAGCCGTTCCAAGCCTTCTCCATACTTTCTTCCTCCCATCATTCTGGTACAAGTTGATCATAGTTTCATCTGTCCAAAGAATGCTGTTCCAGAACTGGGCTAGCTTCTTTAGATGATGTTTGGCAAAGGCTAATCTGGAACTTGAAGAGAAAAGATCACACGGCACTCACCATATTCCAATTGATCTTGGTGCTTTAATTCATAAATTAGAGAGCGGACAAAACACGGGAGACACAGGTAAGACAGCAGGCCTTCGGCTGTTTCGCGTCCTCCAGACGCTTTCTCAAGTCCCAGCATGCGCGTCATCCTGGATTGCCACAGTCAAGGTAGTGCCAACCATCTACTCTTCTCAATATTGGGAAAGCCTAATCTTGCCTTTCGTTTTTTTGAGGCTGATTAATGGTTTGCACCTTGTGGTGAACCGTCTGTATTTGCTCTCATGAAGTCTTCTCTTTATGGTAGACTTAGATACTGATGCACCTACTTCTAGGAGAGTGTTCTTCACTTAAGTAGATGTTGTGAAGGGGTATTTTTCACCATGGAAAGGATTCTGCGATCATCCACCACTGTTGTCTTCCGTGGACGTCCAGGCCTTTTGGAGTTCGAGATAACCAGTGCGCTATTTTTTTTCAAGAATGTACCAGACTGTTGTTTTGGCCACTCCTAACATTTGTGCTATCTCTCTGATGGATTTCTTCATTTTCTTTTTCAGCCTAACAATGGTCTATTTCACTTGCATTGAGAGCTCCTTTGACCTCATGTTGTGGGTTCACAGCAACAGCTTCCAAATGCAAATGCCACACCTGGAATCAACTCCAGACCTTTTACCTGCTTAATTGATGATGGATTAACGAGGGAATAGCCCATGCAGCCCATTAAATAGCTTTTGAGATAATTGTCCAATTACCTTTGGTCCCTTCAAAAAGGGGCAGCTCTATATTAAAGAGCTGGAATTCCTAAACTCTTCCTCAAATTAGGATGTGAATACCCTCAAATTAAAGCTGAGAGTTTGAACTTTAAGCCCATGTTGAGTATATAACTGTATATTCAATATGTTTTGGTAAACAGCTAAGATGCCAGAACTTGTGTCACTGTCCAAATAATTCTGGACCTAACTGTATCTGTGTGTATGACGCAAAATAACTCCTTGTTTGTTCTTTTCTTTGATTTTAATATTGTAATGCTTATATTGAAGTGATGATGGTGAATGTATACTTTGTGAGGGTTTAGCATCAGGAGAGGTTGGTACAGCGGTTTCTTTGCAGCCAGAGACAGGGACACCGTGCATTAAAAGTCATAACAGGGCTCTGCCTGTGTTTTTATTCTTGTCAAAGAAACAGCCTCTTGTACAACAAGGCAAAATACAAAATAAATCCTGCTCGTCTGAGCACTAACTAAACAAGGTATTATCTAACTATACCAAGTGCCTTCCTACCAGGCACTGGACACAAAGTAACACAGGTCTTTACTCACATAGAATACAGGCTACTCCAGCCTTAGGGTATGTGCACACACACTAATTACGTCCGTAATTGACG
Source organism: Rhinoderma darwinii (assembly GCF_050947455.1). Taxonomy (NCBI): domain Eukaryota; kingdom Metazoa; phylum Chordata; class Amphibia; order Anura; family Rhinodermatidae; genus Rhinoderma; species Rhinoderma darwinii. The sequence continues at coordinate 195,064,830 of NC_134687.1, forward strand.
GACGTATTTCGGCCGCAAGTACCGGACCGAACACAGTGCAGGGAGCCGGGCTCCTAGCATCATACTTATGTACTACGCTAGGAGTCCCTGCCTCGCTGCAGGACAACTGTCTCGTACTGAAAACATGATTACAGTACGGGACAGTAGTTCCACGGAGAGGCAGGGACTCCTAGCATCGTACATAAGTATGATGCTAGGAGCCCGGCTCCCTGCACTGTGTTCGGTCCGGGACTTGCGGCCGAAATACGTCCGTCAATTACGGACGTAATTAGTGTGTGTGTGCACATACCCTTAGTAGTCTCCAGTCTGAGTCAGGGGTGAGACTCCCACACACTGTGTCTGCACCTTTTTATACACAGGCTACAGGTGCAGCTAATTGAGCAGCAACCTTGTCCTACAAACAGAGATGGACTAGGGATTGGGGAACCCGCCCTGCTCTTCTCCAATCCAACTCCAGGCCCTTTTTTCCGGCTTTTCCTTAAGCCGAGATTGGAAAACTAGAGCTTTCTATTGCAAGAACTACTCATTCCCTGGAGCCTAGGATACATATGACAGGATTCTAGGGGAAATATACCTTCCCTCAATGACTTTACCTGTCACTGTCTCACATATCCCCCCCCCTTTGATAAAGGCCGTAGGACTGATCACATTTCAACCTCCCTCCAGGGTCAAAGCTCCTACGTTGGGACATAATCACACTTAGGGTCACCCCTACAGTAACAGCCATTTGATAATCACCCCTGGGTGTATTAGACAGGTGCTCCTGCAACTCGTCTATGTTGGCATGCCTAGCATCCTCATCCCTTGTAGGCACTACTAGCTTTTGCTGATCACAGCCGTATTTACCTGTGTTGTGCCCTACATTGATGGACCTTTCCGCATCCATGAAGTGGCTTTGTGTGTCACCCCTTGGTTTAGACCCTGGTTCATAGTGTTCAGTAACACTCATCTCGTGAGTTTTGGTATACACCGTACCATCTACCAAACCACTTTCAGACGCTATACTCCCCTCCATCTTGGAGTTTTTCATCTCAGCATTTAAATGCTCAGACTGTCCGTCCAGAGACAATTTTTCACCGCACTGACCCGACCCCTCTGGGTTACTTCTATCAGACCCGGTAGTGGTCGTCTCTGCAGCAGAGTTAGGGCCCGCATCCTGTTTGGTGTCACATGCAACTTCCATGGCTAAAGCACACTCTGCATTAGTATCCATTAAACCAGCCTGGAAGACCACCTCTATTGCTCCCGTTGCCTCCTGGGAAAGTGTGGGCGCTACATGGGTCTCAACGTCTACATCTGAAAGACCTGCAGGGGGCAGAACTTCTAAGGGCGAAGTAGTAACCCTTCTCACACTATACGTGGCAGTAGTGTCCTCATTGGTACCATTGACAGCCCAAACCTTTAGGGTAATGTTTTCATGTACATTTGGTTCACTACTGGGCGGTTCATTAGTGACCGAGGCCACAGCCACCAGCGCACACACCTCACTGACTCCACTGTCCAGGAACTCATGTGCGTCACTTAGGGCTACATTCACACTGGTGTGATCGCTCAAATAAAAAGGTGGATCACTGCTACAGGACTCCTCTGACTCCGAGGTGACTCCAACCACATTCTCAGACCTGTAGAGTTTATCACCACTCCACTCACACATCATAGCAGTATACAGCTGGTTGGCATTAGGAACAGTGCACACATCACATGCAACAGTTTAGTTAGGGTATGTTCACACGGCCTATTTACGGACGTAAATCGGGCGTTTTTGCCCCGAATTACGCCCGAAAATAGCGCCTCAATAGCGCTGACAAACATCTGCCCATTGAAAGCAATGGGCAGACGTTTGTCTGTTCACACGAGGCGTATATTTACGCGCCGCTGTCAAATGACGGCGCGTAAATAGACGCCCGCGTAGAAGAAGTGACCTGTCACTTCTTTGGCCGTAATTGGAGCCGCTATTCATTGACTCCAATGAATAGCAGCGCTAATTACGGCCGTAATTGACGCGGCGTTCAAGCGCCTGCACATGCCGGTACGGCTGAAATTACGGGGATGTTTTCAGGCTGAAACATCCCCGTAATTTCAGCCGTTACGGACCCCCGCCGTGTGAACATACCCTTATTGTGAACCATGACCTCTAGGGAAATCTCAGATACACCTGGCACATTTTCATCACCATCATTAGGTATGGCAGGGCTGTACTCCAGGTTACCCCATCAACAATCCCAACCTCTAGGGAAATCTCAGATACACCTGGCACATCTGTTTCCAAGGACACATCCTCTGGATTACCATCAGTAACCGTACGCACATCACATGTGACACGCTCGACTTTCTCAATTACAGCCTCAAGGGGCACACTTGAACTAATCCCCTCTTATGTCTCGGCTGCTGTTTCTTTAACAGCCTGTTCACACAATGCATTAACCTGCTCAGGCTGGGTGACAAACTTACGGGTTAAAGACATGTTAGGCACAATTTTGGACATTTCACTAGTGTCATCACATAAACGCTGTGCATCAAATACATGTGCGTAATTTTTAGCAGGCATTTCCTGAATCACATTATCACTTGATATCATTACAACTGGGGCATTTTCCCTTTCTGGCAGTGGAGCAGCACACCCTGCAGAGGACTTTTCCCTGTAATGCTTATCGGAGATATTGCCTTTCTCCCACAACTGCCAAAAATGAGGGAAGTTCCTTCCCAGCACAAACTCCTCATCAAGTTCCTGACATTTTATAAGTCTGTGCTGCACAGTCCCAACATCAGTTTCAAAGTCAATCAGAACGGTCTCACCCATCTCAGGATCCCTCCTCACGAACAGCAAAATGTCCGGATGCACCCTCGAGACCTCTTGGCGAAGATCCAGACGGACCAGTAACGGAATCCCACCAACCAACACTTCACGTGTCTTCTCTTGCGCTCTCTCTGGCCTCCTGACCAGAGAACAATCAGGTGCACATCCATCCGCTCGATGGCATCTCCAACAGCGCTCCTTCTGCTGAACAACAGCCACATGCTGTCGGGGGTTTGTTGCTCCTAGCAACCACATCTGTGCGATTCAGCACACTTGGCTTTTTAACAGCTGCCCAACATTGCTTGGGAACACCTTTTCCATCCAGACAATAGTCCGCTTGCAAGGATCCCCACCATGAGTCCGGGTGGTTGCCCTTAGCAACGGTCCTCACAGCTTGTATCACAGGTATGCATGCTCGTTGCTCTTTTCTGCAAACTGTCTGCAACACGTCAGGAGTACCCGGCATCAATGCAGCGGACGTTGAAAAGAATCCACTTGGCTTGGAAGGCTGTGCATCCTTGGACAGTACTTGTGCCCTTAAAGACTCTCCATTTGCTTCCAACTGTGCCAGGACCCTTTGGTTATCCTCCCTCTGTTTGGCATTTGTTTCCTGCAGCTCTGCATTCAACTGCACCATTTGTTTGAGGAGTTCCTCCATAAGACCCATTGCAATGGAAAAACAGTCTCTTTAATTGGGCTTCTGGCCCTTTAAATTTCACTGCATACTTCTTGTGTCATTTTATTGCCCTGTTGCCGCCTTCACCCAAGACATACACTTCCAAGCACTCTCGGGGAGAAAAAATTGTGTTGTTGCCCCTAGCAACGATTTTCCACTTGGAGCAGCAAAAGTCCTTTTAAATAGGTGTATGTCTCTTTAAGACTGCGCCCGCATCGGCCACCATATGTGAGGGTTTAGCATCAGGAGAGGTTGGTACAGCGGTTTCTTTGTAGCCAGAGACAGGGACACCGTGCATTAAAAGTCATAACAGGGCTCTGCCTGTGTTTTTATTCTTGTCAAAGAAACAGCCTTTTGTACAACAAGGCAAAATACAAAATAAATCCTGCTCGTCTGAGCACTAACTAAACAAGATATTATCTAACTATACCGAGTGCCTTCTTACTAGGCACTGGACACAAAGTAACACAGGTCTTTACTCACATAGCATACATGCTACTCCAGCCACTGGCGTAGCTATAGTGGTCGCAGCGGTCGCAATTGCGACCGGTCCCCGAAGCCAGGGGGGCCCACGCCCCCCCGCACCACATCAATAAAAAGTTACTATAGTAACTCGGGCCGCGGGCCCCTGTTACTATAGTAACATACTTTACTTACCTTCCTGGTTCCGGATCGCAGCGGAGGTCCTGACGTCAAGCGCTGTGCGCAGCGCATGACGTCACAGCACTATGCGCCGCGCACAGCATCGAGACGACAGAACTCCCGAAGAGGAAGGTAAGATTAGCCCTGACTGGCAGGGTCCGACTCCCGGGACCCGCCAATCAGCTGTTTTGAAGGGGCCGCAGCACTCGTACGAGAGCTGCTCCCCTTCATTCCTGTCACTTCATTCCGGTCACACTGTGAATCCGTGTCGGCGATTCACAGTGTGAGCGAGTAGTGAAATGAAGGGGAAGCAGCTCTCGTACGAGTGCTGCGGCCCCTTCAAAACAGCTGATTTGCGGGTCCCGAGAGACACATCAGCTATTGATGGCCTATCCTGAGGATAGCCAATCAATGTTTAGGGACGGTACAACCCCTAAGCCTACGATGTAGCAGGCTTAGGGGGCCCATGAGACAGGCTCACAGATTGTGTGATCCTGTCTGCTGGGCCCTGTATCTAAGCCAATCACATGGTAGGCTTAGATACATGGCCCATGTGTGATCCTGTCTGATGGGCCCTGTATATAAGCCAATCACTTGGTAGGCTTAGATACATGGCCCATGTGTGATCCTGTCTGATGGGCCCTGTATATAAGCCAATCACATGGTAGGCTTAGATACATGGCCCATGTGTGATCCTGTCTGATGGGCCCTGTATATAAGCCTACCACACTGTAGGTTTAGATACAGGGTCCAGCACACAGTAATCTTATACGGTATAAGATTACTGCCTGCTGGACCCTGTATCTAAGCCTACGTTGTGGTAGGCTTAGATACAGGGTCCCACAGACAGTATCACACATGGGCCCTGTATCTAAGCCTAACACATGTGTTACTAATCGTTTTTTTTGTGTGTTTTCTTACAGGTTCGGTCGTTGGACTACGTCGGATTCCAGGACTACTTCGATGACAGCTTTTTTTTATTATCAATAAAATGGTTAATGAGGGCTGTGTGGGTTTTTTTTTATTTCAATAAAATATTTATTCTATGTCTTTGTGTTTTTTTTTAAACTATATTATTACCGCCTTAGTAATGGCCGCCGGCTGATTGACAGCATCCATTGCTAAGGCGGGGCTTAGTGTTAGCCGATGCAGAGGCTAACACTAACCCCCTTTATTACCCCGGTACCCACCGCCACCAGGGGTGCTGGGAAGAGCCGGGTACGATCCAGTACTTGACCATCTGTAGTGATGGACGGCCACTGGGGTGGCCGCAGGCTGGTATTATCAGGAGGGGAAAGGCCAAAAACAGTGGCACCTACCACCCTGGTAATGCTGCCTGCTGCTGCTTTATTGTATCTGGCTGGTTATGAAAAATGGGGGGGGACCCCACGTCATTTAAAAAAAAAATAATAATTGGAAAGAACGATGTGGGGTCCCCCCCAATTTTCATAACCAGCCAGATACAACACAGCAGCAGCAGACAGCATTACCAGGGTGGTAGGTGCCACTGTTTTTGGCCTTCCCCAGCTTAATATTACCAGCCTGCGGCCACCCCGGTGCCTGCTCGTCACTACAGATGGTCGGGTACTGGTTCGTACCCGGCTCTTCCCAGTACTCCTGGTGGCTGTGGGTACCGGGCTAATAATGGGGGTTAGTGTAGCCTCTGCACCTGCTAACATTAAGCCCTGCCTTAGTAATGGAGATTGTCAATCAGCCAGCGGCCATTACTAAGGCGGTGATAATAAAGTTTAAAAAGATACAAGCACATAGATAAAATATTTTATTGAAATAAAAAAACACAACCCTCATTAACCATTTTATTGAGAATAAAAAAACCGCCGTCATTGAAGTCCTCGAATCCGAAGTCCAACAACCGAACCTGTAAAAAAACACAAACACACAAAAATAATCAGTAACACATAAAGAAGCAAAATTATTATTCTTACCTATCCTGGGTCCAGCGCTGGAGACCCAATGTCAGCTAGCTGGGCCCTGTATCTAATCCAATCATGTGTGATACTGTCTGCTGAGCTGTGTATCTAATCCAATCATGTGTGATACTGTCTACTGGGCCCTGTATCTAATCGTATCTTGTGTGATACTGTCTGCTGGGCCCTATATCTAATCCGATCATGTGTGATACGGTCTGCTGAGCCCTGTATCTAATCGTATCTTGTGTGATACTGTCTGCTGAGCCACTGTATCTAATCTGATCATGTGTGATACTGTCTGCTGAGCCACTGTATCTAATCCTATCATGTGTGATACTGCTTTCTGAGCCACTGTATCTAATCCTATCATGTGTGGTACTGTCTGCTGAGCCACTGTATCTAATCCTATCATGTGTGATACTGCCTTCTGAGCCACTGTATCTAATCCTATCATGTGTGGTACTGTCTGCTGAGCCACTGTATCTAATCCTATCATGTGTGATACTGTTTGCTGGGCCACTGTATCTAATCTGATCATGTGTGATACTGTCTGCTGAGCCACTGTATCTAATCCTATCATGTGTGATACTGCTTTCTGAGCCACTGTATCTAATCCTATCATGTGTGGTACTGTCTGCTGAGCCACTGTATCTAATCCTATCATGTGTGATACTGCCTTCTGAGCCACTGTATCTAATCCTATCATGTGTTGTACTGTCTGCTGAGCCACTGTATCTAATCCTATCATGTGTGATACTGTCTGCTGGGCCACTGTATCTAATCCTATCATGTGTGATACTGCCTTCTGAGCCACTGTATCTAATCCTATCATGTGTGGTACTGTCTTCTGAGCCACTGTATCTAATCCTACCATGTGTGATACTGTTTGCTGGGCCACTGTATCTAATCCTATCATGTGTGATACTGTCTGCTGAGCCACTGTATCTAATCCTATCATGTGTGATACTGTCTGCTGAGCCACTGTATCTAATCCTATCATGTGCGATACTGTCTGCTGGGCCACTGTATCTAATCCTATCATGTGTGATACTGTCTGCTGGGCCACTGTATCTAATCCTATCATGTGTGATACTGTTTGCTGAGCCACTGTATCTAATCCTATCATGTGTGATACTGTCTGCTGAGCCACTGTATCTAATCCTATCATGTGCGATACTGTCTGCTGAGCCACTGTATCTAATCCTATCATGTGTGATACTGTCTGCTGAGCCACTGTATCTAATCCTATCATGTGTGATACTGTCTGCTGGGCCACTGTATCTAATCCTATCATGTGTGATACTGTCTGCTGGGCCACTGTATCTAATCCTATCATGTGTGATACTGTTTGCTGAGCCACTGTATCTAATCCTATCATGTGTGATACTGTCTGCTGTTCCACTGTATCTAATCCTATCATGTGTGATACTGTCTGCTGAGCCACTGTATCTAATCCTATCCATAGTTTATAGGGTCGTAGTGTATAGATATGCTATGCTGTCTCATATACACATTTTTTTGGGGGCGGACACATGTATTGGGGCTATTTCCCCTGACATTTTAAGCCCTGAGGGTATGTTCACACGGCAGCATCTGTTACGGCTGAAATGAGGGTGCTGTTTTCAGGAGAAAACAGCACCGTAATTTCAGCCGTAATGGCATGTGCAGGCGTCTTTCGCTGCGTCCATTACGGACGTAATTGGAGCTGTTTTTCTATGGAGTCCATTGGAAACGGCTCCATTTACGTCTGAAGAAGTGACAGGCACTTCTTTGAAGCGGGCGTCTTTTTTACGCGCCGCCTTTTGACAGCGGCGCGTAAAAAAAAATGACCGTCGGCACAGAACATCGTAAGACCCATTCAAGTGAATGGGCAGGTGTTTGCCAACGCTTTTCAGCCGCATTTTCGGACGTAATTCAATGCTAAAACGCCCGAATTACATCCGTAAATAGGTTGTGTGAACCCAGCCTTAGTGACGCCCCCGGCTGCTAGTGCTGCATTGTTGGGTCACTTAGGAGACCCAGCGATGCAGCTGAAAGCTGCGGACCGTCGGCCATGAGAAGTTTGCAGGGGGGGGGGCCAGTAAGAATTTTTGCATCGGGGCCCATGAGCCTTTAGCTACGCCCCTGACTCCAGCCTTAGTAGTCTCCAGTCTGAGTCAGGGGTGAGACTCCCACACACTGTGTCTGCACCTTTTTATACACAGGCTACAGGTGCAGCCAATTGAGCAGCAACCTTGTCCTACAAACAGAGATGGACTAGGGATTGGGGAACCCGCCCTGCTCTTCTCCAATCCAACTCCAGGCCCTTTTTTCCGGCTTTTCCTTAAGCCGAGATTGGAAAACTAGAGCTTTCTATTGCAAGAACTACTCATTCCCTGGAGCCTAGGATACATATGACAGGATTCTAGGGGAAATATACCTTCCCTCAATGACTTTACCTGTCACTGTCTCACAACTTGTTTAACCCCTTCCCGCTCCTTGACGTACTATTACGTCATGGCAGCTGTATCGTTCGCGCTCCATGACGTAATAGTACGTCACGGGAGTAACGGCCGTTTCGGCCGTCCTCCCGACACATACAGGAGCTGTGACGCTGTTGTCTTGTTCAGCAGCTGTCACAGCTCCTACAGCGGGGACTGATCGCTGTGTCCCCGCTGATTAACCCCTTAAAAGCCGCGTTCTATAGAGATCGCGGCTTTTTAGGGGTTAAGCTGCCATCGCCGGCCTGCTACGCGATAGCTGCCGGCGATGGTGACTATGGCAACCGGACACCAAACAATGGCGTCCGGCTATGCCATAGACAGAAGCCTAGTGGGTCCTGACAACGTCAGGACCCACTATGCTTGCTGTCAGTGAGTAGCTGACAGCTCTGATACACTGCACTACGCATGTAGTGCAGTGTATTAGAATAGCGATCAGGGCCTCCTGCCCTCAAGTCCCCTAGTGGGACAAAGTAATAAAGTAAAAAAAAAGTTAAAAAAAGATGTGTAAAAATAAGAAAATAAAAGATTTAAAAGTAATAAAAGTAAAAATCCCCCCTTTTCCCTTATCAGTCCTTTATTATTAATAAAAATATATAAACAAACAAATAAACTGTACATAATTGGTATCGCCGCGTCCGTAACGGCCTGAACTACAAAATTATTTTGTTATTTATCCCGCACGATAAACGCCGTAAAATAATAATAAACCGTACCACAATCACAATTCTTTGGTCACTTCACCTCCCAAAAAATGGAATAAAAAGAGATCAAAAAGTCGCATGTACCTAAAAATGGTACTGATCGAAACTACAGTTCGTTACGCAAAAAATAAGTCCTCGCAAGGCTTTATTGATTGAAAAATAAAAACTTTATGGCTCTTAGAATAAGGTAACACAAAAAGTGAATGATTGTTTACAAAACGTATTTTATTGTGCAAACGCCATAAGACATTAAAAAAAACTATAAACATATGGTATCGCCGTAATCGTATCGCCCCGCAGAATAAAGTGAATATTTTATTTATAGCGCACGGTGAACGCTGTAAAAAAAAAAGAATAAAAAAACAATAGTAGAATTGCTGTTTTTTAGTCACCACGCCACCTAAAAATAGAATAAAAACTGATCAAAAAGCCGCATGCACCCCAAGAAAACTACAATGGATTCCTCAAGGGGTCTAGTTTCCAAATTGGGGTCACTTTTGGGGGGTTCCCAATGTTTTGGCACCACAAGACCTCTTCAAACCGGACATGGTGCCTAATAAAAAAGAGGCCTCAAACTCCACTAGGTGCTCCTTTGCTTCGGAGGCCGGCGCTTCAGTCCATTACCGCCCGAGGGCCACATGTGGGATATTTCTAAAAACTGCAGAATCTGGGCAATACGTATTAATTTGCGTTTCACTGATAAATCCTTTTGTGTTATAAAAAAAATGGTATAAAGAGGATTTTCTGACAAAAAAAAAATGTAAATTTCACCTCTACTTTGCTCTAAATTTTTGTGAAACACCTAAAGGGTTCATAAACTTTCTAAATGCTGTTGTGAATACTTTGAGGGGTCTAGTTTCTAAAATGGGGTATTTCATAGGGGTTTCTAATATATGGGCCCCTCAAAACAACTTCAGAACTGAAGTGGAACCTAAAAAAATAAATAAATGAGGCAATACTTCACTTCTTACATTATACTGATAATGAGCCGTGCCCACCCCGAGATGACCCCAGCTTTGACCGTTTGTATAAACGGAGACCCCTATTAGACTGTTCCAGTGCCCGGTTTTCCCAAGCATACACCCCCGAGAAGTGTATTTCTATTGATGAGTCCCTGGTACATTTTAAAGGGAGGGTTCAATTCCGCGAGTACCTGCCGGGTAAGAGGGCAAGGTATGGCGTGAAGATGTATAAGCTGCGAGAGTGCATCAGGGTATACCTACAGGTTTAGGATATATGAAGGAAAGGCCACCCCCAAACCAGACTGCATCCTGGACTACAATAGGTACATGGGAGGGATGGACTTGTAAGATCAAGCCCTGAAGCCCTACAGCGCTATGCGGTGTGGTATAAGAAGCTGGCCGTGCACATCATACAGATGGCTTTGTACAATGCGTACGTGCTACGTCGATGTGCAGGCCAGACGGGAACTTTCCTGGAATTTCAAGAGGTGATTATCAAGAACCTAATCTTTAGGGACCAAGAAGGGGGGGTACCCAGTACTTCTGGAAGCGGGGCCACACGCATCGTACCAGGGCGGCAACACTTTCCAGGGGAAGTTTCCCAAACTGGCAAGAAGGGAAAAAGTCAAAAGAGGTGCAAAGTCTGCTATAAGAGGGCGATAAGGGATGACACAATATATCAATGTGACACGTGTCCCGAATAACCAGAGCTCTGTATGAAAGAGTGTTTTAAAATTTATCATACATCCCTTGGTTTATAATTTACCCCAATTTTACTTATCCTGATGCACTCCGCACAGCTTATCCCCCCTCGTCTTTCCCCTCTGAGCCCTGCTGTGTGCCCAGGCAGCTGATAACAGCCACATGTAGGGTATTGCCATACCCGGGAGAACCCACATTACAGTTTATGGGGTGTAGGTCTCCGGTCAAAATGCTCACTACACCTCTAGATGAATGCCTTAAGGGTGTAGTTTTTAAAACGGGGTCACTTCTTGCGGGTTTCAACTGTACTGGTACCTCAGGTGCTTCTGCATACATGACTTCGCACTAGAAAATCCCCAGTAGGCCAAATGGTGGTCCTTTCCTTCTGAGCCCTCCCATGGGCCCAAACGGCAGTTTATCACAACAAATGGGGTATTGCGGCCCTCAGAACAAATTGCGCAACAGAATGGGGTATTTTGTTTTTTGTGAAAATAAGAAATTTTCAGCCAAAACTACATATTATTTGAAAAAAATAATTTTGTTTTCATTCCCAGCCCAATTCAAATTAGTTCTGTGAAAAAACTATGGGGTCAAAATAGTCACAACACCCATAAATGAATTCCTTGAGGGGTGTAGTTTCCAAAATGGGGTCATTTGTGATTGGTTTCTATTGCTTTGATAGCTCTGGGGCTCTGCAAATGCGACATGGCACCCGAAAACCAATCCAGCAAAATCTGGACTCCAAAGAACACAAAGCGCTCCTTTTCTTCTGAGCCCTCCCATGGGCCCAAACGGCAGTTTATCACCACAAATGGGGTATTGCCGCACTCAGGACAAATTGGGCAACAAAATGGAGTATTTTATTTCTTGTGAAAATAAGAATTTTTGAGCTAAAATGACATATTATTGGAAAAAATATATTTTTTTTTAATTCCCAGCCCAATTCAAATAAGTTCTGTGAAGAAACTATGGGGTCTAAATGGTCACATTACCCATAAATGAATTCCTTGAGGGGTGTAGTTTCCAAAATGGGGTCACTTCTGGTGGGTTTCCATTGCTTTGATACCTCTGGGGCTCTGCAAATGCGACATGGCAGCCGAAAACCAATCCAGCAAAATCTGGACTCCAAAGAACACACAGCGCTCCTTCCCTTCTGAGGCCTCCCATGGGCCCAAACGGCAGTTTATTGCCACAAATGGGGTATTGCTGCACTCAGGAGAAATTGGGCAACAAAATTGAGCATTTTGTTCCCTGTGAAAATAAGAAATTTTGATAAAAAATTACATCTTATTGGAAAAAATGTCATTTTTTTAATGTCACAGCCCAATTGAAATAGGTGCTGTGAAAAAACTGTGTGCTCAAAATGCTAACAACCATAAATGAATTCCTTGAGGGGTGTAGTTTCCAAAATGGGGTCACTTTTGGTGGGTTTCCATTGCTTTGATACCCCTGAGGCTCTGCAAATGCAACATGGCACCCGAAAACCAATCCAGCAAAATCTGGACTCCAACAAACATATAGCGCTCCTTTCCTTCTGAGCCCTCCCATGGGCCCAAACGGCAGTTTATCACCACAAATGGGGTATTGCCACACTAAGGACAAATTGGGCAACCAAATGGGGTATTTTGTTCCTTGTGAAAATAAGAAATTTTGATCACAAATGAAATTTTATTGGAAAAAATGACATTTTTTTCATTTCACAGCCCAATTCAAATACGTGCTGTGAAAAAACTGTGCGGTCAAAATGGTAACAACAACCATAAATGAATTCCTTGAGGGGTGTAGTTTCCAAAATGGGGTCACTATTGGGGGATTCCTACTATTTTGGCACCTCAACACCTCTTCAAACCTGGCATGCTGCCTAAAATATATTCTAATAAAAAAAGAGGACTCAAAATGCACTAGGTGCTTCTTTGCTTCTAGGGCTTGTGTTTTAGTCCACGAGCGCAGTAGGGCCACATGTGGGATATTTCTAAAAACTGCAGAATCTGGACAATACATATTTAGTAGTGTTTCTCTGGTAAAATCTTCTGTGTTACAGAAAAAAAATGAATAAAATTGAAATTCCGCAAGAAAAATGAAATTTGCAAAGTTCACCTCCACTTTGCTTTAATTCCTGTGAAATGCCTGAAGGGTTAAAAAACTTTCTAAATGCTGTTTTGAATACTTTGAGGGGTCTAGTTTTTAAAAATGGGGTGTTTTATCAGGGTTTATAATACATAGGCCCCTCAAAGCCACTTCAGAACTGAACAGGTACCTTAAATAAAAGGCATTTGACATTTTCTTAAAAATATGAGAAATTGCTGTTTATGTTCTAAGCCTTGTAACGTCCAAGAAAAATAAAAGAATGTTCAAAAAACGATGCCAATCTAAAGTAGACATATGGGAAATGTGAACTAGTGACTATTGTGGGTGGTATAACTGTCTGTTTTACAAGCAGATGCATTTAAATTCTGAAAAATTCAATTTTTTCAAAATTTTCTCTACATTTTGCAATTTTTCACCAATAAACACTGAATATATCGACCAAATTTTACCACGAACATGAAGCCCAATGTGTCACGAGAAAACAATCTCAGAATCGCTTGGGTAGGTTTAAGCATTCCCACGTTATTACCACATAAATTGAAATATGTCAGATTTGAAAAATGGGCTCTGAGCCTTAAGGCCAAAACTAGGCTGCGTCCTTAAGGGGTTAATAAAGAAGCTTACTGCATTTTGTAATTTTATTACACACCATTAACACATTTACAATCTATATATCATAGACTCCTACTGTTTTATTCTAGAGTTAAAATTTTGTGCTGTGGGAAGTTTGTGTTGTTGGAAAATTATCTTTTGCATTTGGGAAACCAAAATAGTTTACATGCCTTGCTTATGTTTTCAGTTTAATATTTCACCACTTTAATGCTGTAAAAACTTATTATCTAAAAGAAGCTGGTAATTTCCCATGCAAGCAATGACTCATGAATGTCTCAGAGAGGGGTTTTGTACATACTGCTACTGAGTTAATCATCACCAGTGATATCGATGAAACTGTAGGAGTCTTTAGTTTTTCAATTGCCACATAATGAATTCCAAGGCAATGACATACCAAAAGATTGTCATATTATTATGCAAACAGCTGCACACTAATCTTCTTCAGTTATCACTATCAATATATTACTTTCTTTTTTTTTAACGTACGGTCATTACTGTTTACATTTTGTTCAGCTATGCTAGTCCCTACTGCCGAAGTGCTGAGTACTATATTAGCAACGGTCAAACTTTTCTAACTGGGGCTTCACATTACAAACCGTGGCGGTAATAGTCAACTATTTTGACCACCCCAAGCTGCAGTTGTTTTTTAAGGTTTGTCTGCACTCAATACTTAAAGGTCCAACATTTAAGGGGGTTTTACTTGGGTAGATATCGCCCATTTTTACCACCTTTAAAACATGCGCCGATCGACAATACAACCTTCAAACGGAGAAATGATAGTTTAGTATGGGAACGAACAGTCATTACTATGATGGTTTGGCCCCTTGCATTTACATCATGTTGGCAGCACATCTCCCTGTTTACTGGTGACCTTTTTTTTGCTGATAAAGAGGGCAAAGATCCGCCGATGAATGAGCAAATGCTGATCGCAGTTTTTATTCGCCTGTGTAAAACCACTTTAATAGATTGCTGATGAGCTCATTCATCAGCTGATCTATGCCCTGGGCAATGATCGGGAATAAGTGCGTTTACCCGATCATTGGCCCATGTAAAAGGGCCTTTATATTGTTTTTTTTAACCGGTTCCCAACCGCTGGCTGTGTATTTACGGCCGGCGGTCATGGTCCTTAAAATCCGCGCCATAGACTATTTATGGCGTGGGTCTTAGCTTGCTGCCCGAGTCAGTGACGCCCGGGCACCCTGATTAGAAGATAGAAGTTTGGGGTCACCCAGACAATTTTGTGATTTCCATGAAAACTAACACTTATATTTATCAAATGAGTTGCAAAATGACTCGAAAATATAGTCAAGACATTGACAAGGTTAGAAATAATGATTTTTATTTGAAATAATAAATTTTCTCCTTCAAACTTTGCTTTCGTCAAAGAATGCTCCATTTGCAGCAATTACAGCATTGCAGACCTTTGGCATTCTAGCTGTAAATTTGGGAGAAATTTCACCCCATGCTTCCAGAAGGCCCTCCCACAAGTTGGATTGGCTTGATGGGCACTTCTTGCGTACCATACGGTCAAGCTGCTCCCACAACAGCTCTATGGGGTTGAGATCTGGTGACTGCGCTGGCCACTTCATTACAGATAGAATACCAGCTGCCTGCTTCTTCCCTAAATAGTTCTTGCATAATTTGGAGGTCTGCTTTGGGTCATTGTCCTGTTGTAGGATGAAATTGTCTCCAATCAAGCGCTGTCCACAGGGTATGGCATGGCGTTGCAAAATGGAGTGATAGCCTTCCTTATTCAAAATCTATTTTACCTTGTACAAATCTCCCACTTTACCAGCACCAAAGCAACCCCAGACCATCACATTACCTCCACCATGCTTGACAGATGGCGTCAAGCACTCTTCCAGCATCTTTTCAGTAGTTCTGCGTCTCACAAATGTTCTTCTGTGTGATCCAAACACCTCAAACTTCGATTCGTCTGTCCATAACACTTTTTTCCAATCTTCCTCTGTCCAATGTCTGTGTGCTTTTGCCCATATTAATCTTTTCCTTTTATTAGCCAGTCTCAGATATGGCTTTTTCTTTGCCACTCTGCCCTGAAGGCCAGCATCCCGGAGTCGCCTCTTCACTGTAGACGTTAACACTGGCGTTTTGCGGGTACTATTTAATGAAGCTGCCAGTTGAGGACATGTGAGGCTTCTATTTCTCAAACTAGAGACTCTAATGTACTTGTCTTGTTGCTCAGTTGTGCAGCGGGGCCTCCCACTTCTCTTTCTACTCTGGTTAGAGCCTGTTTGTGCGGTCCACTGAAAGAAATCTTCAGTTTCATGGCAATTTCTCGCATGGAATAGCCTTCATTTCTAAGAACAAGAATAGACTGTCGAGTTTCACATGAAAGCTCTCTTTTTCTAGCCATTTGGAGAGTTTAATCGAACCCACAAATGTAATGCTCCAGATTCTCAACTAGCTCAAAGGAAGGTCAGTTTTATAGCTCCACTAAACAGCAAAACTTTACAGCGGTGATAACATAATTGCACAAGGGTTTTCAAGTGTTTTCTAATCATCCATTAGCCTTCTAACACAGTTAGCAAACACAATGTACCATTAGAACACTGGAGTGATGGTTGCTGGAAATGGGCCTCTATACACCTATGTAGATATTGCATTAAAAACCGGACGTTTGCAGCTAGAATAGTCATTTAGCACATTAACAATGTATAGAGTGTATTTCTGATTAATTTAATGTTATCTGCATTGAAAAAAACTGTGCTTTTCTTTCAAAAATAAGGACATTTCTAAGTGACCCTAAACTTTTTGAATGGTAGTGTGTATATATATATATATATATATATATATATATATACACGTAACTATCTATCTATCTATCTATCTATCTATCTATATATATATATATATATATATATGTATATATATATATATATATTTATATTATTTTGCTACTGAAATCTCATTGAAATATTTGGTTACCTAAACTCAAATCTTGTATTTGGTTCTCAGATATAACTTTCCAGATGCTCTATAGGCAGGATGAGATTTACTGTATTACCCAGGTTAAGGAACTGAATGATAACAATTGTAATAAAACACCTACTGTATGAAAGCTGTTGTGATACAATTGCTATGGAAATAAAACTGTCTAATGCAGAAGTTGAAATTCCTATATCGTTGGCAGTGCAAAATATTGTGTCACTTGTGGTTTTGCTATGAATAGTTTTGCTCTGCCAAGGCATTTGCCGCAAAGCTCCGTTTTGATATTAATTTGATCATTACTTTGTTTCTCCTAATCCTTATTGGGTTCAATTTGTTTCCAGCGCATTGCAGTGTTAGCATGCTGAGGGATGATCAGCAGAAATATTGCTTCCAAATAAAACTTTTCAAGCTATGTAAATAACTTGAAATCTAATTGCCAAGATATTCGGATTTGAACTCTATAGCATGTATCTTTGGGCGTAGTAGCTGACTTTCTGCTTTAGGTTTTAAATTGTCACTGCCAAAGGAACAAAATATAAAGTGCAAGAGTTGCTGCAGTGTGGTAGAGAATACTTGTTGGTTACAATATGAAGTGTTAAAAGAAAATGTAATTAAAAAATGTAATTATTTAAAGGAGAATTATTTTTTCCTACAGCTTGTGATTCTTTTTGAAGCCATGTCATGATCTAGTTTTAGCTGTTTAATCCTCTAGCTGTTCTTGCTTCCTCAGTTTCAGTTGGATGTATTTTTTTTGCCCAATCTGCAATAAAATGAAACCCACCTGACTAAAAAATGATTTCAAAAAATTGTTCTAACCAGTAATAAGTTAGGTTGATTTTGTTTGGACGTTTTAGGCAAAAGACAAATACCAGTGTGATCCCAAATGACCCGCCAGGAAAACGCTGAAAATGCAGCTTCTCCCGGTAGGGAAGGCACCATCCCACCCTTAAAGGCATGGTGTCGCCCCAAAAACATGTTTTTTTTTTAAAATTTAAACATTTAGTGTGTGGGTGATAAAACATTGTTCAAATTTTTTTTATTTTTTTCGCGAGTCAGGAAATATTATAAATTTTTTCAAATTTATAATACTACCCATTTTTGGTCACTAGATGGAGCTGTTTGGAGCTAGTTCCCAAAATTGCAGCATTGCAACATTGGGTTAAAAGCTATCGCTCTAGTGAGCGCTCAGCATCCCCCCCCTCCTTTATCCTGGCTAGTGCCGGGATAAACGAGGGGTTTGAAAGGTTTAACCTCCTACACTGTGTGTCGCCATTTTTTGAGGTAACCCACAGTGTAGTAGGTTTACATGCAGTAGTAAACACACACAAACACTAACATACATTGAAATCGCTTACCTGCTCCTGCCGCCGCGGCCCGTCCGCTCCCTTTGCTGCCGCTGTTCCATGTGCACTTGGAAGCCGCGACCGGAAGTAGTAATATTACTGTCCGGCCGCGACTTCCGGTCCACAGGAAAATGGCGCCGGACGGCGCCAATTTCGAATAGGGCTGTGTGGGAGCGGCGCATGCGCAGTTCCCACACAGACGCCGTACACGGCAGTCAATGGGACGGGAGCCGTTCGCAGTCCCTATGGGACTGTGGCTGCCGTATTCCATGTCTGTGTGTGTCGTTAATCGACACACACAGAAATGGAACAAAAAATGGCAGCCCCCATAGGGAAGAAAAAGTGTGAAAAAAAGAAACAGTAAAACACAAACACACAAATGAAAATAAACGTTTATATTAAGGCACTAACATCTTTAACATATAAATAAAATATTTGTGATGACACTGTTCCTTTAAAGGTATACTTTCCTGGTCCCAGCTGTTCTGAAAAATCCATGGTGTCCTTTTCCCTGCAGGTTGCATGTTGAGGTCCTTAGTAGGGGTTGTCTTGAGCCACCCAGGAAATTCCACTAGAAATATCCGTCTGTGCCTACAATAACTAGTTAGTTTAACGTAATTAAAATAGTGATTCGTACACAATAAACATGACACATAATAAACATTACATAAGCATAATTGAAAACCTCAATACATTTTTGGATACATACAAGTCCATAGAGCATAAGCCAAAAATTAGGTAAAATAGACTAAATCTCTAGTTCGTGTAGTTACGCGCAAATTTTAATTGGTCTTGTTGCCATTTCAACTCTCCACTACACTTTCAAGACCCTTTGTCTCCTTTTTTCTGTTTCTTTCATTGTTGTTTTGTTCTGTATGTCACTTCCTTCCTGTGTCAATGCTATAAGTATCTTGATCATCTCTGTAAAGACTGTTGAAGAACTACTATATAACGAGATGTGTATAGTGCCATGCCAATGCAATGGACATAATTAGAACTTCTGGTTATGCAGTTTTTTGTAGATTTTATTGTATGGCTTCATATGCCTTTCAAAAGTTGTGTCTCTGAGGTGCAATACAATAAAAAGCTTAGGTTCGATATAATCGTCCACAGGATGTAAAAGTATATATTTATATGTAACTAGAATAAAAGACAGAAAAAAGACAGGCGCCCGGCGCACATAGTGCATCAACTATGAAGAGATGAGGAGAACAGATGCAGAAGTAAGCGGTTATCCTCATCTGATGGTGTTGCGCTAGGAGCACAACACCCTGTATAGCAAATCAGTAAAAGAAGGGACTGCTGATGATGATCCGTCACGGGGCCAGGCAGGGCTCCGTCTGTAGATGTGCTCACGGAAAAAGGAAAATACCAATTTTTTTGTGGATTAGCGCTGTCAAATTGGGTCCAAAATTGCGATGACCGCAAATGTAAGTGGATGTGTAGAATAAAAAGGAACTCAGAAACAAATAGTTTGAGCCAGAGTTTTAAAAGATGACATTCAGTTTGACTTGGAAATAAACGGATTTTGCAGAAGAGACTACTATGAACAGTGGAAGCCTTAGGCCAGGTTCCCACGTAGCGCAAACTCTGCGGAATTTCCCCAACAGAATTCTGTGCGGAAATTCCGCCGCATTCACAGTAGCAGCAAAGTGGATGAGATTCAGAAAATCTCATGCCCACGCTTCAGGAAAAAAAAGCGTAAACGTTAATAAATAAACCTGCGGTGCGGAAACTAATTCTGCAGCATGTCAATTTATGCTGCGTTTTTGTTGATTTTCTATTGCAGGTTTTCCCCATTGAATTCAGTGTTGCAACTTTTGCAGCGTATTCGCAGCGATTACGCCGCAAAAATTGCAACTCCGGAAAAAAAAAAAGTCATACTTGCCCAGAACGCCCTCCTCCTTCCTGCAGTCTGGCCTCCAGGGATGACGTTGCAACCTAATCACAGGCTGCAGCGGTCACATGGGCTGCAGCGTCATCCGGAGAGGCCGGAGCGGACTGCTATGGAGGGACGCGTCACCATAACAATGACCTACATAAGTATGAGCGGTTTTTACCGCTGCCTGCCTTCCGCAGCGGAAATTCACTCTGAAAAAATGCATCATTCTGTGGGAACCCGGCCTTAATGTCTCAACTATGTGAGGTAAACTCTTCAAACAAGAACTTTTTATAAACATAGTTTTCATTTAATTCTTTCTTTGCATTACTTATAATACTTATTGATCATTTTGACCACCTTAGTTTTAGGCTGGGTTCACACGACCTATTTTCAGACGTAAACGAGGCGTATTATGCCTCGTTTTACGTCTGAAAATAGGGCTACAATACGTCGGCAAACATCTGCCCATTCATTTGAATGGGTTTGCCGACGTACTGTGCAGACAACCTGTCATTTACGCATCGTCGTTTGACAGCTGTCAAACGACGACGCTTAAAAATACAGCCTCGTCAAAAGAAGTGCAGGACACTTCTTTCAGACGTAATTTGAGCCGTTCTTCATTGAACTCAATGAAGCACAGCTCAAAATTTACGGCTGTCAGAGAAGCCTCGCAAAATGCGAGGAGGAGCATTTACGTCTGAAACGAGGCAGCTGTTTTCTCCTGAAAACAGTCTGTCTTTTTAGATGTAAAAGCCTGCTACCGTGTGCACATACCCTTACAGTGTTTGGGTTGTTTAATATTTTTAGAGAATGAGGTTATGTCATGCCTTCAGGTTTTAGAGTGTTTTGGGTATTTTTGAGTAATGACCTCATGAATTATTTTTTTAGTAAGCCTGGCACATGCATCAGTCACTTAAATTATTTCTAAAAACAACCTCTTACTGACATTGCCATAATATAGTGGCATTCAATTTATCTCAGTAAGCTTTTCAGGATTATGGTGGATGTTTCACATACTGTACTTTCAGGGCAGCTCTGCTGGCTGGACTAATTTCGGCCAGAAGCTTTTAACGTGATAAAATAAGGTCAATCGATTCTTATAAATCAAAAGTCAGGAGCTAACCAAAAGTCTGTCAGGCACTCATTGCTAGGTTAATCCCATTATTACCATTATACGTGTGACCAGTAGGTGTACCTTTAGCATCCCTACACCATCTTGGAAGCCACTTAAATACAACCTGAATTACTAATATTATGGAAATAGCTCTTCTGAGAATATTAGGATAACATTTTGTATTAAAAAAACAAAACTCTTTTTAGTGTGACTTAGAAAGCTATCCTGTCAATATCTCACTCCAGAGGGGGTGCTAGAATGCAACCCAGAGACAGCCATCAGTAAACAGATCTGTTTTGGCTTCATTGACCTTGACAGCACTGGGAACAAGTTATTCTACATATTGTTTGAGTTCCCTAACCACTTGAATGATCCGTATTTATTACTCTTAACATACAGTATATACAAATTTTGAGTTATAGTTCTGTGTGCTCCTGAGTGATCTCACGAGCCCTGTGATCATACTGACACTAGAATGCTGTAATCACATGGAATGCTGTGGAGACCAATTGGCATGGTCTACGGGCATTAGATGCCAGTACACAATGCTCAATGAGCGGCGTTTATAGAATCAGGAAAATTGTAATGCAGCTTATTGTATTAGCCAAGGTGATCGTGTTAGTTATAAAATTAAAATATGCAGTATAAGGGCATGTTCAGACGTGGCGGAATTGCTGTGGAATTCCACTGTGGACAGTCCGCACTGGAATTCCGCAGCAGACAGTCTGTCCATTGGTTTCCACACCTTTTTAGTTATATTCGTGCAGACGTTGCGGACAACTCTGCTGCGGACCATAGGCTGCTGTGCGGAATTTGGTGTCCGCAGCATGCACTGGCTGTTGCAGACTTCATGCGTACTTGTGGCGGAATTTCTCCATTGACTTCAATGGAGTTGTAAAATTACGCAATGAAATCCGCAGATGTTATGTGTGTTGCGTTGCGGATTGCTTTCACGAACAGGATATTTCATCATTCTGACTGGACCTATGTGTTTCGAGGTCTATAGCCAGACTGGGATGGAATGTTTTAAAAGAGAGCAGGATATACTCTTCACCTGAATCCGCAACGACTAATCCACAGCATTTTACTTCAGATTTTAGGCAAAGGCGCAACGGAATCTGCAACGCGGATTATGTGCGGCATTGATGCGGACAGTGTCTGCAGAATTCTGCCATGTCTGAACATGCCCAAACAGATCACAATACCATTTTATAAGAAAGAAAAAAAAAAGTCAAGGTTTACACACCTCCATCTCGGAAGTGCATAATGGTATAGCTCATAGTTTAATACCGTTCTGCAGCATTGATGGGCTAAACATCAACAAAACATGGTGCCAGGTCAGAATGGGATTGTTGCAAACAGCCAAACACAATCATTCGGCTGTTTTTGACAGTCCCATTTATCTCTATGTTCAGGGTCTTAACATTCTCGTTCTCCTCTCTGGCCGTGGACAGAGGTTTGTGACCCCTCTGTTTCTTGGCAAAGATCCCAAAGGTCAGATTCCACCTAACTTTTGTAACCTGTCTAATTATAAATAAAGGTTTTAAATTTAAGAAAGGGTTGTTGTGGGATAAATCCTTTTAGATTGTTAAGCAATAACTACTGAAATTTACCATGAATACATATATGAATATATCTATTTTTAGTTTAAAAAAAACATGTGGCAGAAGTATTCTGTAACTCTTTTTATTATAATTTAAAAAGAGAGACTACGACCTTTATGTTAGTTTAACCTTCAGCTAATGACATTGATCATAGTATTGATCATTGTCTACATGACTGGATGCAAAGCCGCTTCTGGTCAGGAATTAACACGGTGAAATACAACAGATCAATAAGATCTTCCCAAAAGATTAACTGAGAAGACAATAATTATTTATTACAGTATGTAACATAAAAATAAACCTGTAAAAATGACATCTTGCAAGCCTTTCCTAATTTTTCTCTAGGTGTTAACTGGCAAAAAATTAGCAAATTTGATCGAACAATTTGACTATCACGATTTACAAAAAATGTGTCTTCTGGCCGCATTTAGGATACAGTTGGCAGAATCACTCTCATTATGTTGTATGGACTAGAATATTAGTACATATTAAGTAATCAGCCAAGAATTGCATCAAATACATATCATTCTACTTGAAGTTTTTCCTTTGAATCGCATTTCTTGTACTAGTTCCATAGCAGTGTATGTGTTTCTACACAGGGGCCACTGCTTGAAAATCTTCTCCCAGAACCTTTTATATTTTATCTGAAAGCTATCATGGCAGGGACTGTGTTACTTTTAAAACTACATATAAAATAAGGTTTTATTTGTTTTCATGCAGAAATAAACAGTAGCACAACAGCTTCACAAAAAAAAAAAAACCTGAACAAAGTAAAGCAATAACACCACAATGAGGTCAACAGTTAGCAATAAAGAAACGGTAGCCTATCCGCTCGCCATATAGTTCAAGGACCAGTGGGTCAGCATGATGTCCAGAATAATGATCAAGCATCATGAAGTCCGGCGAAACTGCAGTCCAGCAGTGTGGACCTAAATAGCCAGCCGGTAACGAAAACAGGGAACAATCCAAACATGAATATGGGAAGACAAGGACGGGACAAAAAGGGGGGGGGGAGTTTACCCTGACAGGCATTAGACATCAATTGGGAGGGAAGGAGATAATGAGAGGCATATCAAATCAAGGTAAAGTAGGAGGCTGGCGAATCGGGTTGGGCATATGCTATCCATGGTTGCCAGACTTTTAAGAAGTTGTCTTGCTTGTCTAACAGAAAGCTAGAAGGATTCTCACTCACAAGAAACCTGTCCATCTGGGCTCTTTCTTCCTGAAGTGGAATGCCTCTCTACTTCCGTGAGTGAGCAATGGTCTCTTTTGAAGCTAGAATCAGGAATGTGAAAAGACAGAACTGGGCACTTGTGTGGTCAGGCACCTCATATTGAAAAAGGACTACCCAGGGGTCCCTGCCGAAAATAACATGAAATAGGTTATTTATGAAACCTATATCTATGAACAAAATCGGAGTACCCTGGGGAATGTCCACCAAATGTTGACCATATACCTAGGAGCATTGCAGTCCCTAAAACAGGAGGAAGGGTAACCAGAGACATAATGCGCTATGTATGCAGGTACAAGGTACCATCACATAAAGACTTTGTAGGTAAATTCCAGGGATAAAATATTTATCGAACATTTTGATACAGTCTGCCACGTGTCGTCCCAGTAAGATGCTTCCCTGCTTAAGTGCATCTCTCATGTAAGAATGTTTGGATGTTGTATGTCAGAGTGAGATTTATTAAGGAAATAATATGAGGGAGATGAGGCCAGAGCTGTGAGGGATCGTGACACAAATATGTTTAAAGGAAGTCAATTTTTGGAAATTCCCTGCGCATTGAACAAAGGTGGAGGCCCAGTGCTTCAATTGGAGATAACGGAAGATCTCTGCATTATTTCCCAAAAATAACAACTATGTCTTCTCTTTACTGCATGAGACGTGACAAACATTTTATGTACTGTATGGAGGGGAACTATGTACTTCCATGTGGATCTAAACATTACAAAAAAAAAAGGAAAACAAATTGAGGACCTACTGTTTATTTATGTCTTAGATTTTATAAAGTATTTTTTTTGCTATAATATTTAGAGCAAATGAAACACTACTTCCCTAAGAGAGAACCGTTACCCTAATTACCTCCAACTTTAGCTGGCCATACACATGAAATTACTGTCTGCTTGTTTAGCCGACAGCTATTTCTCCTGACTCCCCCAAATACATGCATGTTTAGCTCAGCCGGACGTGTATGCTTATTTCTATGTGGAGATGGGAATAAGCCGCTGCCTGGCTTATCTAGCTTATCTCTCGTGGCTCATCTCATAGTTACATAGTTAGTACGGTTGAGAAAAGACATATGCCCATCAAGTTTAACCAAGGGACGGGAGAAAGGGAAGGGAGAAATTATAGAACTTTGTTTTACCCCTATTGATCTAGAGCAGGGGTCTCAAACTTGGCCGGGTAAGTGGGCCACATATAGAAAAAATGGAAAGTTGACGGGCCGCATTACTTTCAAATTTGATACAATACAAAATTATTGTTAATCAATTAGTTATTTGAACTACTATAACACTATATTACTATAATAATACTACATTACTATAATAATACTGCAAGGTTTAAAAGTTGAATATTTCTCCACATGCGTATTTCAACAATCCAGTTTTCCGGTTTAAGTGTCGCTAAATGCAGTCCGGCGGCTCAGTTAGCAGCGTTTGGCAGACACACATGTCAAGATTGAGCAGCCCCTTTTTAGATAGTGCCACAGTGCCCTCGGTGGTTGCTGCCACAGTGCCCTCGGTGGATGCTGCCGCAGTGCCCTCTGTGTATGCAGCCGCAGTGCCCTCTGTGGATGCTGTCTCTGTGCCCTCTGTGGATGCTGTCGCAGTGCCCTCTGTGGATGCTGCCGCAGTGCCCTCTGTGGATGCTGCTGCAGTGCCCTCTGTAGATGCTGCCGCAGTGCCCTCTGTAGATGCTGCCACAGAGTCCTCTGTAGATGCTGCCACAGTGCCCTCTGTAGATAATGCAACACACTCCTAGATAATGCCACAGTGCCCTCTGTAGATAATGCACCACACCCCTAGATAATGCCACAGTGTCCTCTGTACATACTGCCACAGTGCCCTCAGTAGATGCTGCCACAGTGCCCTCTAGATGCTGCCACAGTGTCCCCTGTAGATGCTGCCACAGTGCCCTCTGTAGATGCTGCCACAGTGCCCTCTGTAGATGCTGCCACAGTGCCCTGTGTAGATGCTGCCACAGTGCCCTCTGTAGATGCTGCCACAGTGTCCTCTGTAGATGCTGCCACAGTGTCCTCTGTAGATGCTGCCTCAGTGCCCTCTGTAGATGCTGCCACAGTGTCCTCTGTAGATGCTGCCACAGTGCCCTCCGTAGATGCTGCCACAGTGCCCTCCGCAGATGCTGCCACAGTGCCCTCCATAGATGCTGCCACAGTGCCCTCCGCAGATGCTGCCACAGTGCCCTCCGCAGATGCTGCCACATTGATGTCATGGGCTTGCCCAGAGCTGGAGTCCCGGAGCAGAGCCGCTTCTAGCACTCTGCCTGGGATTCAAGCTCTGCTCCTGACATCACTGTCCATATATGGACAGAGATGTCAGGGGCAACCCCAGAGCTGTAGTTCCGGGCAGAGCGCTAGTAGGCTCTTCCTAGGACTCCAGCTGTGCTCCTGACATCACTGGGACTCCTGCTCTGGGGAAGCCCCTGACACCCCTGAGCTAGAGGAAGGTTTAACTCCTTAACGACCGCCCACCGTCTTTTGATTGCAGGCGGTGCAGGTGCTTCGTCTACAGCGACGTCTTTTGTCCGACCCCAGCTGTTTAACCCTTTGATCGTCGCAGTCTGTGACCTCGATATGATCAAAGGGAACTTCCCTCTTTGATCGTGTCACTGGAAGCCCGGTGATGCAATAGAAGACACGGGAATACCTCTGCAGTCAGTCCTGGGGACCTAGAAAGGCCCCCGAACTGTCTGTTCAGTTTGCCTGCTGTTAGGGCACACTATGTGCTGCCCAAACAGAAGCCTTTTCCATAGTGACAGTATAATGTATTAGCACACAGGAGTATATATAAAAATATGCAAAAAATAAAGTTGAAAATAAAGTTATCCCTTGATGGGATTAAAAAATAAATAAATAAATGTCCCCAAAAATATATATTTTATTGCCCATACATTACATAAAGACAAAAAACCTACACATATAAGGTACACGACTCTAATAACCTGAATATTTAATTTAACAGGTTATTTAGCGTGAAATGTGAATAGCATAAAAATAAAACAAGAAAGCAAAACAATGCCTAGAATCGCTTTTTTCTATATTCACACCGTAAAATAAAATTCTATAACTTACACAGTGAATTTATTCTACTCCCAAACTGCGCAAAAACAAAATACAATTTCTCCCACATAAAAGAAGGCAAAATAAGGCAAAAACTGAAAAATATAGCTGGTCATTAAGACCTTTTCAGGCCCGGTCATTAAGGGGTTAAAGAGGCTCTGTCACTAGTTTAGTAATGCCCTATCTCCTAGCTAATCTAACAATCGCTGTCACACTGATAATGCTATGTTTATTATTTTAAAAGTTATGAGGTTTTTTCTAAATATGTAAATGAGGCTTTATTAGACAACTAGGTGTCAACACCAGCGATTCTCCTGAGGTGGAGCTACCTCACAGCCTCTGTCCTATCAGCATGAAGCTGCTTCACACAGTGTGAGAGACTGAGGCTACACTAGACAAGTGGGTGTCAACACCAGCGATTCTCCTGAGGTGGAGCTACCTCACATCCTCTGACACTGTCCAATCAGCATGAAGCTGCTTCACACAGTGTGAGAGGCTGAGGCTACACTAGACAAGTGGGTGTCAACAGCAGCGATTCTCCTGAGGTGGAGCTACCTCACAGCCTCTGATACTGTCCAATCAGCATGAAGCTGCTTCACACAGTGTGAGAGGCTGAGGCTACACTAGACAAGTGGGTGTCAACAGCAGTGATTCTCCTGAGGTGGAGCTACATCACAGCCTCTGTCCTATCAGCATGAAGCTGCTTCACACAGTGTGAGAGACTGAGGCTGCACTAGACAAGTGGGTTTCAACACCAGCGATTGTCCTGAGGTGGAGCTACCTCACAGCCTCTAACACTGTCCTATCAGCATGAAGCTGCTTCACACAGTATGAGAGACTGAGGCTGAAGGGAAGGGGGATCACTTTAAATAGTCTCTGAAAGAGTGAAAAGAAAGCGTCACCTTTTATTTGGCTATTAGAGCCACATTAACATATTTTGAAAAATGCTCATAACTTTGGAAATAACAAACATTTTTTTTAAACAAATCACACTGTGGTTATCAGCATCATAGCGCCTATTAGATTAGTTAGGAGATAGAGAATTAATAAACTTGTGACAGAGCCTCTTTAAAAAACAAAACAAAAAACACTAATAAATAAATAACTAAACAAATATATAAATTACCCATCAGGCAATAAACAGTCTTCCATAAAAAGGAAATATTCCCTCCTGATCCCAAGTGGCAATCTGACTGGATCAACATTCAAACAAGAATTCTACACATTGACATAGGAGTTGATATTTTTTTGTTCTAGGAAATGATCTAAGCCTTTTTTAAAGCCATCTACTGTCCCTGCTGTGACCAGCTCCTGTGGTAGGCTATTCCATAGATTCACAGTTCTTACAGTAAAGAAGGCTTGTCGCCTCTGCAGGTTGAACCTTTTTTTCTCCAGACAGAGGGAGTTCCCACTTGTCTTTTGAGGGGATTTTTCATGGGACAGGTTTTCAATATGTTTCTTGTATGGACCATTCATATATTTATACAATTTAATCATGACTCCCCCAGTGTAGCTCCCCCTAGGACATATGATGCATGCAGATTATTAGTATCCAGATGCATAACTTTACATTTATTCATATTAAACCTCATGTGCCAAGTGGATGCCAAAACACTACATAGCTTGCTTGGTGTCATCTGCCAAAATAGAAACAGTACTCTTAATCCCATCCTTTATATTATTTATAAATAAGTTGAATAATAGTGGTCCCAGCACTGATCCCTGGGGTACACGACTGATAACCGGTGACCACTTAGGCCTCATGCACACTTCCATCACCGTTTTAGCGGCCGTTTTTGATGGATCCGTGTGTCCGTTTTTGTTTCCATGTGCACTCCGTTTCCGTTCCGTGTTTCCGTTTAAAAAACGGATGTGAACTTCACTTGAACCTGTCATATGGAAACACCCATAGAAAGGTTACAAGAAGTTTTTGGTGCTGTTTTCTTAGCTTTCAGAGCATAGATAACAGTTTGAGATTACTCTGCTTGGCTTACTTTGGATTTATGGGTCGTAATTACGACCCGAAATAGCAGGCCCATAGACTTCTGTTAGCCACGGGTACCTAACCGTTTTCTCACGGTAAGGTGCCCGAGCCGTTAAAAAGCAAGAACATGTTCTATTTTTTTTATTTTACGGGCCGTGCTCCTATACTTTATAATGGGAGCACGGCTCGGAAAAACGACCGGCTGCCCGTGGCCGGCCGTGCCCGGCCGTGCTCATCTCCTGAAATACTCTGTGCTGCCTTAAACTCTGTGGACAGGTCAGGATCCTGTTTCTTTTAAATGCTGCTGGGGAACCCGCTCGATCCACGATATAAGGCTGCGCTACAGTGCAGCATTTAAAAGAAACAGGATCCTGACCTGTCCACAGAGTTTAAAGGAACAGTGTCATCACCCAAAAAAATTTTCATATGTTCAAGATGTTAGTGCTTTATTAAAAACGTTTATATTTATTTGTGTGTTTGTGTTTTACTTTTTCTTATTTTTACACTTTTTCTTCCCTATGGGGGCTGCCATTTTTTGTTCCATTTCTGTGTGTGTCGATTAACGACACATACAGACATGGAATACGGCAGCCACAGTCCCATAGGGACTGCGAACGGCTCCCGTCCCATTGACTGCAGTGTACGGCGTCTGTGTGGGAACTGCGCATGCGCCGCTCCCACACAGTCCTATTCGAAATTGGCGCCGTCCGGCGCCATTTTCCTGTGGACCGGAAGTCGCGGCCGGACAGTAATATTACTACTTCCGGTCGCGGCTTCCGGATTTGTGCACTTGCACCAGCGGCAGCAAACGGAGCGGACGGGCCGGAGGGAGCCGCGGCGGCAGGAGCAGGTAAGAGATTTCAATGTATGTTCGTGTTTGTGTGTGTTTACTACTGTATGTAAACCTACTACACTGTGGGTTAGCTCAAAAAATGGCGACACACAGTGTAGGAGGTTACATCGTTCAAACCCCTCGTTTATCCCGGCACTAGCCAGGATAAAGGAGGGGGGAATGCTGAGAGCTCACTAGAGCGAGGGCTTTTAACCCAACGTTGCAATGCTGCAATTTTGGGAACAGCTCCATCTAGTGACCAAAAATGGGTAGTATTATAAATTAGAAATAATTTATAATATTTCCTGGACTCGTGCAAAAAAATAAAAAAAATTTGAACAATGTTTAATCACCCACACACTAAATGTTTAATTTTTTTAAAAAAAACATGTTTTTCTGGCAACACATTCCCTTTAAGGCAGCACAGAGTATTTCAGGAGAGGAGCGTGTGATTGGCTGCAAAGTAGAGCATGTCCTACTTTGCTCAGTGATTCAGTGACCGTGTGGCCCATAGAAGTCAATGGGTCAGTGAAAAAAACGGATGGCACACTGAAGGCTTCCGTGTGCTGTCCGTTTTTGACTGATCCGTTGCCATAGCAACGGCTGGGTGGGACAAAGTTCACAGACTCACAGTCTACAGTAGCCAGTCAGTTCTGAAGATGGATGTGGAAAGAATGATAGCATTGGTGCAGGATCACCCAGAACTGTGGGATACGCGCACAGAATGCTACCATGACCATTATAAAAAGGACGCCGCGTGGGAGGAGCTTGCCAAGGAGCTTTTGACACGCAGATGCCAGAAGGGAACTAGTGCCCAGCGTCACAAAATAAGTAAGTAAATGCCCACATTGCACTGCTTGTTTTCTGAGCATGCTTTTCTTTTGTTCCATTGTATGTAATTCTCAGTAGGTAAACTTTACACACCCACAGTAATGTTATTTTCGCATTGACCTGCTGTCTTATAACATGTGCTTTGCAATCCCAAAATTCTGACCGGTTTGCGCAGTTTCAAGTGTGTCAGAGGGTAGCGTAGACCTTGCACAGTTGTATTCTGTATTATTTCTAGTAGAGATGAGCGAACTTATGAAAAGTTCGGTTCGGCTAGTTCGCCGAATTTCACGAAAAAGTTTGATTCGGACCGAACTAGTTCTGACCGAACCTGTAATTTCCGTGCGCCGAGCATGGTACTGTCCAGGGTGCTGATAGAGTTAATGGGCTGCACTAACTCTTTCAGCAACCTTGACAGTACCATGCTCGGCGCGCGGAAAATAAAATTTTAATGTAATAAAAAAAATATATAAATACGTTCATACTTACATTCCTCCTGTCCGGCCTCCAGCGATGACGTTTCATCCATGTCGCCGCTGCAGCCAATCACAGGCTGTAGTGGCGGTCACGCTCGTCACGTGACCGCCTCTGCAGCCAATCACAGGCTGCCGCGGCCTCTGCAGCCAATCACACGCTACTCTCCTGAAATACTCTGTGCTGCCTTAAACTCTGTGGACAGGTCAGGATCCTGTTTCTTTTAAATGCTGCACTGTAGCGCAGCCTTATATCGTGGATCGAGCGGGTTCCCCAGCAGCATTTAAAAGAAACAGGATCCTGACCTGTCCACAGAGTTTAAGGCAGCACAGAGTATTTCAGGAGATGAGCACGGCCGGCCACGGGCAGCCGGTCGTTTTTCCGAGCCGTGCTCCCATTATAAAGTATAGGAGCACGGCCCGTAAAATAAAAAAAATAGAACATGTTCTTGCTTTTTAACGGCTCGGGCACCTTCCCGTGAGAAAACGGTAAGGTACCCGTGGCTAACAGAAGTCTATGGGCCCGCTATTTCGGGTCGTAATTACGACCCATAAATCCAAAGTAAGCCAAGCAGAGTAATCTCAAACTGTTATCTATGCTCTGAAAGCTAAGAAAACAGCACCAAAAACTTCTTGTAACCTTTCTATGGGTGTTTCCATGTGACAGGTTCAAGTGAAGTTCACATCCGTTTTTTAAACGGAAACACGGAACGGAAACGGAGTGCACACGGAAACAAAAACGGACACACGGATCCATCAAAAACGGCCGCTAAAACGGTGATGGAAGTGTGCATGAGGCCTTAGAGTAGGAATCATTGACCACAACTCTCAATACGATCCTTGAGCCAATTTTCAAGCCAATTACGAACTATACTTTCTAAAACGATAGTCCTTAATTTACCCATTAGACGTCTTTTAGGGACAGTGTCAAACGTGTTTGCAAAGTCCAAAAATACTATAACAGCCCCTCTGTCTAGGCTTCTGCTCACCTCTTCATAAAAACAAATCAGGTTGGTTTGACAAACATGTTGGAACAACATGCTGATCCTCCTTTTCCCCAACATCTTCCGTCACATTAGACCGTTGGCGATATCGTCTAAACCAACTTTTGTTTAATGTTTATGGACACCATACCATCTTGGTAGGCTTGTTTTAGAAGATGCATTGATTAGTAGAATTACCCACGATTTAGCAAAGGAATCAAAAATCCAAAGCTGAAAGTCCCATTCTCATTATAATCCGGGTCCAAGGACTCAGCAGCTGAGGGAAGCTCACGGGCACCGCTTTAGATCCATGCAACCAACTCCTCTGCCAAGGGTCCACTGATTGTCACATTAACTGATGCTTGTTGGTGGGGACTTCTGTAGTCCTGACCATCAGTCTTCTCCTGCCTGCTATGGAAAAGGTACTTTACCTTTTCGATGCATCTCTACAGCATGTTTAGTAAGCTTATCCTGTTCGTATAAATAAAGTGGGATAGATCAGTCTCTTTGGGAAGCATCTTTTTGCAATTTATACCCAGTATAAAATGTAACATAATGTAAAAGAAAAGGACAAATAATACGTTTTGGAAGTACCTATTTATATTTCCACACAGACCAAGCCTTGTAAATGCCAGGTGAGCAATCTAGACAAAATAAACAATGGTTTCCTAGAGTTTTGGACCCATTTTGGTAATTAGCAAAATTTCCATAAACATAACATCTGGGTAATGCGCTTGATGAATCATCTGTGAACGATTAACAAACCTATATTAATACCACACATTTTTTTTATCTTAAGTTCAAATATTCATTTATGATTTCTGGACAAATCCCAGGAGCTAGGTAGCCTAAGCGCCTGGCAATTTGTTGCTGCCACCTAGCTTTTAGTTTCTAGTATTTCTGGAGATCCTTATTGCCTAAAAAAACAGACAAACTGGATCCTAAAATCTACATTAGTTTACCCATCCTGTGAATTAGTGTAAAGTGTGTGATTATGGACATCCGCAATATTTAGGGGGTGTTAGTAATTACAACAAGCATTGAAGACTAACTTATGTACTTCATTAATTAAAGTTTAGGTTTAGATTTGGTATACCTAAATTAGTATGTTCGGGAATTGCATAAATGTCAAATCCATAATACATTTTTAGTATCAGAACTTCCCCTCATCCCCTTTTGTCTTCTTGATCTATTAGGAAAATACATTCAGACATTTGTTAATTGTATTAAACATATTTGGGCACATTTAAGACTGGCATTGAAAGTGGACAGAGAACTTTTATAAAACTTTTACAATAAAAGCCAAGTGTTGGGTCCTTAATAATAAATATAGCGTTAAAGACTTTGGACACCTTTGACTTGATCACGACTGAGCTCAGAAAATGGTTTAGGAGCACACGGGAGCCACTGTCAGCCGTGCCGTCAGTGCAGCTCACTAACGGATTCGGTTTAGAACAGCTTTCTGCAGCTTTTATGTAGATGCATAGATGCTGCAGAAGTGAAACTGATTATTTATTTTTTAAATAAAATTAATAAATGCATTGTTAATAATAATAATAATAATAATAATAATAATAATGTCCCTAGCGTTACACTATTCTCTTTATTGTAATCACACCAGAAAATTTGCGTAAATTGCATTAAAGTGATTTTTGGGGATTTAAAGATCTACAGTAATTCGGGCTCAAATTTAAATAATAAAATAATTTGCAATATACTTACCAATTTCGCTCCTGTTCCTCACTGCCGGTCTTGTGTGTTCCTACCGTTGGTATTGTCAATAAGGACAGAACATCATTGCTGCAGCTAGCTGCAGTCACCATTGATGTCATGTCAGTGTGCAGAGAGGAACAACAGAAGTGGCGGGGGCATACAAGACTGATGGCAGGGGACCAGAGCAGAATTTTCAAGGTAAGCATATAGCAAAGTTTGTTATTTGGCAATTCTGAGCCCAAACTAATAGAACTTTAATCAGCAGAAACCCCTTTTAATAAATATCCACCACTGGCAATAAGACTATAAAGTAAGTTATTAAAGGAGGTATTAGAAAACCCATTTTCATATACCCTATTAGGGAATCGTGAGTTAATAGACGAGGTCCCCAGTTCATCCTCGTTTTGAGCGGTTACAAAAAGTGTTTCTCACTCTGGAGGGCCTGTCTTGTCCTGCATAGATTAAAATTTTCCCTGTGGTGGCACTGTAGGGAAATTGAACACATAGTGCCAGATTTCCCCGCAGATTACAGCTGATTGCTGGTGTCACGGAGCCCGTGGAATAAACTGTCACTGGGCCAGCAGGAGGTAGTGTGAACCCATCATGTCACAAGGGTATTTGACTTGTGGCTACTCCAGGGAGCGGAGTTTAAGGGAACCCGTGATCTTCACCCTTTAACCTCTGTACAGGGATGTGGACTTCACTGCACAGGAATTTCTGGTCACTATCCCCAGAGTAGTCTCCATTGGTGATGGCTGATGTAACAGGTGCAGAGTCAGGGCAGGCGCTAGAAGTTCGTCACATGTAACGTAGCAATTGGACAGGGCAGGCAGCAGGCACGGATGGTCAAGAACAGGCAAATACACGGGAACAAAAAAAGACAACAGAGATACTCTAGGAACACTGGGGAACCAGTCCAGAGAGTGAATGGCTTTTATACCAGGGACAGCTGAGATTTCAAATTTGGCACATGCTGGCCCTTTAAGAAAGCAAGGGTCAGCACTAGGACCCAGTTTAGAGCGTTGGAGGCGTAGGCGCCGTTAGACAGCGAACAGAAGAGCAGTGCAGACCGTGAGGAAGAAAACGCCGGGAGGAGGTAAGTATGGGACGCCAGCGGTGGGGAGCGGAGACTTTGACAGTAGTGGAGCGGAGACTATGACAGTTGTGGAGTAGCGGACACTTTGTGATCTGTTTATTGTCATGGGACTCTTCTAACAAGTAGAAATTATCCAAATTGGAGAACCACTTTATTGTACTTCATTCATGTATTACTGTTAGTTAAACAAATTTATCATTTAGTTCCTATGTAGGTAGTAAAGTACAATAGTTTGCTACCTTTTTAACGGATTGATTAGATGATCAAAAAGTGCAAGTTTTGTTTAGCTTACAGGGTAGTTGGATACCTATTAAACAACAGGGAATTTTTGACATAACACAACACACATGGTACTTGTACTAAAACAGCATGGTACAAGAACGTGTACATGATTCAGGTCAAGGGTCAGATAAATAGGTATCTGATGTATCCCTAGAGTGCCAGTTTAGCAAGTGGTTTTATAAAGTAACTATTTAAAGGTGGTAAAAATAACCTGCTGGAACTGTAGGACATTTTACCTTTAACACCTAAGGAATGACTACTAATAAAGGTATGTATGGAGAATCTGCAAATTACCGATATATTTAACATAGATGTGTGTACTTGCTTTGAAGTGTGTTTATAGGCCTTGAACCCATATAGGGCAAGTTTTATATTTACGTTTGCTTGTACAATTCTAAACTCCTAAGAGTTATATAAATATATAATACTGCCCCCTGGTGGAAAATATATTGACTTATGTACTGCTTCTTCTTTTTGACCTTACATTTTCTTTTTTGTTCCTAATTCCAGGGACTTCTATCAGCTTTTAGTGTAAGATCAATATGTGTTTATTAACATATGGTATTACTTGTAACATGGAGTCTGTCTGTATTTTTGTGGCTACATGTATCCACCCCATTTCTATAAATTTTGAAGCCAAGGCAAACATATCAGTTTGACTCTCAAACAGCAGAATGAGTGTTCTATTTAAAGATGTGAGTGTCACTTATTTATAGTCTATTCCCATAAGATGCTCCGCCGTACCACTTTCTTCAACCAGTGTAAAACAATTTTTAGAACATGAGGCAGTGTGAGAATTTGTCACTTATGTGCCATAGTACTGCTTTTCTAAAGCATGAGATTGAGCTGTGATATTTGGTTACATCTTGTCATTTGTTACAGTTGCTATGTTATTATTTTGAACGCAAAGTAAAGACTCTCTCAGACAGTGGTATTAAGGCCTCATGCCCACTTCAGTTTTTTGCTTCAGGGTGCTATCCGTTTTTGTCACTGATAGCACCCTGACTCATTCATTTCAATGGGCCTATGCACACTTCTGTTATTTTCACGGATCCGTTGTTCCGTTCCATCAAAAGTAGAGCATGTCCTACTTTTGTCAGTGATTCCGTGACCGTGGGGCCCATAGAAGTCAGTGGGTCCGTGAAAAAAGCGGAAGGCTTTCGTGTGCCGTCCGTTTTTGACGAATCCGTTGCCCTAGCAACGGCAGGGCGTGCCAAAGTTCACAGACTGGGAGATGTGACAAGTTCAAATAAAGTTCAATACCTTCCGTTTTTTTAATGGAGCTAAAGGGAAGCACAACGTCCATTTGAAACGGAAACGACACAGAGTATACACGTAAACCACACAGATGCAATAACGGACACACGGATCCATGAAAACCTTGATGGAAGTGTGCATGAGGCCTTATACTCAGTGTACGCATATTTTCAAAAAGATTAAGCAAAGGGAACCGTTTTATTAGAAATGTCCATTGTGTTAGTATATTCCACATCTTTGTATCTGTTCTCTATAAACAATGAGAGAAGTGAAGTTACTGAAACATGATGCATGTATGATTCCGATATATTATTCCACATTATATCACAAATGCTTTTTAACACATATGTCCCAAAATATCTTCCATTTGGCCATGGCTATGCCTTTCCAATTGTACAGTTGGCCATACGTACCGTAAACTTTCCCATTAATTCCAATGGTAGAGGGATGGGAAGTGGCAGCAAGACACCTGCAGCACTTTTTTATAGGCAAAAACAATAAAAATGCTGTGGAAATGTTATAATTTCTATAAATGCCCCCTGGGAGATGATGCCCCTGGGTACCACACAGACCACCATACCATTGTATCTTACTGAAAAATGCAGAATCTATAATATGTAAAGGATTATATGTAAAAAGACAATGCCACTATGTTCAACTACATTTCATATTTTCTTAAATCTCCATTTTGTTTTATGCGCTTTTTCAAATGAATTCTTACATTTCAGTAGATTTCACCAACGATTACGAATATTATTCAGAGAGGAGAGATGTCCCCATAGCAGAAATAAAAAACAGGACCATAATAATGCAGTTTCATGCCCCCACCCCTGAGCAGGGAAGAGAAGCAGTACTTTTATGCTGGCTTCTTCGTCCATAGTTTGCATACTTTGTAGTGTCTGGGTGAATGGGGAGCCCATGACAGGAGAATGGGGCCAATATGAAAACATTTGTAGCTGGTATGTAGGGCGCATCATCTACAGAGATTATTTAAACATGGTTTTTGATGTAGGTGGGAGTTAATAATCGTACCAATGAGGATATTCCAGGATATGCTGCAAACGTTACTTTAACCTAGTCAGGCTAGGACCATGCAAAAATGAATCACATTGTATCAGTTCAGTCCGATTTTATCATTTTACTTATTTTTCTCCTTTTTTTTTATTTTTTACAGGACTAAAAAAAAATTACATTACGTGTATAAGAGACCTGTGAATTAAAGATGTCGTTTTTTCTGACTTTATTTCAACTTGAGTACTTATGTGTTACAGACTTTTCTGGCCTTGATGATTTGGACAGCGTCTACAGCAGTGTTGAAAGAAAAGTGAATGAGACGTTGCGACGGCGCAGACACACAACAGAAAATGACTACAATATTGAAGTGCTGCTTGGTGTGGATGACTCTGTAGTCAGGTTCCACGGTAAAGAACATGTTCAGAACTACCTCCTCACACTCATGAACATTGTGAGTATCACATTCTTCTCATAAATGGTCCACCTCTCTTTTGATCCATTCTCATGGTAGTCACCATTCCCCTCTCACCAGGCTTGAGATTCAACTGAACTCCGTTTTCTTCAATCTTGAGTGAAGTTTAGCTTTTAGATGGTGACATTGCAATTAAAATATAATATCTACATTTTCCTCCTTGATATTTTCGGTTGACTGTATGCTAGAATTCATTGTATCACAAAATAAGTTTTGGTATATTTTTCCTAATTTCTTTCATGCAGGCCCGACTAACTATTTATATTTCCATCATACAAAAGATCAGTGCCTTATCTGGATGTGTTTGTACACAGCTCTTCCTGCGCTTCACTGTTTTTAGATGATAAAAAGTCATTTACTCAAATATTTATCTGTGTATAAAATAAATATTGTTACAAGGAACTAAGAAATAGTCGTTTAAAGTGGCATGCAACAATTCCAGCTATATATCTAGTGCACTTGTGTACCACGTGAATAAACATGCAGCTGAGAAGATTGATAATAGTCATAAATATTGCGTATTTACAAAACCAAAGCTTATAGATATGATAGTGTTCAATTATTCGTTCCAAAGTATTGTTTTCCATTGCTTAAAGGTGTTGTCTGGGTTAGAAAACCAATTTTCAAACTTCTCTACCCAGAGGAACTGCCACCTCTTTATATTACATGGACAGTACATGGTTTTTAATGGGGATTATGCTTCATTATCCCTATGATGGCACTACAGGAGAATTAAACTTACTTGCTGTCAGAGCCCCCACCCCAAGATTAGAGCTGATTACACGTCCCAGCAGCAGGACACCCTGTGATCAATCTTATATTCCTGGAACCCTTCTAATAAAAAGGGATTGGCCACAGCAGACAACCCCTACATCACCTCACCTAAATTTACCCATCGAACAATGAAGTGGCCCATTACACAACATTTTTATAGTGTCTTCACTTTTAGGATATTCACCTATGTGGTAAATATAAGTAAATATTCTCTATATGGTGCTTGTGTTGTGTTTTTTTTATTTCTACAGACTCATAGTTTCATTTTCTCAACGTTAAAAATTGGACTATTTTCTTCTGTTCCAGGCAGGGCTTCCATATTATCCATTTCCTTTTAGGACAGCCCTGCTTTATGCCAATGGAAATGTTTAACTTGGATTTATTTTCTAAGAATCCAGACTTATAGAAGAATTAACGGAGAGTGTAGAAAGGATGTTTGAAACTGTTTCCTTGCATTTGGAATGGAAAATAAAAATTGGATGAATTTTAAGGACTTAAATAGCAGCTTGTCAGAAGGGGTATCCTATTTTTATGATCAAAATGAATGCTTGTCACAATTCTGCCCTTACATATAAAAATGCCAGATTTCAGCTTATTTAGACAGATCAAGAGTAATATTTATTTTTGCATCAATGATGGACATTAAAATTACTTTCTCTTGTGCAGAACAAATCCTACATCCAAAATAATAAATGCTAAAGAGCCAAAATTATATCTTTATTTTTTATATTATAATAAAAACAGTAAACAACAAAAAAAACAGTATGGCATTACCGGGCCAATAATCATACAGTAACCAATTATTTCTGCTGACATGGGCATGCATAGTTGTAACAAACAACTATTCAAACACCAATAGGCCT
Organism: Rhinoderma darwinii; assembly: GCF_050947455.1. Lineage (NCBI taxonomy): Eukaryota > Metazoa > Chordata > Amphibia > Anura > Rhinodermatidae > Rhinoderma > Rhinoderma darwinii. The sequence goes on from NC_134687.1 coordinate 195,104,191, forward strand.
AATGGTGTTTAAATGGTTGGTTGTTACAGCTATGTGCCACCCTCAGCCAAAGACTTTCCAGCCGAAACGCAAATCGGGAAGGACACCATGGTCTTTTATATATTTGGTCTGTTACTAAAATATTTATTTGCCGATATGTCGGGTTTTCACTCCATTATTGTATATATAAAAATTGTATTTATGGTATTTGTGATGTAAAATATACTTTGGGTCCGTGACGGCAGCAATAATTTGTTACTGTGTGTTTAATGATACGGTAATGCCGTCCTGTTTTTTGTTGTGGGACTCAATCCTTTCTAAATATACTGTATTTATCATGCTATCGTTAATAAAATATCATTTTTATTGATGAGATTTTGGCACTTATTTTTTTGAATTTAGGTTGTGTTCATATATTTTAAAGAAGTCTTGTTATAAATAAATAGACATACACATTGTATATTATTAAATTATATTGAGTGTGTACTTTGTGGTGTGTGATCCTCGCTACTTTTTGGTCTAATAATTTTTCTTGTGCAGGTTAATGAAATTTACCACGATGACTCGATAGGTGCCCACATAAATGTCGTTTTGGTGCGCATGATAATGTTGGGCTATGCCAAGGTAAGATTTCCTTATCCATTAAATTATTCCATTGGTTTAAAGGCTGACACTGTTATAAAAAAAATTATGCTGTTTTTAATGTGTTTTGTAAACTATATTTTTCACCTTACTTGTAGATCTTTGGACAGTGCTGAAAGTGCTTAGTGTTGTGGTTATTCTTTGTATTAAAGTGGTGTTCCAATCTCAATACCTGATAGGTAGGGCTCTCGCCTCCATTGTCTGGCAATCAGTTCTCAGTTTTTTTGTGTAACCCCCCTAGACTTTAACCCCTTCACGACTGCCATACGGCTATATACGTTCTAACTGCGGATGCCCTGTGCAGTTAGCACGTGTATAAACGTTGAAAAGCCTGGAATACTTAAGTTTATAAGATGGGAATACCACTTTAATGTTAAAGTGATCACTGTATGATAAGTGGGTGTCCGACCGCCAGAATACCCACCGACCCCGAGAAAGAAGAGGCCACAGCCTTGCTTTAGCGCTGCAGGCCCTTCACAGTTTTTTCCTGCACTGCGGTGCCTTGGCTACCAGCTGTGCAGGGAACTGTAGTTCTCTGCACTGCCTGGTGGTAGGGAGCACCACTGTGCAGGAAAAAACAGTGAAGGGGCTGCAGCGTTAAAGCAATGCTGCGGCCTCTTCATTCTCGGAATCGTTGGGGGTTGCAGAGCTTACTGATCCTAAAGTTATAGCATATCCTAGGGATATGCCATCACTTTACAAGATGGGAATACCCCTTTAATATTCTTTTGCACATTTCTTAATTGGGATATGGTAAGATTTCTGCTGAAAAAACTATATCACAAATTTACGTACCTTTAGGTCTCATTTGTATTAGTGGTAGAATATAAAAAAAACTCCAGTCACAGGTTGTATCAATATAATTTGTGCTAGTTTTACTCAAGTCTAATTGAAAGGAAATTAAAAGAACAATGCAAAATACCTTCCTGACCTAATGTTAGGTAGATTAGCAAGGAGACGTAGCAAAGTAACACATGGCTGCAGGATCAGACTACACTGTTTGTAGTCTGAAGCCGTGGCGATACATTGGTCATAGTAGATGCATAGGAACTGGAAACACAAAAGGATAGGAGATTGTCAATTACGACTATTTGCAATGTTTTTATTTTAGATGTATTGAAGAAATTGAACAAATAGGTAGCAAAAGTATCCTTTAAGTTAATTTAAGTATTGCTATGAACGGGGGAGATTTATTAAAACTGGCCTTTCATATGCCAGTCTTAATATAAAGACAGCTGAGATTCACCTAATTTAATAAGAGGGACATCTCTGGCTGGCTGTGCGCCTGAAGGGGAATTCTACACAAGCTACAAGCTGACATCGATTTTTGCTATAATTTTCACCAGTTTCTGGTGTAAATTATAGTCAGTTTGTTGGGTCGTGCCTGGCCGCACCCTCGACCACTTTGTCAGCCCTCTTTTTAGAATCAAGGCTGAAATTATTATTTTTTTGCAACTTGCATTGGCTTTTAATGCTTTTGTGACTTTTCTACGCCAGTTGGCGTAGAGAAGTGAGTAAATTCCCCCACTATGTTTAGCAGTCCAGCACTCTGCATCCTATGTGTGGAAAAACAAGCAGTTCCAAGGCTCAAATTCTTAATGGCATACATTACAGTGGCAGCAATTATTCTTAGTTTTTTTTTTAAATTGATGATAGGTGATTAGTATTTGATCACTGGGGGCCCCACCGCTGCCCCCCGTTCCTCCACACTGAACAACCGCAGTGAGAAGATCTTTAAATGGAGCGGCGGACTCATCACCTGTCCTCTGGATAGGTGACAAATGTTGATTATGGGAATACCCTTTTAATTAAGTAATTTATGCCAGATTTAAAATGAGGTACATTGAACCGTATCTAAGAAAATCTAATAATTATTCATGTTCTTCTCACAGTCCATCAGTTTGATTGAAAGAGGTAATCCATCAAGAAGCCTTGACAATGTGTGTCGCTGGGCATTCCAGCAACAGAAATCTGATCCCAACCACTCTGAACACCATGATCATGCCATATTTTTGACCAGACAAGATTTTGGCCCAGCTGGAATGCAAGGTAAACATATGCATATAGCAAAGCTGCTGTTTAAATAAAATTGCCACTACAAACCACCCAGAATAAATCCTTTATAACCCTGAGTGTTTATTGCCATAATTCCCTGCAGTAATATAGTTAAAGGGGTTATCTCAGGAAGACGAGCCTTTTTTAAATTGAGGTCAGCCTGGCGATCATCTGATTTCTGTGTTTTCAGCTTTTATCTGCAGCCATGCAAACAGCGGAAATGTAGAAGTACAGTATAAAAAGCAGGACAGAAGAACCACCAACATCTCTGGTCATTTTTTTCTGTTTTCGGTCACAGTGGGGGGATTCAAGCCTAGCTTGGATAAAAAAATGAATTCACAGGGTTCACCAGACAGGCGTTTATTCTCACAGGGGCTACAAGAAAGAAAAATGTTGAGACTATACCACAGGTTTAATATAAAATGCATGCTTTTTAACTTTAATATTTAAAGACTAATCATTTGTTCCATTGGTTTGTTATGTTTATGATATCACTATAATTTATAAATCTATAACTGCTACTGTATGTGTTTGGGATAACAGGATATGCTCCGGTGACCGGGATGTGTCATCCTGTAAGAAGCTGCACACTGAACCATGAGGATGGCTTTTCATCAGCATTTGTGGTTGCCCATGAAACTGGCCATGTGTAAGTTAAACCGTACAATGTAATGGGTAGTGATGCAGTGAAGGTAAATTTATGTTGAGCGTAGAATCAATTTAAATTCCTATTTTTATTATTTTTTTCTTTTGTATTCTTTATGTTGTACTTCGGATAGCCTTGCTCAAGGTATTTGACAAGAATGTTGATCATATACATACAATACACAAAATCATTATAAAACTGAATTTAGCATCATGAGCATAGTTCATAGTTTGCACATTGATTTTCTGTGTCAGATCTTCGTAGATGAAATCCAGCCGGCCAGCTTGTACTCTTTTTTTTTTTTTTCCCCCCATTTCCTTAAGATATCCAAGAAGATATAGAGCATCGGTGGCATGTATTCATCACTTTCTTGTGTCATTCCTTTTGCCACCTGTAATTTGTATATGATATAACCACATGTATTTATTAATTCAGACTAGGAATGGAACACGATGGCCAAGGAAACAGATGTGGAGATGAAACAAGCATGGGCAGTGTCATGGCGCCGTTGGTGCAGGCAGCATTCCATCGTTACCATTGGTCCCGGTGCAGTGGTCAAGAGCTAAAGAGACACATACAGTAAGAACCTGTATCATCTTGTACAGCATAATAATAGATGTTTCTGTTCATAGTGTCCAATTAGGACACTGTTTTTATTTTTTACCTACCCATGAGAAATAATAGCTTTACCTGACCCAGATTCCATCAATAAGCCCCTTTGTGTTTTTTTAATCAATTTCTTTAGAAATAATGAACATTATCTTTATCTCACTGATTGACTACCAATACTATGCATTGTTTAAATAAAAATAAAAGTTATATCATTACGGCCTCATGCACATGGCAGAGCTGTGAGTACAGACTCCATATGGTTACATATCACAAACCTGTAGACACTTTGGGGGAGATGTATTAAGACTGCGACAGTCTTAATAAAAAAACAAGACAAATTCACTAAGAGGCCCACTTCTTTTAATAAATTTGTCACATGTTCGGCTGTTCATGTGAGACTGAATCAAATTTATGCCAGCCAGGAGCTGGCGTAGATTTCCACTATAATTCATGCCAGAATTATAGTTTATCCGTCGTTTAGACAGAATGAATAGCGCAGTCGACTATGGTATTGATTCCGTCAAAACGACGAAACCCTTACACAACGGTGATGAACGGAAACCACTATGGTTTCCGTTTGTTTCACTTTAGATTCTGTTCATGGGTTCCCCTGATGGAAAGCTTCAACGGAACCCATGAACGGAGTCCTGACGCAGATGTGAGCAAAGCCTAAATTATATGTACTCCAAAATGGTGCCATTGAAAAATATAATGTAATGTGAAAAATAAATAAACAAAGTTGGTATCATCGCGTCCGTAAAAGTCTGAACTATTACAATATAACATTATTTAACCAGCATGGTGAACGGCGTAAAAAAAATGAAAAACACCAGAATCGCTGTTTTTTTGGCCACCTTAATGCTAAAAAAATTTAATAAAAAGTGTTCAGGATGCAAATGGTACCAATAAAAACTACAGATCGTCCCGCAAAAAATAAGACCTCATACCACTCACTCGACGAAAAAATAAAAAAGTTATGGCTTTCAGAACACAAAACTATTTTTTTTTAACAAATAGTTTTTTCTTTGTAAAAGTAGTAAAAGATAAAAAAAAGTTATCAATTTGGTATCGCCATAATCATATTGACCCACAGAATAAAGTTAGGTGGACGTTTTTACTGCACAGTGAAAGCCGTAAAAACAAAAAAACCCAGAGGAATCACTTTTTTTCCAATTCCACCCCACAAAGAATTTTTATTCAGTTTCCCAGTACATTGTATGATAGTTTAAATGGTGCCAATAAAAACTACAACTCCTCCCGCAAAAAATAAACCTGCTCCATTGACGTAAAAATAAAAAAGTTATGACTTTTGGAATGCAGGGAGTGAAAAACAAAAACGGAAAAACAAAAAATGGCTTGGACTATGAAGATCCATATTTATTTAATTAAATTGTCAAATAGCCTCTTAATCACGTTATAACCATATGTCACAGGCTCAGGAGTTAACCTATACGTGTTGGGTGGCGGCTGTTTTATACAGCTGACACCCAGCTACAATCACCGGGATTGGAGATAACTTTGAACCAGGCCGTTTAAACCTACAGATGCCGCAGTCACTAGTGACCATGGCATCTGAACGGTTAGACAGACAGAGACTACATCTGCCCCCAATCAGTCCATGCCTCAACAAAATAGCAGGTTGCCTAGCGGTTGCCATGGCAGCCGGAGGCCTAGTGAAGGCCTACAGTTCTTCCTTCTGTGTCCTACTAACGAAAATTGCCTGTGTCCTTATGGGGTCAATTTACCTTTAATTATATTTACCTTTAAACAGCTTACAATAAAATTAGAATAAATCTATATGACCTATTGAGTAACAATGTAAGCACATTACTTTATTATGTTGTCCTGATCCTGGGTGACAGCTTGTACTGTATTCCAGAGCTGCTTTCACAATTCTGCAGGCCCTTAGGGCTGAAATCTCACTATATTTTTTGTTGGCTCACTATTTCTTCTGGCAGTGAACAGAACTATGAATGCAGCTATAATGCAGCCAATAATACAGGCTGTAACTTAGGATCAGTACAAGGAATGTAATACATTTACTCAATGTTTTGTGTTGATTCAATGGTGTTTAATGGATCATCTTCTTTGAATGTAGACATTCTGTGTATAAAAATGAAATCAAATAAATTTTGATTGATTTTTGTGTTTTGCTGGTGATTTGATTCTATACCTTCTAGAAAGAGAAACATAATCAATCTTAGAAATCTTTGATTATCTTTACTGTATTTTACAGTTTATATGATTGTCTTCTGGATGACCCATTTGAACATGATTGGCCTAAACTTCCAGACCTCCCAGGAATTAACTATTCAATGGATGAACAGTGTCGATTCGATTTTGGTGTGGGCTACAAAATGTGCACAGCCGTATGTTATTTTTCTCAAATTTCATCTTAATTTTACTTTTCATTACATTTCATTGCATTACATTGCATTTCATTTTTCAGTTTCGGACATTTGACCCTTGTAAACAATTATGGTGCAGCCATCCTGATAACCCTTACTTTTGCAAGACTAAGAAAGGTCCTCCTCTTGATGGCACAGAATGTGCTCCTGGAAAAGTAAGTTATTTCATGTTCGAATGATGTGTAGGTTTTTTCACCTCAAAATATTTTTTTTATTACTATAAAATCCATTGAGTTATTTGACAAATATAGAGCAAAGCTATCATAAATGTAGGTGAGATTGCCATGACAGAATGCCGATGTCTCATGGTGTGCATTCTACTACCAGTGGTTCTCAGATAAGCAGTTTGATTTGTTTCTGCGACCAATAAGATTTATTGAACTTTTTGTATATTTAAAGTGTAACTAATCTTTTAAAAAACTTTTGCCATGTCATAGTGAACGAAACGAAGCGGCACAGCGCTCATCCAAGTGCTTCTGCCGCATCGTTTTAGCGCTCGGTGGTGGTCTCAGTGCTCGAACCCCCACCGATCAAAGCTTCTGACATGTCACTATGGCATGTCGAATTTTTTTTAAAAGTTTAGTTACCCTTTAAGGCTTTCTTCCTGGAGGGTCTCTACATTTACAAGTATATTTTACATATTTTTCAATGACTGTTTAATATTGCAGGACTTTTGATAATCTGGTACATTTGTAATGCTAGATAAAAATAATTTGCTGTTTCTTTTTATAAAAAAACCACTAGATAACAGTAGATAAATGAAATCTTTCTTCTTGAATTCTTCAAATAATAAATAGTAATAAATACAATTTGTCCATAAAAACTGAAATGAGCTTTCTAAATATATTTTATATTCGATAATATTTTATATATATTTTCTCCCAATATGCCAAGTCACTAAATCTTAAATACAACCACCCCAACCAAACCAAAAATAATCATTTATTATAGCAGACCACTTTAAACATGGTGCTTTTACATTAAAATAAGAATCTCTAAATATATTAACATTTGGCTGAGCTATTGGCAGTGTCATTCCACATAAGCAATCACTTTGCGGACATCATCCTAAAATAACAAACTTTTAACTGAGATGACATAATGCTGGTGGCATCAGTAGCACATCCTACCTGCCAAACGCAGCCTCCTGCTGCTTTATTGGGGTTTTTGCCTGCCAATATAGGATGGCATTTTTATTGGTATTAATTATATGGATATTCATATTTTTACAAGGATTAATTATATGACATCTTACATTTTTATTACTTTTTTTTTACATGGATTCCCGTATTGGCTAAAAGGAAGCTGGGAACTGTTTGGAATATTATTTTTGCAGATTTTTAAATTTTTGCAATTCACATTTGCAGGGTACAGTAGATCCATGCCTTGTAATAGTTACACGCCCCTGGTGACATACACAGCGCTACACGAAGATTTCTGGCACTGTAAATTCCTCTCAGTGGTGTACCACCACCTAGTAAAAACAGTGTGAGTCTGACCAGAAGACCACACGTATTAAAAGTACAGGAAGAAAATGTTTTTTCCAATTTTTCTTTGTCAGTTTGTTGTATGATATCTATTAAAACCTGTAAATGTCTAGTGACTTGCACTTTAATTATAAAATAAAAATATGTACAGAATCTGACGTGAAATGTATAGATTGCACTTTCCAGCCAGCTAACCACTGTGCTTCCCCATAATAGGGGCAACCACACTTTTTCCCTACACATATCCAAGCCACAGTGTTCCCCATAGAGGTGGCAGCCACAATATTCCTCCTTATAGGTGTTGGCCATGTTTTTTCCCAGTACAGGTGCCAACCATAGTGTTCCTCTATACAGGTTTCAGCCACATTGATCCCTTGCAATGGTGACAGCTAGAGTTCCCCCACAAGTCAGTGAGCACCGCAGAAATGACAGCTAGTGTTCCCCCACAAAGGTGTCAGCCACAGTGTTCCCCATATAGATGCTAGTCACAGTATTCTGAAAAAGGTTCTGGACACAGGTAGTTTATGAACAGTTACAATAACTTCCTTTTTAGACTGGCAAAAGTTAATCTCTTACTATATTTTTCCCAATTTTCTTATGTCCTGTGGGTTCCATAAGGCACATCGATGGATGGATTGTTTCTCTACTAGAGCAACACTCCATAGATTTGTAGGATACCCTCATACATGTAAAAAAAATAGCTATATTAAAAAACAAATAGATTTATATATATAGTTATAGTTTATGGTTTTAGTTAAAAAGGAATAAAAAATATTATAGTTCAATACAAAAACGGAATAAAAAAAAGTGATATATTCCCTTTATATGAAAAGTGTTTTAATAGAGGACAGTTGTCATCATCTAAAGTACTTGTAATGCAGTTAGAGTTTCTGATATTTTTATTTTATGCATTTAATTTTTAATTTTACTTAATTCATTCCTGATTATTCAACTTATACAATGACAGTGATACATTACTCCTTCCCTTCCTAGTGGTGCTACAAGGGTCACTGTATGTGGAGGACCACTAACCAAGTTAAACAAGATGGTAACTGGGGAGCATGGACAAAGTTTGGTTCTTGTTCAAGAACTTGTGGTATTGGTGTGCGTTTCAGAACCCGTCAGTGCAATAACCCAATGTAAGTATACTGTATGTATACGATATGAACTTTTTGACATATAATGAAATGACTTTTTGCTGTAACATTCAAACATTGATAGCCAATGGATACTGGAACCCAGGGTCTATATGTTTCTTAGCTGAATCCTGCTGAAAGCAATATGGACTTCACCTTATTGACTGTTTCAAAAATAATTATATACTGGTGGACTTGAGTATGATTGCATATGTATCATATAATACTTGCCCTTAAGATATATAAAAGAAATAAAGCATTGAATATACTTTGGTGTACCGTACATTACTTTCATGTGGATGTCATTTGGAGGTTAATGAAGAGATCTCGGCTGTTTGCACAGGACTTTTGGTGGGCTCCAGTATCCGTTGGTTATCTATGTTTGAATGTTACGGCAAGAATTCATTTAATTATATGTCGAAAAGTTTTAAATGAATCACTGTACAGTGCATTACTTTTTATGTGCCATGCACCTGCAAGTAGCTGACATATTTAATTTATTCAATTTGCATTGGTTTAATAAACATTTGTCATCTTTCCATTATTCTGCATAAATGTTATATGCTAACGATGCAAAATCTCCAGTCCATGATCCTATAAGAATGTGGGGGAAAACCACATTTCTTAAGGGGGCTTGGAGTTTTGGTATGTGTGTGTTTTATTATTTTGCCAAGTTATACTGTGTCTTTAATTGCCATATGTGATGTGCGTAACTTGATTTTCTCCCCCAGAAGCTGAGGAACAGATGTTGTGTTCATAATGTATATTGTATGATCTGTATTGTTTACAGGTTCAAATGGCTGTCTACTAGACTTAATTTTGTTTGGCCCCAGGGGAGAAACGGCCGTCTTAGTTAGGGTATTGCCACACCACTTGGGGTGTTGATTATTCTTTAAAAAGGTAGCTTTTCCCCCTAGCAGTGTTCAATGTGCAGGTAAAAGCCTGGTAGAATAAGCTGCTGTGAGAAATTCCTGTGTGAAGCTGCTGTTTGGTACCGAGCACCACGTGTGGGGGCCTGAGTCTAAAGGGGTCCAGGAGTGGTTGCAGGTCACGGACAGGAGCTTCCCTGTGGTGCCAAGAGTTTGGTTGTGCAGTGTGGGTGACGGCCAGAAGCCTCCCCAAAAAGATTTAAACCCGCCTTCAACAGGTTTAGTGCGAGGCCTGAAATTCAGGGAGGAGTGCCCTTGACTCTGTCCGGCCCCATGCACACGACCGTAAAATCACCCGTAATTACGGGCCCATTAATTTCTATGACCAACGGACACCTTCCCATATGTCTACGGGAGGGTGTCCGTGCCGTAGAAACCGGCCGAAAAAAATAGGACATGTCCTATTTTCTTATTTTACGGACCGTGCTTCTATACTTTATAATGGGAGCACAGCCCGTAAAAACGATCGGCTGGCCGCGGTGGTCCGTAATTACGGGCACGGTCGTGTGCATGGAGCCTCCTTAAAATCGTGAGCCAGCCATTATAACCTGCCTGAACCGACCAGAATCCGTATTTTACTGCTGAGTAGTTTTCTGTGTTATTGCTGTGACCGGGTGTGAAGTAACACTGGTCTTAGGCTCCATGCACGCGTATTTACGGGCACGGCCGGCAGCGGATGGCCGCGGGCAGCCGGACGTTTTTACGGGCCGTGATCCCATTATAAAATATAGGTCCGTAAAATAAGAAAATAGGACATGTCCTATTTTTTTCGGACACCTTCCCGTAGGCATACAAGAATGTGTCCGTCGGCCATAGATTACGGTTCGTAATTACGGACGATTTTATGGTCGTGTGCAGGAGCCTTAGTAAATAATTTGTTTTGCCATCACTACTGGTGCTTCATTCCATCTTTTCCACATCTACCCTGCCTAGGCCTTATACCACCTGTGTCTCACCTTAAAGTTCAGTGTTTAGATCATCAGTTCCTGGCACCTAGTTGTTTGGTGTCCCAGTGCCTGGTATAAAATGGTTTGGTGCTGCAGTCCATATTGTCCAGTGATTTGGTGGCCCAGTCCTTGGTGTTCAGTGGTTAAGTGCTGCAGTTTCTGGTGTCCAGAGGTTTGGTGTTTGACCTTGGTGACCACTTTTGTGTTCTGCCTGTAGCTGATGCTTAATGTTTTTTTGGTGTCTGTACTTGTCTATGGTATCTAATGTTTGTTCACTTCATGTTCAGGATGCTGTTGCTACATACGGATGGATTATAACAAAGATTTTTTTTTTGTAATGTCATGTAATTTTATTTTTAGGCCAGTGAATGGTGGCCAAGATTGTCACGGATTAAATTATGAATATCAGTTGTGCAACACTGAAGAATGTCCTAAGCACTTTGAAGACTTTAGAGCACAGCAATGTCAACAGAAGAATTCCCAATTTGAATTTCAGAATGCAAAACACCATTGGTTGCCATACGAGCACCCTGATGGTAAGAATTATTATATTACAATTGTGCACATCTGTAAAATCTGTATATACATAGTATTTTCCCTGATATAACAGTTAAGCGCTGCTAATTTAATATATGCAAGCTAAATAGTACAGGAGCTTAACCTTTTGCATTGCTAAGTTTAGCAGATTATTCATTTTAGGGAGTGTTCCAATATTTTAACTTATTAACAGCAAAGTATAACTCTTCTTAAAGTTTATTCCATGTAATAAATTAATGATTTGTGAAGCTTGGAGATGCTCCAGGGATATGTGTTTGTGCTTTTTTAGGCTTTCTTGATCTTGTTAATGAACTGCACAAAGGATATACTGTATGCTATAATGTTGCCATGTTTATTTCCACTTTTATAGTTAGTAATAAAGTAATAGTTAAATAGTTCTGCCATTTACATTTAGAAAAATGGTCTTAAAGGGGTATTCCAGTGAAAGACATTTACTTCATATCCTCAGGATGGTCCATAGATATCTCATTTATCAGGGTCCCACTGCTGCTACTACAGTTATTTATTTACTACAATTTATTTTTGGCCAGTTCTTTTTTGAACTGGACAAAACTGCTAAAAAACCCTCTACACTTTGTTCACCTGTCTGGCGCCTCTAGCAGACAGAAAAACAAATGTTTGTCTGCCCTGCTTGGGGCGGATGTCTGGCATCACAAATAGGACACAATTAGGAATAGGAAACGATTGGATCTGTTTTGTCATCAGTTTTACTTAGGGACCAGACATATGTGAACGGGCCCTTACTTGAATCTTCTCAATCTCCATAGACGCCAATGGAAAAAGTTTGGCATGAATGCCAGCTGTCTCCTTCAACTTTGGTCATGGGACTGCTGCTCTCTAGATTAGTGGGGGTCCCAACAGTTGGGCCCACAACAGTCAGAAATGTATGGTATATACTATGGATAATTGTCTTTCGCTGTCATACCCTTTTAATGATGAAAACTGAAATAAGAAATGATATTTCCTACAATCAATGCTTACTGGATTTTATCTGAACAGTTGACTCTCCTGAGAAGATTGGTTGCTCTGGATTCTTTGCCTTACTCAGGTGTTTAGATGAAAGTCGATTTGAGTGCAGAAGGGGATAAAAGTGCAAAAAAAAAACACATTGTCTTACATGTTAATAAGATTTTTTGAAAAAATACATTTAGATTGAGAATCTCTTTAGCAAATTGCTATATTGTTTAAAGAGTCAAAACGAGTTATCTGGTCAGATAACTAACAAAAGCCTATTGGGGGTTCTTCATCAAAACACTACAAATGAAGAGTCACTTTAAAAGGAAGAAAATTAATCTTTAACTAAAACAAAGAGGTTCCCATAAGTTAGTAATTACACCATTTGTCTTTATGAAGAACGTAATGCAACATTTTTTTCTGGTTACGTTGCCAGAAAAAGCAATTGAATATTTGTATAAAGCAAAGCACTTTTGATTGTGGTTGGAAAGTGACCTTGGAAGACCTTGTACAAATTAAGAGTTGCCAAGACTGCTGTAACATTTTCAGGGACACTGCTGCGGATCCGGTATTTGTATACCACACACACAGAAAGCTAGATGGATATGGTGTCCCAGAGTCAACAGCATATCACGATGTATGGTAATTTGCTAGAAAACAAAAATACCACAATATTAACAAAATGTTCTAAATAGATGTTATTAACAATTCTTTAGAAAGTTTAGAGAACAGTGCTGAGCGGAATGTTCTTTACAAGAGACATTAGACCTTATTATAATATCAGAGAACATGAATGTTGATCAGTCCAAACTATTTAGAAGATTTCATGAACCAAACACCAAATTTAAGAAAACCTAACAGAGAATATCTACATAAATCTAAATGTATAAAAACTTGTAGGACCCTTATATTTTGACCAGAGTGGAGAGCGGTTGCAAAGAGCGTCTCTTGCTCTGGAGGACCTGTCCTGTCTTAAATTACGCAGACAACTCATTATTTTGAATGCACACTTTATTTCCCCTGTGGTGGCGCTGCAGGGAAAATGAACACTTAGTGCCATTTTTCCCTTACAGATAACAGCTGATTGCTAGGGGTCCCAGCAGTTTGTAACCATCTTATTGTCAAGGGACCCTTCTAACAGGTAGGGATTGTCCAAAACAGACAACCCCTTTAAAGAAATCCCAGTGCCGCTCAGTCCATATATCGGACTTCCCTCCTTCCTTTCCTTTCACCCAAAGCATGCCCCGATTACTAAGTGCATGGGGTTACTGGGTCCAGTAGTTCCATATCAAGAACACTTCGCATACACGGATATGCCATAAAAGTAAGACAATTATAATAACCATCTAAATGAATAAATTGCGGGTGAATTTTTAAACTGCTAGTTATATTTGCACTGAAAATGCTCCCCCTCTTCTGTACGAACTACTTAAAGGTACTCACATTCTAGCTTGTTCATTTCAAAATACCTGCAGCGTCGCCTGACCATAGATACTACAGGCCAAATTAATTAATTCTGTAGTCTGCCAATGGCCTGCTGACTGAAAACTCTTGGAAATTGGGATAGTCTATGGTCGGAGGAGAGGAAACCACTAAAATTTTGAATTTGGCGAGTTGGTATGTGAGTACTTTTGGGACACTTCTGCTATTGCTATTGTTTATTAAGTAGCACCTCTGTACAATAAAAGCATGCAAAAATATATTTCTTGCCTATCAGGAAGGCATTGAAAATAGTCACCTTTAAATATTGGTAAAACGTTTCACTATTTTCTGTATTTCTACAGCCAATAAAAGATGCCAGCTCTATTGTCAGTCCAAACAAACTGGAGATATTGCATCAATGAAGCAGCTTGCACATGACGGTACCCGCTGCTCCTACAAGGATCCATATAGCATATGTGTGAGAGGAGAGTGTGTTGTAAGTTGGATTGTTACAATTTAATTGAAGCCAATTGCTGCTACAATAGGGGAACAGTCATGTACTTTTTAACAATGTTGGGTCACTATATTCAATACATAAGCTCAATGTGTATACTTTTTTGTGTCTTCTAGAAAGTTGGCTGTGACAAGGAAATTGGCTCCAACAAGGTGGAAGATAAGTGTGGAGTGTGTGGTGGGGATAACTCCCACTGTAGAACTGTGAAAGGAACATTTACGAGGACTCCAAAAAAATCCGGTACGATAATTGTTTAACTTTATTTGTGGATCTTCAATTTCCTTTCTTAAAGTTATGTGCAACCATTTTTTTTATTGCTCCAAATCATCTAAAAAAAAAACAAAACAACTTTGTAAATGGCCTTGATTAAAGAAGATGTATCTTTTTTTGTGTATACAGCTCCTATGCAAATGGATGTGTTTCTATGGTTACAAAATACAAACAAACTCTGTGTGTAGTCTGATCTTCAGTTAGGTTTTACTTTCTTCCCTCTGCCCCCTCTTTTACTATTTGTAGGTTAGTAAAAAAAGAAGTAGGTTAGGGAGAACAATTTTATTTTAGATGCATTGGAGCAATAACAGCTCGTTGCATAAATAATAACCCTTTAAATGATCCACAGGATCTGTCTAAAGCTGCTCATACAGATTCAATATTTTATTTTACAATGTAATGTCTGTGGGAACAGCCTGATTGGATTTCAGCCCTTCTGAACCAGTTTTTTTATTACCCCATAGATATGAAGCATCAGGTATGAGGTCTGGCAGCCGGCTCTCTTTCTTAGTACCTCTATTGAATAATTGTAGTTATAGGAACATCGTTCAGAACTGCTGGACATTGTTGAAAAATAAAATTTTAGTCAACAGCTTTATAAGGAAAAATGCATTTCAAGAGCCATAACTTTTTTTTAGTTGATGTAGACTTATGAGGACTTGTTTTTGCCAGACGAGGTGTAGTTTTCGTTGGTGCCATTTTGGGGCACTTGGGACTTATTGATTAACTTTTATTATATTATTTTTGAGGGGAATGGAAAAAAAGCAAATCCGCCATTGTTTTCTTTTTTTTTTTGCACTACGTTCACCCCACAGTTTAAATAATGTGTTAACTTTATTGATCGGGATCGTTACGATCGCGGCAATATCATATGTGTATTAATTTTTTTTACACTTTTACAAATTAAAAGCATTTTTTATGGAAAAATGTTTTTATTTTATTTTTACTGTGCACTTTCTTTTATTTTTAAGAAACTTTTTTTTTTTTTTAGTCCTACTAGGACTTCACAATGTGATCCGATCATTGATATAATGCTTTGGTAAATTATATAAACCTTTATTGCCTGTCAGTGTACAACTGACAGGCACTCTATGGGTATGTTCACATGGCAGCGTCCGATACGGCTGAAATTACGGAGCTGTTTTCAGGAGAAAACAGCTCCTGAATTTCAGACGTAATGGCATGTTGCAGGCGTTTTTCGCAGCGTCCATTACGGACGTAATTGGAGCTGTTTTCCCATTGTGTCAATGGAAAACGGCTCCAATTACGTCTCAAGAAGTGACCTGCACTTCTTTGATGCGGGCGTCTTTTTTACACGCCGTCTTTTGACAGCGGCACGTAAAAAAATTACCGTCAGCACAGTACATCGTAAAACCCATTCAAATGAATGGGCAGATGTTTGCCGACGCTTTGGTGCCGTATTTTCGGACGTAATTGAAGGTTAAAACGCCCGAATTACGTCCGTAAATAGGGTGTGTGAACCCAGCCTAATAGACCAAGCCTCTGGCACGGCCTAATAGGCTTATAGTCATGTCAATTCTGGGGGCTTATGTTGGGCCTCTGGCTTCATCAGGCCGTCGATAGGTGACGGAGGGAGTCCCTTCAAACCACTTAAATTCCGCGCTCGCTATTGACTGCGGCATTCAAGGGGTTGAATGGTCGGGATCGGACCTTTTTGTTGCATCGGGAGCCCAGCTGTCAGTCACAGCCGGGCTCTGTGCCACACTACATGCTGGAATGCGGGAAAGGGTTCAAAATCAAATTTCTTCCTGGAAGCCATCAATAAGCTACTGTTGCTGGATCTTGTGTGTTTAATTGTAGTACTTTGAGTGTTGTGAACTGGCTGTGGGTCTGCTTGGATCATTAATTTTTTATTTCAGTTTCAGACATTTTTTTTCATTGTATAATGAAAAATTATGCACATTTTGAATATACTTTGCATATTAATTTTTGTCACATTTCAAGATCTATTGTGATCACGTGACAGTCGAACGGGTGCACAGCTTGTTAGGAGAGGGTGCTGTTGTATCCGCCCTGGATGCTGCAGGGAATGCAGGTTGAAAAACCTCACCAAATTGTGGTGCAGTTTTTTTGTCCGGAATCTCAGCTGCGAAAAAACAGCATGTAAAAAAAGGTCTATACTTACCCGTAGCCATGGCAACGCATCCCTCTGACATCCTGCAGCCCGGCCTCCTGGGATGACGTTCTATCCCACGTGACCACTGCAGTTTGTGATTGGCTGCAGCAGTTACATGGGATGGAACGTCATCCCTGGAGGCGGGGTTGGACGCAGGAGCATAAAGATCTGCATAAGTATAGGCTTTTTTTTCTGAGTTGTGATTTTTGCGGCAGAATCGCAGCTTTTCTGCCGCAAAAATCGCAACACAAATTCCCTATTGAATTCCGCAACATAAATTGACATGCTGCGGATTAAAAAAGTGCACCGCAGGTCATTTTATGAACGTTTATTCGGCAAGTATTTTATGCTGCGTGTCGATTAAATTTGTTCAAATCTCATCAACTTTGCTGCTACTGTATTACGCTGTGGATTTTCCGCAATGAAATCCGTTGCGGAAAATCTGCAGTATTTATGCTATGTGTGGACATACCCTAACTGTGACAAGTCGTGCACCTGTGTGATCATTACATGACAATGACAGATTTAAGTCACTGGATACATAACAATGATAACAACCAGAGATATTAAAAAATGTGAGAAATAGAAACACAATCGCCCATATTTACTGAGGGGTTGTCCACACGTAACGGAATTGTTGCGTATTTTCTGTCCGGAATTGCAGACGGAAAAATACGTAGAAGAATACTGTAGCAGCAAAGTGGGTGAGATTTAGCAAATCTCATCCACACGCTGCGTAAAATTTCCAGGCAGAAATTCACATGCGGTGTGTATTAATCGTTCCGCAGCATGTAAATTCCTGCTGCGGAAAGTGGACTGAATTGCTGAGTTTTTCAGAGGAGATGTCACCATCTCCCAACCATGTGAAAAACGCAGAAAAATACGCACCATTTTCTGCAGTAAAAAACGCAGGAGATGGTGCGGTTTTTCCGCATCGGAAATTCTATTCGTTTCTGCAGAATTGCTGCAGCAATTCCGTTAAGTGTGGACAAACCCTAAGGGCGGATTTTCACGAACGTGTAATACGTCCGTGCAGCGCGCTTGTTTTTCACACGCGTCGCACGGACCTATGCTAGTCTATGGGGCAGTGCAGACTGTCAGTGATTTTTGCGCAGCGTGAGTCCGCTGCATAAAACTCACGACAGGTCCTATATTTCTGCGTTTTCTGTTTACAAACATCCAAACAGAGTGTCATAATGATGGCGGCTGCGCGAAAATCACGCAGCCGCGCATCCTATGTGATGAGTCACGAAACTGTTATGTGCCTTTTGCGCACGCAAAACGCCACGTTTTTTGCGTGCGCAAAAACACACACGCTCGTGTAAATCCTCCCTAAGACTGGCATTCTATTCCCTGGTCTTAGACTGAAGTAAGATGTGACAAATTTATTAAGAGGGACACACCTCTTAATAAATTTGTCACATCTTGGGCTGTACATGCGCTAAAAAGTGAAATATACACTATCTGGGAACTGACGTAGATTTAATTTATGACAATTTCTGGAGTAAATTTTACTAATTTTGTCGGCCCGAGGGTGGTATTTCCCCTTCCACTAAGCCCCATCCACTTTTCACATCTGCATTGGTCATTATCATTAAGGCAGTGAAAGATCCATCACATGACGGACAGCAATGGCGCCCGATGGAACGTATTGACTATAATGGGGTCTGTCGGATTTCCGTCATGGTATCTCTCATTTTACCGGAGAAATAGTGCTGCATGCTGTGCTATTTTGTCCAGCATTTTTCACCTGATCTGCGACAGAAGCTTCTAAACACCATTGTAATATAAAGGTATTATTATATTCTAATACGCTGTCAGGTGTCAACGTACATTTGAAAAGCTCCCGACGTATATATGTTAAACATCAGTCACTATAAATTATAATAGTATCCGTTAAACATATACGTCATGAACTGGGGTCATTCGTTTTTAGCATTCTTTTATCTTGTTAAAAATGTGTCTTCTAGTACACAAATTACAGTATATATTTTTTTCTCATGAAATATTTTGCAAAGTTCAATTTGTATATTAGGTCATAACATTGTAAGCCGGACCATATAAAGATCTTGGTGTGAAATCCCAGAACATTTCCATAACAGCAGATGCGACCATATCTAGATCTAGTACTTTAACTTACCAAAATAAATCTCTCGTTGCAAATTGCTACCCAATTCAATGTCTCCTTCCAGCCTTAGGGTATGTGCACACACACTAATTACGTCCGTAATTGACGGACGTATTTCGGCCGCAAGTCCCGGACCGAACACAGTGCAGGAAGCCGGGCTCCTAGCATCATACTTATGTACGATGCTAGAAGTCTCTGCCTCGCTGCAGGACAACTGTCCCGTACTGTAAACATGATTATACTACGGGACAGTTGTCCTGCAGCAAGGCAGGGACTCCTAGCGTCGTACATAAGTATGATGCTAGGAGCCCGGCTCCCTGCACTGTGTTCGGTCCGGGACTTGCGGCCGAAATACGTCCGTCAATTACGGACGTAATTAGTGTGTGTGCACATACCCTTAGTCCCTGAGACCCGGGGTTGGAAACCAGATTTTAGTAAGATTTAAAACTAGGCACACATAGCTTCTTTAACAATATGTACATTATACTGAAGAGCAGGCTATGTACAGCAGTCGGTACTTTGTAGAAATATCAGTTTGTAAATCGGGCATTGTAACAACAAACTTGTATCATGTCTTCTTTCTCAAGTGTTCTGAAAAGTGTTTGACGTCTTCCTTCCATGACCACTGCTGAATGGTATTTGAGCTCTGTTCACACATGCGTCATGGTTCCGTACCATAAGGTTTCAGTTGTCCCGACCGGGCAGAATAGAATAGTCTGCTGGACTATTCTACCCAGTAAAAAGAAAAAAAAAAGAAACCTGATTAACCCACTATAAGTCATCGGAATTTGCTAGGTTCTGTTACAGTCAAAATAGATCAGTCATATCTGTCATGGATCCTGTAAAAAGTGTTTGAGGCCCTTTTCATGCTAGCATTACTAGTTCTGTCTATACAGGATCCATGATGGAGATGATGTATGTGTTCAGATTTGTTTTGTAGCGGACCCCATTGACTAAGAACATGTTCAGACGTGGCGGAATTGCCGTGGAATTCCGCTATGGACAGTCCGCACTGGAAATCCGCAGCAGACAGTTTGTCCATTGGCTTCCACACCTTTTTTGTTATCTTCGTGCAGACGTTGCTGACAACTCCGCTGCAGACCATAGGCTGCGGTGCGGAATTTTCTGTCCGCAGCATACACTGGCTGTTGCGGACTTGATGCGTACTTGTGGTGGAAATTCTCCATTGACTTCAATGGAGTTGCAAAATTACACAATGAAATCTACAGATGTTATGTGTGTTGCGTTGCGGATTGCTTTTACGAACAGGATATTTCATCATTCTGGCTGGAACTATGTATGTCGAGGTCTATAGCCAGACTGAGATGGAATGTTTTAAAAGAGAGCAGGGTGTGATCTGCACCTGAATCCGCAACGACTAATCCGCAGCAATTTACTGCACATTTTAGGCAAAGGCGCAACGGAATCTGCAACGCAGATTATGTGCGGCATTGATGCGGACAGTGTCTGCAGAAATACGCTACGTGTGAACATGCCCTTATAGTGCAGTAAGTCTGTCAGGTTTTGTTTTGTACAGGCAGAATAGCACAGCAGACATAACTAATCTGCTTATGAAGAGCAACAGAAATTTGACAGAACAGAACCAACACACCACTGTGAACAGAGTCCAAATATATACATGTCTGCACTATAAGGGCACGTTCAGACGTGGCAGAATTTTTCCGCTGCAAATTTTGGTGCAGATTTGGGGCAATTACGCAATGAATCTGCACCAACATTTGCATATTTGACAGATAATTCAGACGTTGCAGATATCACAGCGGACTTGCCACAGTTTTTGGTTGTTTTTGCATTGCAAAGGCTGAAATCCGCAGTGAAATTCCGCTTCTTCTCCGCAACATAATGTGCATGCTGCGGAGGGAAAATTCTGCACCGCAGCATGATTTCCGCACAGTTATTTTCCGCAACGTCTGAACTATGTTTCCTAAAAATGTAGAGAAACAAATGTAAAAAAAACGGCTGCTGCAGAATTCCACTGTGGACTGTCCGCAGCGCAATTCAACAGCAATTCCGTCACATCTGAACGTGGCCTAAGGCTGCCACTATTGCATGCCTGAACAAATATTAGACAGGTCTTAAGACACAATAGGGCCAGGTTCACACAACCTGGTTAAGGTTATTCTTTACTTAATAAAATCTCAGGATTAAAAGGAAAAAGGAGCAGAAAGGAAATAGTTTACGTCTTTTACCTTAAAACCAAGATGTGTGAGCCAGGCCTATATGATTTACAGCAGGCCTCCCTTTCCAAGTGTTGTTACAGCAGATTCCCCCCTTCCTCCTTTTTCCCTCTGATCACAGCACGTTGAGCCAGATTATAGGAAGACCCTCCGCAACCTAAGGGACTTAGGAGATCTCCACCACCCACCTTTCCTGCCCCAGCCAGTGGCAGCTTTGTGTTAAAGAAATTTTTGCATGTAACAAATCTCTACTCATATAGAAACAATTTATGTATGAAAGCAACATAGTTGAGAACCCTGTTACAATGTAGTACTAAATAAATCAAACAGCAACATTCATTTCTGCAAATTCAGGGAAATCCAATTTTTTAGATATTTTTTAATATTATTATTATTATTCTGCCAAGTTATAAATATAAAGTGAACTCCATATATGAAATATGTAGAATTACTAAATCAACGTTTAGCAGGCAACAATGTGAGTTTTGAATTGTAATAGTAATAATCATTCCTAGCAACGGAGTCATTAAACCGTTTCATCGGCCTCTTTCTACAGGAAAACAATTAAGCAAGCGGTGCCAAAAAGAGATCAAGTTACTGGAAAATGAAATTTGCAAGTATCTTCTAATCACATTATTTCATTGACTATTACTTCTATCACATAGCTTATTATTGTAGCTATAAATATGTTTGTTATAGTTACACTGAAGGCACTGACATTGCATTCAAGGACAATCCTACTCCATATTGGGTGGAATTCTCCCACCTCAATGTTCTCTTTATGTCTTTAGACACACAGTAGATGGACTTAGCTTTGACCAAACCATTCCACTCTTACTTCAGGAGAGACCAAATTTTGGGGGGTGAGAGATTTCCTTTTAATGTGCCTTAGGCTGGGTTCACACGACCATGTTACGTCCGTAATGTACGGAACGTATTTCGGCCGGAAGACCCGGACCGAACACACTGCAGGGGGCCGGGCTCCTAGCATCATAGTTATGTACGACGCTAGGAGTCCCTGCCTCTGCGTGGAACTACTGTCCCGTACTGTAATCATGATTACAGTACGGGACAGTTGTCCTGCAGCGAGGCAGGGACTCCTAGCATCGTACATCACTATGATGCTAGGAGCCCGGCTCCCTGCACTGTGTTCGGTCCGGGTCTTCCGGCCGAAATACGTTCCGTCCATTACGGACGTAACATGGTCGTGTGAACCCAGCCTAAGAGATATGTATCAAATAATGGGTTTGGGGCTCATTTTAAAACTCGTGGTGCCTTTGAGGTCTACCTTGTTTTAAGTGGGGCTTCTAAAGCTAGTGTTTATATAGATCTGACTTCAGAATCTCAATGAATTGTATTTAGTCTTTAAAACTTTAGGTCTAAAATTCTGTGCTTATTTATATTTCTTGATATATCTTCATAGTGGTTGGAGCAATGTTTTTCTGATACAGAGCTCCAAATCCCCTGCATAAACAGATTTAAAAGAGAACATGCTGGCTAATTGCAGGTGACACTAGAGGGAGCATGGTAGGTTACTGCATACAGTCTTATCATTGAGTTCAATGCATAACTGCATGCAATAAGCTCCTAAACTCCTTTTAGTTGAGGCGGCTGACAGTTAGCATTTTATGTCTTAAATATATGTCTATAAAAAAGGAAAAAAACCAAAGCTCTGGCTGCTATAAAGATATATTAAGACATTTTGAACATAGTTGGTCTACAAAACAAAAAAAATGGTGTTCATGGGTAGAAATTACCTTTAAAGAATACTGTATTTTGTAGTATATATAGTCCAACTTACAAGAGGTCTACAGTGTCCCACATATTAGGGGAGAAAGTCAGTAACATGCATTTCTTCTGCTGCACTTGATAGAGGTAGACAGAGAAGAGAGACACACAGACGCTGCTACAGCTTCTAGTAAGTGTTCTATCTCACCCCAGTACTGGATTCACAGCTATACCGCTCAGGATTGCTGTATGATGTCCTCATGTGGTGCTACAGAGAGATAGGGGAGCAGGATGTTCTGTTCTCTATGTGTGCAATGTATGGCAGACATGAAAGCATCTATTCTCTGTCCCCTAGTTAAGGGAGAACTGAAATTAGAAATAGAGCATACAGAGGGGAAAACTGGTGAAAAAGGCTAAATACAAGTCATATAATGACCATATAATGACCAAAAAGTAAAAAGTTACCTGAAACGACAGATATGCTTTAATTGAAACCTGGCAGGACACAAAAATTAGGCTATAGGAATGGCCTCTTGATCACCAATTACAGTAAGCAACAGCATTAAAAAAAATGGTAAAATAGCTTGGTATTATAGTTCAGTAATAGTTGGAAAGCACACAATGTAATTCAGCTATGGATCCAGGTGCCAAGCTTCATGATCACTGTCCAGTTTGGCTGTAAATATACAGGTTTAGCAGGTGCCAACTTGACAGCGGGTTCATGGTGTCTCTGCCAGCAAGTGTACTGGGATCACATTATCAAGGGGTGCCAGATCATATTGCCATTGAGCTACCTATTGAGAGATCATTTATAGATTGACTTTTACAGTGCATTTTGCTGCACAGCTCAGCTACAAAGCCCTATAATGTGATGCTGTCCAGACATCCGCATACAACAAGTGACAACCATATTGCATCTGTAGACCATTAGGGTATGTTCACACGCAGTGACCAAAAACGTCTGAAAATACGGAGCTGTTTTCAGGCGAAAACAGCTCCTGATTTTCAGACGTTTTTTTTAACAACTCGCGTTTTGCACTGCGTTTTTTTACGCCCGTTTTTGGAGCTGTTTTTCAATTAAAAACGCCTCCAAAAACGTCCCAAGAAGTGTCCTGCACTTCTTTTGACGAGCCATCATTTTATGCGCCGTATTTTGACAGCGACGCGTAAAATAAAGGCTCGTGGGAACAGAACATCGTAATTCTCATTGAAAGCAATGGGCAGATGTTTGTAGGCGTATTAGGGGCGTTTTTTCAGGCGTAATTCGAGGCTTAAAATGCCAGAATTACGTCTGAAACCACTGCGTGTGAACATACCCTAAAACGCCTGAATTACGTCTGAAACCACTGCGTGTGAACATACCCTTAGAGTAAGTCCAAACGTAGCGTAAATACTGCTGATTTTCCACAGTGGATTTTATTGCACAAAATTCGCAGCGTAATACAGTAGCAGCAGAGTAGATGAGCTTTGAACAAATTGAATCCACATGCAGCGTAAAAAAAACAGCTCATAAATTGACCTGCGGTGCGGTTTTTAATCCGCAGCCTGTCAATTTATGTTGCGGAATCGCTAGTTTTCTGTTGCGGGTTTTCCCCATTGTATTCAATGGGATGTAATACCTGCCACAAATAGCATATTTTGCGATTTTTGCGGCAGAAAAGCTGTGATTCTGCTGCAGAAAACAGAACTCAGAAAAAAAAAGCCTATACTTAGGCTTTGTTCACAACTGCGTCTGACTGACACAAACTCAAACCAAAGGTTTCTGTTTCCATCGCTATTGATTTCAATGGTGACGGATCCGGTGGCAATGGTTTCAGCTTGTCTCCATTGTGCAAGGGTTCCATCGTTTTGACAGGATCAATAGCGTAGTCGACTGCCATATTCATCCCGTCAAAATGACGGAACCCTTGCACAACGGAGACAAACTGAAACCATTGGCATCGGATCTGTCACCATTGAAATCAATGGTGATGGAAACAAAAAACAAAATCCTTTGTTTTTAGTTTGTGTCAGTCAGGGCCCCGTTCCGACAGAAAGCTCAGACCGAACGTCGGAACAGTGCTCTGACGCAGATGTAAACGAAGCCTTACCCAGACGTCTATACGCCCAGCCCGGCCTACAGGGATAACGTTTAATTCCATGTGATTTCTGCAGCCAATCACAGGCTGCAGCGGTCACATGGGATGGAACGTCATCCCAGGAGGCCGGGCTGCATGACGTCATAGGGAGGCATTGTCATGGCTACAGGTAAGTATATACTTTTTTTTTTTACGTGCTGTTTTCCGCAGTGGACATTTCGGTTGAAAAACTGCACCACAATTTGGTGCATTTTTTTTTGCAGAAGTTCCCTGGGGCGTCCATGGCGGATACGCTGCGTACTTTTACGCAACGTATCAGCCCTGTATGAACGTACCCTAAAAGTGAACAGGCTTTCTACCATTACTAATCATCATTCATGTGGATTTTTCACAACGGATTTCGTTGCGGAAAATACGCAGCGTAATAAAGTAGCACATGTGCTTTATTAAACAGTCAAAAGCCTGTAAATGTTATAGTTGAATATATTATAGGCAATTTTACTACATGCTCAATTATAGCATGATTCTGTTTTCCCCTGTGAAATTATTTTGTCTTCCTTATTAGCAGCTGCACTAAAATAAGTCTAAGTGGGGAGTGCTGGCGCACTCCGTACCAGCTGTAGCTGTATTCATAAATATCGATCTACCTGTCTGTCTAAATTTGAACATACGCTTGTTAAAACATCCCATAAACTAGCTTTTCAATTGTACTGGGTTATTTACTATTTTATAGGGTCAGAAATCATTCAGTGTGACAAATGGGTAATGAGACATCTGGAAAAAAGCATATAGGTTTTCTTTCTCTCAACGTACATTAATGTTAGCATTCTGGTCTGCATGTACATCATGCTACAGGGCCAAATCATAGTCTCTGGGATGGGATGATTTTATTGCTACAGGACTACTAAACAAATTAAATTATTAATAATTATGTATAAAATTAAATATAATTGAACTTTGCAATTATTTCATTAACTCAATTTAAGCAGTCTATACATTTTAAAATGTTTGCGTGCACATCTAGTCAGTATCCGCAATTTTAAGGAATTGGCCATTTATCCTTAAATGGTCACTAACCTTTCAATAAACTTTGCATAAATCAATAGTAAGACCAAATATATGTAACTTTGTAGTATATATTATTATAGAAAAATGCCTTTTACTCCACGTATCAGGCTCTCCTCCTCCCCCCTGCCACATGCACTAATCTCTAACTCTGAATTTACTGTTAAATCCATCTCCTCAAGATGAGATGGACTATCAGCTCACTGAGGAATCTTGTTACATGCAAAGTGAGAGAGAGGCAGAGAGACACAGACGCTGCTGCAGCTTCTAGTGACTGTTGTATCTCACCCCAGTGCTGGATTCACAGCTACACTGCTCATTACTGCTGTATACCTCCATGTTGCTGCTGCCTATAAAGTTATTGGGGAGCAGGATGTTCTCTTATCTATTTGTGCTGTGTATGGCAGACTTGACAGCAGTTAGGGTCCTCCCACTGACTCAGGGAAACCTGAGAATTAGAGATGGGGCCCCTAAAACTGGGCACCCCCACCGATCACTAGAATGGAGTGCCCGACGTTCCTCACTGAATGATTGCAGTAAGGAGGATTTTGAATGGAGCGGTGTTTACGAATGTGCGCTGCCGCTTTCTATTGCGCAGATGGAAAGGGCCAAGTACAGTGCTGGGCTGTTTCTGTCGACCTCCATAAACAATGACGCGGCAGCGCAAATACATGACTGCTGCTTAATTTAAAAACCTCCTCACTGTGATCGTGCAGTGATGAGGAACGGGGATCTGGACCCCCGTTTTAGTGATCGGTGGAGATTCCAGTGGTCAGGCCCCCAGCCATCGTAAATTAATCACCTATCCCGTGGATAGGTGATTAATGTGCTTAGTGGGAAAACCTCTTACAGGCAAGGTTTTTTTTTACATATATCATACTTTAATATATGACATATATGATACTATAATCCTTGTCTAATGAATGATTGTTTCAATACTTTCAATGATATGTAGTATTTGGATATTGGAACCACAATTATTGGAATGGAGCTCAGATGTGTTATCTTATCCAACAACAGCTGTCGGATGCCACCTACACCTCTTGCACACGACCGAGTTCGGGCCGTGAAAAACGGTCTGTGTGTCAGACGGATTTCCTGGCCTGACCACAGTACAGATGAACTGGACATTTTATGATACTAGGAGTCCCTGCCTTCCCGCGGAACTGCTGTTCCGTACTGAACAAAATGATACAGTACGGAACCTCTGTAGTTATCTGCATCATAGCACCTATTAGATTAGTTAGGACATAGGGACTTAATAAAACTAGTGACAGATCCTCTTTAAATATACAACATAAAAAAAATCTGATTAAAAGAAAATTTCCGGAAAAACTGCCATTTTTGATACATATCCTCAAAGTGCAATGCCTTCTAGTGTTTGTGTATTTTCGTCTATAATTAAGAATAGTCAATGAAAGTAATTAGACTTGTCAGTGATTTAATTAAAAATAATCTGTTTAAGGGAAAACAAGAGGAGCTTTCACTATACCTAAGGGAGCACGAAACATCTCCCTGTATGAGTCGAGAGAGTCTAAAAACATTGTTGGTAAGTGACATCTCAGATCATAGGAGATGTGAGATGATGACTGTAGGCACCAGTGGTTCTTAGCAAGCATCGCTTTGGAAGAGACAAAATGTTCCTTTTCATATGATGCTAGGATTCCTGAAACCATTGGAAATTTCTGCATAATTCAGCTAAAAAGCCATGCAAAATTATCCTCTCTACACTTGACATAAGAAAATGAACATTTTGTTCTTCTCTGTAGTTTTCCACATGAACACGGGAAACAACAGACTCCATCAAACATATCTTTTTTCTTTTTTTTCTTGAGGAAAAGCAAAGCAGCAACTAATCTTATTTAACCTTTTTCATAGCTTGTTGCAGGTCCCACTTTGGAAAGCTTTTTTGATATGTAATGCTATGCTAACCTTCGCTCTTATCTTTTGTTTTCTTCTGCATGATCACAACACATGTAAAGGCTACCTTAAGATGTTTGACATCCCTCCTGGTGCTAGACATGTGTTTATCCAAGAAGACGAGGCTTCCCCTCATATTCTTGGTAAGTGTTTCACTCTGGATTTGATCCAAATCTCATAAGCAAAAGCAATATAAAGGAAAAAAACTCAAGGAGTGAAATTGTTCTGCACAGTCATATGATGCCTAAAAGGTGTTTTTACAAGAAAAAAGTGTATTGAATCGTGCATTGTAGAAACTCATACTTTGTATTATAATTTCTATTATAGGTGTCCTATTATATACACCTATGATAGAACCTAAAATTCGCTCCGGATGTCATAGTAGCCACGATCCCCTATCTGCTTTCAGAAACCTGTATTGCAAAGCATACCCACATACAATTCTTGTTTCAATACACTTTATTTATAAAATCCCTTTGAATCTGCTTTCCTCAGCAAAATGTATTTTTATGCATTTGCATATACACTATACAGGGTGGGCCATTTATATGGATACACCTAAATAAAATGGGAATGGTTGGTGATATTAACTTCCTGTTTGTGGCACATTAGTATATGGGAGGGGGGAAACTTTTCAAGCTGGGTGTTGACCATGGCGGCCATTTTGAAGTTGGCCATTTTGTATCCAACTTTAGTTATTTCAATGGAAAGAGGGTCATGTGACACATCAAACTTATCGAGAAGAGTGTGTTGCTATCAGTGTGTGAAGAGTGGGAGAAGAGGGTTGCATTGACAATCCAACACAATGGGCAGCACTTTGAACACATTTTATAAGTGGTCAGAAACGTGTAAATAACTCATGAAAGAATAAAGTAACGTTAAAACCAAGCACACCATTGTTTTTCTTGTGAAATTCTCGATAAGTTTAATGTGTCACATGACCCTCTTCCCATTGAAAAAACTAAAGTTGGATACAAAATGGCCGACTTCAAAATGGCCACCATGGTCAACACCCAGCTTGAAAAGTTTCCCCCCTCCCATATACTAATGTGCCACAAACAGGAAGTTAATATCACCCATTTTATTTAGGTGTATCCATATAAATTGCCCACCCTGTATACATTTTAGATAGTGTGATGATAATTGTTTTTACAATCATTGCTTTACACACTCATCTTATTGCCATTATTTTGTTTTATGTAGTGCAAACTGCAACCTACATCTGTTGCCTTTGCTTCAGCACAGAACTTTTGAAATTGTTATATCATGCTCTGGTTTATATTGAATATTTAAAGATACATGAGCAATTTCTAAATACATCCTGATGTACACAGACTGTGCTTTCTTTGTTAGAATACTTTATGGGTCATGTTTGATCACTGTTGATATTGTTATGACTACTAATAACCTGGATTACATATATATCTATGCAATTTTCTCCGCCATTTTTTTTAGAACCTCCCATTATTGTCATATGCATTACAGTCTAACTCCACTCACAACCTGATAATTCAGGCGGAGGTGTAGTTAAAGGCTATGTACAGCTTTGCAAGCAATTTTTTTTTTATCGTCCCAATACATCTAAAAAAGAAAAATGAAGCAACTTTGCAGTAGGTCTTGATTAAAAATGTTGTATTGTTTTCTTTCTATAGCTCCTATGCAGTCCTATGTGTCTCCATGGTAACAGACTACAAAAAAAACTTGTGTAGTCAGGTCCTGCCATCATAGTCTAATCTATATGTCCAATATTTTTTGCCAACTTACATTTATTATATTAGCAAGTAGTAGGTATCATGGAGACGCTTAGGAGCTGTAGAAAGAAAACAGTAGAAAATTTTTAAGACCTATTGCAAATTTGCTTAATTTTTCATCTTAGGTGCATTGGATCAAATAAAGAAAAGTTGGTTGTGAAGGTGAAAATAACCTTTCACTCAACCCCCTCTCTACTCATTGCACATTCTAATGGATTTAGGAAGCAGAGATATGGGGTCTTTTGGGGTAAATAGCATCTATACAAAAAACGATGAGTGTCCACAAGCTCTTAATTTTGGCGATACTGTGGTCAACTCTACTGTATTATATGGGAAAATTGGCATTGTATACTGATCGACACGTATCAGATGTGGGGTGGATTTAATATATTGGTCCTTCAATGTACGCAGCATTTCAATAAGAATGAATGTATAAATTTATGGGAAGTATTTTGAACTATTTTCAAATATTAAGCAATTTAAACGGAGTTTCGAAATATATATAAATTATTGGTCTCAATCCTTTTACAAGGAGCAGCCAGGGCTAAGGCAAATTCTAATTCCTAGCTGTTGCCCCACAAATCTCACAGCAGAGTACAGACTTCTTTACAGAATGTGAATTTTCTGTGATATTCCTGATGGAAAAATTATATCTGACCTAGGCTTTTCCTCTATCTGATATTCCTATTTACTTCACTTCCAAAGGGATATTAATAGATATATCCAAAATTCAGCATAGCCTTATCCTTTGTAATAGTGGGACTATTACATATGATAGACAAAGCATAGCATAGATGTTTTTGTATCCTATACACAGAGTTGTAAAGCTCTATTCAATTAATGCTATTGGTTTAGAATTGGCGTATATGCCGGGGGAAACTGTATATACTGTATACACCGGGGAAATCTTAGTGCGGTATACGTCTCTTTGCAGGATGCCTCTGTACTGAAAAGTGAAGCCAACCACGCTTTTCAGTTCAGCAGAAAAAAAGGTATGCCAGCATACCCCCCGGAACGTATGCCTAAAGGACACATTTGGCGTATGTTGGGTTAATGGGTTCCAATGCACTGGAATATACACCAAAAAAATGTGATGTGAACATAACCAAAGCTAATCTATTTTCCCTTAAGCCAGGGCTACACACAGACATTTTGAAGATGACACATGCAAAAAGCAAGAAAAGGTTAAAAAATACCTTGTATTATCCCTTAATATTATTAATAATAATAATAAATAATAATAATAATAATAATAATAATAAAATTCAATAATGCTTTGTATATTGTAGAGTAAAGAGACTGTACCTCAAGTTCAATAGAATACAGTATTAGCTTCTGATTGTAGACATTATGGCCATGGCCAATGCTTCCCGGGCTACTGCTCAAGTAATTTATCGGAGGTCTTGTGTTCTGTTATTACAGGATACATGACAGATTCCATTAACTCTTAAGGAGTCTGTTAGACTTCCATTTGGTTAATCAGTGGCAAAAGAAACCTAATGAAATGGAAACATATTAGGGAAATACTAAAGTGATGTGACTATATAATACAATGTCTGCCTCTTCTATTAGTCAGTGGCCAGTAAAGTATTATTAGGGCTTTTCAATCTGCATCTACTACTAGTCATATACTTTAGTATAATTTTATCTCTTCTATAGCTCTAAAATATCAATTTGACTAAATTTGCTCATAGATAAAGAACTGCACCCTATTCTTCTACCTTCTAGCCCATTATTATAATAAACCCAAATTAAAATGCTTCTGTTTCCACCTCTTTTTCCCAAAAGGACATTGTCACTGGAAAAGGGACAGGAGGTAGACAATTCCATTAAAATCCAAAAATAAAATGGCCAATATCATTTTAGCGCTAAAGTGCATTATTTTTTTTATAGGAAAGTGTAATAAGATTGTAATGTAATCATAATATAATATATGTAGAGCCGGCAGCGTGACTAGAACAGATCTCCTTAAGGCTATGTTCACACTGAGTTTTTTGCAGGCGGAATTTCTGCCTCAAAATTCCGTTTGGAAGTTTGAGGTAGATTTTCCTCTCCCTGCACGCCGATTTTGACGAGTTTTGCGGCGCGGTTTCCGCGTCAAAAAAACTCTGTGTGAACATAGCCTTACAGTGTTATGAATAATATTTATTTTAGTGTATCAAGGTGAGCGAATGGTATTATAAACAAGTGTTTTCAGCTGGATCAGGGACGAAATGCTGCGTACATTGTGTGGTACTATCAAAATATATACATATGGATTTGTACGGAGTAGCAACCTGTCAAAAAGACAAAAATGATAGCGCTTTAATGCCTGTGGCTAATAGGCATTTTGAAAGTTTCCTAACCCTTTCTGCTATAGTGTTTCTGAGGCATCTGAGGACACATAGGTGAGTGCCAGCTTACTGTGACTGCAACTTTCTTTTACCAGAGAAATGGCAGCCAAAGTACAGCTTGTTAAGTTGACCAAGTGTTACTAATCTTTTATAGAATTTAAAATGACTTTGCTGCCCCCTAGAGGCATAAGTAAGTTTTATCGCAAGATTCATTAAATACTTGGGCTTTTGTATTTACACATGTGCATGTGTTAAAATATTCAACCATAGATTGGAACATATTCATCTGTGGAGTGCTTGAGCTGATTTTATGTTAGATTTTGTTGAGGGCAAATAAACTCAGTCACAAGAAAATACATATTTTCCAAAGCTTAAAGGAGAAATCTTACCAATAATTATACAAAACTCCTTTTACTGCAAATGAAACGTGAAAAAAAAAAATCACTACCCTATGTTTGTGTGGATATATTAATTGAAGGTACAGGCCTGAAGCCAGTTTTGCTCTACTACGGTGTTCCCATGACCATATTTCCTGGCTGCGGCCTGGTGGTTCAGACTGGACATTGTCAGGATCAGTTACGAGTATGAGATTACGGGCAGATACAGACGGACGTTGCGTTTTTGCGCGCGCAAACAACGCAGCGTTTTGCGCACGCAAAAACCATTTGACAGCTGCGTGTGTCATCCGTGTATGATGCGCGGCTGCGTGATTTTCGCGCAGCCGCCATCATAGAGATGAGGCTAGTCGACGCCCGTCACTGTCCAAGGTGCTGAAAGAGCTAACTGATCGGCAGTAACTCTTTCAGCACCCTCGACAGTGAATGCCGAACAGAATATACAGCAACCTGTTAAAAAAAAAGAAAAAGTTCGTACTTACCGAGAACTTCCCGGCCGTTGCCTTGGTGACGCGTCCTTGGTGACGCGCCTCTCTTGACATCGGGCCCCACCTCCCTGGATGACGCGGCAGTCCATGTGACCGCTGCAGCCTGTGCTTGGCTTGTGATTGGCTGGAGCTGTCACTTGGACTGAATTGTCATCCCGGGAGGTCAGGCTGGAGGAAGAAGCCGGGAGTTATCGGTAAGTCAGAACTTCGTTTTTTTTTACAG
Organism: Rhinoderma darwinii; assembly: GCF_050947455.1. Taxonomy (NCBI): domain Eukaryota; kingdom Metazoa; phylum Chordata; class Amphibia; order Anura; family Rhinodermatidae; genus Rhinoderma; species Rhinoderma darwinii. The sequence continues at coordinate 195,137,194 of NC_134687.1, forward strand.
GTTCATGTTTATTGGGATCGGTAGTCACTGTCCATGGTGCTGAAACAGTTTAACTCTTTCAGCACCCTGGACAGTGACTATCTCCGGACGTCGCGTACCGGAATTTTTTTTGCCGGGTTCGGCCAAAACGAGTTCGGCCGAACCCGGTGAAGTTCGGTTCGATTGTCCGGGTTCGCTCATCTCAAAGACACTCCATTTGGATGTTTGGAAACAGAAAAGCACGTGGTGCTTTTCTGGTTACATTCATCCTTTTGACAGCTGGTGCGCTGTTTCAGTCGGTTCGCACGGAAATGACTTCAATGGGTGCGTGATGTGCAAAATACGCGGAGATATTGAACCTGTCGCGCTTTTTGCGCAGCTGACAAACGCTGCGCAAAAAGCACGGACTGTCTGTACTGCCCCATAGACTTGTATTGGTCTTTGCGTGGCGCGTGAAAACCACGCGGCCCGCACGGACCGAATACACGCTCGTGTGAATCCCCCCTAAAGGGGTTGTCCGGTTTTAGCAAATTTTTTTTTTTACATAATTAAAAGTTATACAATTTTACAATATACTTTCTGTATTAATTCCTCACGGTTTTCAAGATCTCTCCTTGTTGTTATCCAGTAAGAACATTTATTGTTTACTTCCAGTGGACAAAATTTTGGCCATGGTCATGTGATGATCACACAGGTGCACGGCTCGTTACAGTAAGTGTATCAGAGCTGTGTCTTCTAACGATCCCAGCACCTGTGTGTCCATCACATGACCATGGACAGAATTTTTCCCACTGGAAGTAAACAATGAAGATTCCTACTGAATAACAACAAGCAGGGCTTTTGAAAATCGCAAGCAATTAATACAGAAAGCATATTTTAAATATATATTACTTTAAATTACACACAAAAAAAAAATAAGTGTCGTTTTCTGAAACTGTGCAACCCTTTAAGTAACGATCATATGTACAAGCATTTTTCTGGACTTCGAGTCAGTAACCCCATTGAACAACTCTGCAGTCAGCTTCTCTCAGCCTGGTATGACTGATAACAGGGACAATAAATTGCAGTAAAGGAAGATAACATATTTGGGGTTTAATATCTCTTACAATTTAAATGCCTGGTATAAAGTGACTTTATACATTTTGGAGTTTACTTGCCCTTTAACACACAGACCCCTAGGAATTTTTAACTCAGTTGTATGTGTAAAATATAACGCTGTCTTACTTTGAAAAGCATGTCAAATTTGAAGTGTCCATTCACATGCAATACTTCATTGAGGCTGTACAGTACAGTTCTGATATAATATTGTAACTGAACTTTATTAAACACAATTCACTATATGTTTCTTTCTGTAAGCCATTAAAAACCAGGCAACAGGACATTACATTCTGAATGGAAAAAGTGAAGAAGCCAAGTCTCGATCCTTCATAGACCTCGGTGTTGAATGGGAGTACATTATTGAAGATGACATTGAAACTGTACACACTGATGGACCATTGCATGATCCGATCGTGGTTCTGGTGAGTAATAGTACTTCCCTTTTACAGCCCCCTCTGTAGATAACGCCATACAGCCCCCTCTGTAGAGAACGCCATACAGCCCCCCCTGTAGAGAACGCCATACAGCCCCCCCTGTAGGGAACTCCATACAGCCCCCACTGTAGAGAACGCCATACAGCGTCCCCCTGTAGATAGCGCCATACAGCCCCCTCTGTAGATAACGCCATACACCCCCTCTGTAGATAACTCCATACAGCCCCCCTCTAGATAACGCCATACAGCCCCCTCTGTAGAGAACGCCATACAGCCCCTGCTGTAGAGAACGCCATACAGCCCCCCCTGTAGAGAACGCCATACAGCCCCCCCAGTAGGGAACTCCATACAGCCCCCACTGTAGAGAACGCCATACAGTGTCCCCCTGTAGATAGCGCCATACAGCCCCCTCTGTAGATAACGCCATACACCCCCTCTGTAGATAACGCCATACAGCCTCCCCTGTAGGTAACTCCATACAGCCCCCTTTGTAGATAACGCCATACAGCCCCCTTTGTAGAGAACGCCATACAGCCCCCCTGCAGAGAACGCCATACAGCCCCCCTGCAGAGAACGCCATACAGCCCCCCCTGTAGATAACGCCATACAGAGTCCCCCTGTAGATAACGCCATACAGAGTCCCCCCTGTAGATAACGCCATACAGAGTCCCCCCTGTAGATAGCGCCATACAGAGTCCCCCCTGTAGATAGCGCCATACAGAGTCCCCCCTGTAGATAGCGCCATACAGAGTCCCCCCTGTATATAACGCCATACAGAGTCCCCCCTGTATATAACACCATACAGAGTCCCCCCTGTAGATAACGCCATACAGAGTCCCCCCTGTAGATAACGCCATACAGCCCCCCCTGTAGATAACGCCATACAGAGTCCCCCCTGTAGATAACGCCATACAGAGTCTCCCCTGTAGATAACGCCATACAGAGTCCCCCCCTGTAGATAACGCCATACAGAGTCCCCCCTGTAGATAATGCCATACAGAGTCCCCCCTGTAGATAACGCCATACAGAGTCCCCCCTGTAGATAACGCCATACAGAGTCCCCCCTGTAGATAATGCCATACAGAGTCCCCCCTGTAGATAACGCCATACAGAGTCCCCCCTGTAGATAACGCCATACAGAGTCCCCCCTGTAGATAACGCCATACAGAGTCCCCCCTGTAGATAACGCCATACAGAGTCCCCCCTGTAGATAACGCCATACAGAGTCCCCCCTGTAGATAACGCCATACAGAGTCCACCCTGTAGATAACGCCATACAGAGTCCCCCCTGTAGATAACGCCATACAGAGTCCCCCCTGTAGATAACGCCATACAGAGTCCCCCCTGTAGATAACGCCATACAGCCCGCTCTGTAGATAACGCCATACAGCCCCCTCTGTAGATAACGCCATACAGCCCCCTTTGTAGATATCTAGAAAGGGGGCTGTATGGCGTTATCTACAGGGGGGACTCTGTATGGCGTTATCTACAGGGGGGCTGTATGGCGTTCTCTACAGAGGGGGCTGTATGGCGTTCTCTACAGAGGGGGCTGTATGGCGTTCTCTACAGAGGGGGCTGTATGGCGTTCTCTACAGGGGGGCTGTATGGCGTTCTCTACAGGGGGATGTATGGCGCTATCTACAGAGGGGGTTGTATGGCGTTATCTACAGGGGGCTGTATGGTGTTATCTACAGGGGGGCTGTAAAAAAGGCACTATCTACAAGGGGGGGTTGTGTGACACCCAGGGGAGGGGGGGGCCCCAGTCAAAAGTTTGCTATGGGGCCCAGTCTTTCCTAGTTACGTTGTGTATTTTGCTGCGGAAAATATGCAGCAAAACCGCAAGAAAACGCAAGAAATTCGCAGCAAAAAAACTCACCAGAAGGTATGTTTTTTGATGCATTTTTTGGTGCGGTTTTTACGTCTTGCTGCGTAAATCGCGGCGTTTTCATGCTGCGAGCTTTGCTGCGTATTTCTGCATAAGTAGGGAGATAGAATTCGCAAGCAGGATCGCAGGATAAATTGACATGCCGCGGCTTCAATAATACGCACTGCGGGTCAATTTACGTCCCAAAAAATACCGCAGCGTGGACATGAGATTCCCTGGAATCTCATTGCCTATGCTGGTAATGTCTTACGCCGCGGTTTTTCCCACATGCAAATACGTACAGCGAAACCGCACGTCATACGAATCGTGTGCACTTAATCCACACCGCATGTCAATTTCCGTCAATTTTCAGCATATGGATGTGATTTGTTAAAATCTTATCAACTTTGCTACTACTATACTACGCTGCATTTTTCCGCCCGCAAATCCAAACAGAAAATCCACAGCCGTAAGGGTACATTCACATGTGGCAGATTTGTTGCAAGAATGTCTGCAACTGTCTCATTCATCTATATGGGGCTTGCAGAAATCCATGCACATGCTGCAGAAACTACCTCGTTCAGATGCAAGGAATAGAGTTTTCAGTTGCAAAAGTCTTTGCAGCAAATCTGCCCCATGTGAACATACCCTAACCGGTTAACCCCCAACCTAAACACCTCACATCCCTGTACAAATAATGCAGGCGTTAATATTTCTGCCCTCTTCCCAAAGGACTGTTCCCTATCACTTTGAGATGGGGGATCTTTAGTTTACTCAGATAATTTACACCAATTACGCTTAGGAATCCATTGTGCAAGAGATAATATAAGGGACTTGTGCAGAATTTTTTTTTTTTCAGTGTCCAATTTTGTGATACCATATGTTTTTGGGAGTAACCCACATATTGAATTCAGTGATAATATTAAATGTTTACTGACTGCCTGTGTGCTCTGAAAGATGAATGTAAAAGGATGAATGTAATGAAATGTTGGAGCTTATTAACAGTCAGGCTGGGTTCACACGACCTATTTTCAGACGTAAACGAGGCGTATTATGCCTCGTTTTACATCTGAAAATAGGGCTACAATACGTCGGCAAACATCTGCCCATTCATTTGAATGGGTTTGCCGACGTACTGTGCAGACGACCTGTCATTTACGCGTCGTTGTTTGACAGCTGTCAAACGACGACGCGTAAATTGACTGCCTCGGCAAAGAAGTGCAGGACACTTCTTTGCAACGTAATTTGAGCCGTTCTTCATTGAACTCAATGAAGAGCAGCTCAACATTTACGAGCGTCACAGATGCCTCGTATATTACGAGGAGGAGCATTTACGTGTGAAACGAGGCAGCTGTTTTCTCCTGAAAACAGTCTGTCTTTTCAGACGTAAATGCCTGCTATCGTGTGCACATACCTTCAAGGCGTCATGAGTATTACTGAAATAAACAAAAAACACCAGGAAAGTCATGGAAAACATTTGTTTGGCTGACAGAAGCCCTCGGAGGCTGAGTTGTATGGTGTTCCCTTCGCAAAGCGTTCTGATGTTCCTGTTCTGTCATAACACAGGATTGGATGGTGTTTTGTGTGATAATGTAACGCTTTCTCTGTGTTGTGCTTCCTAAAGGTTATACCTCAAGAGAATGACACAAAATCCAGCCTAACATATAAATACATCATTCATGAAGACTCTTTGCCTTCGATAAACAATAACAATGTGCTGCAGGAAGAACTGGATACTTATGAGTGGGCGCTAAAAAGTTGGTCTCAGTGCTCCAAACCCTGTGGCGGAGGTAGGTGCTGTAAGGATGGGTTGTAATTTAAGGCTAATCTAGATGATATAGTGTTAATATAGAAAGTTCTTATAAGGCCAGGATCACACACACACAGTTTTGATGCAGTTTTTGGCTCAGTTTTTTTGACCCAAAGCCAGAAATGGATCCAATAGGACGGAAAGGTATAAAGAAAAGACTGATGCATCTCCTTTCTTTTGTGTCTGGCTCAAAAAAAAAGAGCCAAAAACATCCACAAAAACTGCATCAAAACTGTGTCTGTGATCCTGGCCTAAGGGTATATTCACACCCAGCAGATTTGTTGCAAAAAAATGTCTGCTACGGAAAATCTGTTACATACATCTGAATTGTGGTTGTTTCTGCAGCATGTGCATACATTTCTGCAAACTCCCCTCATATGGATGGGACAATCTCTGCAACAAATCTGCCACGTGTAAATATTTTCGAAGTGTTTTTGATATTGCACCTCGCATTGTGACTCAAAACAAGATGATTTGATCAAACAGAGCTGTATGTCAAATGAATACAGATAGAACCACCGAGGAGTATTAAGAAAATAGCATTCTGACCTGTTCAGTGGTACGCAGCAGAGGAAACGGGGCACTTAAATGGAATGTATCACCTATATATTTTTTACTAGATAAAAATTGAAACATACCGTATTTTACGGAATATAAGACACACTGGAACATAACACGCACCCATAAATTGTAGCATAAAAGAGGAGAACAAGAAGGTTTTGCCTTTAAGGGTATGTTTACACGTGCACGTCCAATACGCCTAAAATTAGGCGAAAACAGCTCCTGAATTTCAGACGTTTTTGTATGTGCAGGCGTTTTTCGCGTTGTCCATAACGGATGTAATTGGAGCTGTTTTTCTATGGAGTCAATGGAAAACGGCTCTAATTACGTCCCAAGAAGTGACATGCACTTCTTTGACGTGGGCGTCTTTTTTACGCGCCGTCTTTTGACAGCGGCGCGTAAAAAAAAAGACCGTCTGCACAGTACATCGTAAAACCCATTCAAATGAATGGGCAGATGTTTGCCGACGCTTTGGAGCCGTATTTTCAGGCGTAATTCCAGGCGTAAAACGCCTGAATTACGTCCGTAAATAGGGCGTGTGAACATACCCTAACTGTACATTTCCTGGGTAATATTGAGACAATAGGGTACCACAGTGCCCCAATACAATGCCAGCCACAGTGCCCCAATACATTGCCAGCCACAGTGCCCCATAACAATGTCAGAGACAGAAATACAAGATATTGGCAGCTATAGTGCTCTCACCCTCCCCTGAACTCACCAGACATCAGAGGTGTGGAGTGGCAGGGGTTAATGGTGTTGAATCTGCTCTTCTTGCAGGAGGGGGCGTGGCTAGAAGGTCCTTGCAGATCAGTACCTGCACATACTGTCACTTCTTGGGCCGTTTTTGGAGCCGTTTTTCATAGACTCTATACAAAAACAGCTCCAAAAACGGCCGCTAAAAACGTGACTTTGAATAAAAAACGTCTGAAAATAAGGAGCTGTTTTCCCTTTAAAACAGCTCCGTATTTTCAGACGTTTTTTATTTTGTGTGTGCACATACCCTTAGGGCGGGTTCACACATAGCGGAATTTCACTTAAATTCCGCTGCGGACACTCCGCAGCGTTAATCCGCAGCGGAGCCGTTTCTCCATTGACTTTCACTTTAATTTAGCAGTGTTCGTTTACACGATGCGTACAATTCCGCTGCGGAGCATAGGCTGCGGAGCGGAATTTGGTGTCCGCAGCATGCTCTGTCTGTTGCGGAGCAGTGGCGGACTGGTTGCGGACTCATGGCGGAATTTCTCCATTGACTTCAATGGAGAGTCAAAATTCCGCAATGAAGTCCGCAGATCTTATGTGTGCTGCGGAGCGTATTGTTTTTACTACCATGACATTTCTTCATTCTGGCTGGACCTATGTATTTCTAGGTCTACAGCCAGACTGAGGAAGTCAATGGGGCTCCCGTAATGACGGGAGCGTTGCTAGGAGACGTCTGTAAATAGTCACTGTCCAGGGTGCTGAAAGAGTTACGCGATCGGCAGTAACTGTTTCTGCACCCGGGACAGTGACTACCGATCTCAATATACATGTATCTGTAAAAAAAAATATAAGTTCATACTTACCGAGAACTCCCTGCGTCTGTCTACAGTCCGGCCTCCCAGGATGACGTTTCAGTGTAAGTGACGGCTGCAGCCAATCACAGGCCAAGCACAGGCTGCAGCGGTCACATGGACTGGAGCGTCATCCAGGGAGGTCGGGCCGGATGCCGAAAGAGGGACGCGTCACCAAGACAACGGGCGGTAAGTATGAATTTCTTTGACTTTCACTAGGGAAAGTGCTGTCCCTTCTCTCTATCCTGCACTGAATAGGGAGAAGAGAAGCACTTTTCCTGCAGTCCGCAGCGGCCAGTCCGCATCAATTTTCTGCACATTTTGTGCAGATCCGCTGCAGAATCTGCAACGCAGATTCTGTGCGGCATTGATGCGGACAGTTGCGGAGGAATTCCGCCATGTGTGGTCATGCACTTATTGTGCTGTGTGTAGTAATGTCTGTGTTATCTGCTCACTGAGCAGTGAGATGACAGAATTCTGTGTGTAAGATGTGACTGTTCAGTGAGCAGATAACGCAGAGATCATTTACACACAGCACAGGACATGCAGCTTCCATTACACTGCACTGCAAGGACCTTTGAAGCTCAGAGCTCAGTCTTCTGCTCCTGGCAGCTGTTTGCCTTGAGAAGAAAAGACGCAGCAGAAGATTACAGCTCAGATTCTAAGGGTATGTGCACACACAAACTCAAAAACGTCAGAAAATACTGAGCTGTTTTCAAGGGAAAACAGCTCGTGCTTTTCAGACGTTTTTTAAGCCATTCGCGTTTTTCGCTGCCTTTTTTACGGCCATTTTTGGAGCTGTTTTTCTATAGAGTCTATGGAAAAACGGCTCCAAAAACGACTGAAGAAGTGACATGCGCTTCTTTTTCACGGCACGTCGGAGCAGAGCGCCATTTTTCCCATTCAAATCAATGGGCAGATGTTTGGAGGCGTTCTGCTTCCGATTTTCCAGTAGTTTTTCGGGCCATTTACGGTCTCGAAAAAAGTCCGGAAATAGCCCGTGTGAACATATCCTAAGAGAAAAACTGCGTCTTATAGTCCAAAAAATACGGTAATCTTTTTTTTTTTCAAATCTTTTTTTTTTTCTGAATGTTGATTTCTTTTTATTCTATTTTCTGTACATGATTATGAGGGCTGCCATCGTGCCTGAGTTGCTGCTCTTCTATGTTAGTAGCATTCAGAGATTTGCTTTACAGCAGCCACATGGACTTTAGGAAACAATAGTCTGGAGATGACTATTAACTTCTGTGGGGCAATGTAGTGAGCATGCCCTATGATATGTGCAGGGAGGGGGAGGAGGGGAGCTGTGCCCATTATCTATTGTTAATGGTGGATCCTGTGTTATCTTCCTCCATCTTTATAATAGAGGAGTCACCTTTCATTGTTATCCTGTCTGTGATGAGAATGAGATGACTGCTGAGAAGTGATCTCTACAGAACAGGAAGGGTCATTCTAATAAGAGATGGATCCTGTGTTATCTATATGAGGGCTTATTCAGACGAACGGGATATACGTCCGTGCAACGTGCGTGATTTTCACGCGCGTCGCACGGACCTATATTAGTCTATGGGGCCGTGCAGACAGTTGCGTGATTTTTACGCAGCGTTGGTCCGCTGCGTAAAAGTCACAACATGTCCGTTCTTTGAGCGTTTTTCGCGCATCACGCACCCATTGAAGTCAATGGGTGCATGAAAACCACGCATGCCACACGGAAGCACTTCCGTGCGACCAGCGTGATTCGCGCAACAGCTGTGAAAAGGATGAATGAAAACAGAAAAGCACCACGTGCTTTTCTGTTTACAAACATCCAAACAGAGTGTCATAATGATGGCGGCTGCGCGAAAAGCACGCAGCCGCGCATCATACGGGGCTGACACACGCAGCTGTCAAGTGCCTTTTGCGCACGCAAAACCCCGCGTTTTTTGTGCGCGCAAACGCACACGCTCGTGTGAATCCGGCCTTAGGCTGGGTTCACACGTGGCGGAACTTTACTTGAATTCCGCTGCGGACACTCCGCAGCGTTAATCCGCAGCAGAGCCGTTTCTCCATTGACTTCCACTTAAATTTAGAAGTGTTCGTTTAGACGATGCGTAAAATTCCGCTGCGGAGCATAGGCTGCGGAGCGGAATTTGGTGTCCGCAGCATGCTCTGTCTGTTGCGGAGCAGTGGCGGACTGGTTGCGGACTCATGGCAGAATTTCTCCATTGACTTCAATGGAGATTCTAAATTCCGCAATGAAGTCCGCAGCTGTCATGCACATGTTATGTGTGCTGCGGATGCGTCTTGCTTTTTTGACATGACATTTCTTCATTCTGGCTGGACCTATGTATTTCTAGGTCTACAGCCAGACTGAGGAAGTCAATGGAGCTCCCGGAATTACCGGAGCGTTGCTAGGAGACGTCAGTAAATAGTCACTGTCCAGGGTGCTGAAAGAGTTAAGCGATCGGCAGTAACTGTTTCTGCACCCTGGACAGTGACTACCGATCCCAATATACAGCAACCTGTAAAAAAATAGAAGTTCATACTTACCGAGAACTCCCTGCTTCTGTCTCCAGTCCGGCTTCCCAGGATGACGTTTCAGTCCAAGTGACGGCTGCAGCCAATCACAGGCCAATCACAGGGTGCAGCGGTCACATGGACTGCCGCGTCATCCAGGGAGGTAGGGCTGGATGCCGAAAGAGGGACGCGTCACCAAGACAACGGTCGGTAAGTATGAAATTCGTTTACTTTCACTAGGGAAAGTGCTGTCCCTTCTCTCTATCCTGCACTGATAGAGAGAAGGGAAGCACTTTTACTGCAGTCCGCAGCAGCTAGTCCGCATCAATTTACTGCACATTTTGGGCAGATCCGCAGCCGTAATCCGCAACCCGGATTAGGTGCGGCATTGATGCGGACAGTTGCGGAGGAATTCCGCCACGTGGGGGCATGCCCTTAGGGTGTTATCTTCCATTGTAATCCTGCCTGTGATGATAATTAGATGACTGCTGGGAAATGATCTATACAGAACTGGAAGCATCAATTTATTGTGAGGCTCAGTGGCCAGAGTAAAAACTGAAAGATTTAGAAAAATTGTAAAAACATAGAAAACTTAAAAAAACAACATCAAAAATACTTAAAAAATATGTTTAACAAAAAATATAATATATACGATACTTCATTTTCGGATTACACATTTCCTTTAGAGGAGTTGTCCCAGCCAATTCTCTTTCAAGGAGTATGGATATCATAGGGGGGGGGGGGTTCCCTGTGTGCCAGAGGGAAGAGCAGGTGCAAAGAGCAGCTCTGGAAGCCACTTTATGATCATTTAGCACATTTTTGCCCATTTATTTGATCAGCTGCTTCAGGGAGAATGAGTGGCTGCATGATCACTAGCAATAACAGCTGATTGTTCGGGGGTAAGATCAATGACACCAGCACACGGGGGCCGTGCAGTTCCATAATAGGTCGTAAACCCCCATCATTGCCAAACATTCTCTTTGCACATGACTCTGCCGTGTTCATGAGCCCTAAATCGTGCTTGTTTCTACAGTTTCTTTTTTAGAAAGTGTGAGGTAGACTTAGATACTACCATTTTATAATAATATAATATCATTTTTTTTGTTGCCTAAAGTAAGATATAGACAGACAGACGGACAGACAGACAGATATGTTACATTTGATAAGTATTAAAACCATTTATCTAAACATCATATTTTGTTAAATAGCACTTCATACATTTAAAGGGTAATTAAAGTTTCACAAAACTTCTGACATGTCATTGTGACATGTCTGAAATTTTGATCGGTGAGTGTTTTCGGAAAGTCGATGTAACTCTGTACGGACTCAATAGAAAGTCTATGGTCCCATACACTTTTACGTCGGCTTTCCGAGAAAAGCTGTTCAGAAACTAAGCAGCTCAGCACTCACCCAACCGCTTCTGCCGCTTTGTTTTAGCGATCGTGGGGGTCTTAGAGCTCGGACCCCCACCGATCAAAACTTCTGACATGTCACTATGACATAGTAAGAATTGTATTCGGCACACGCTTGAAATTTTAACGTAAATTTATTTCGATTTTTCACAATGCCAGTGGCTACATGTGCAACGTTTCGGTCATGAGACCTTCGTCGGGCACTAAAAAAACATATATAGGTTATTATAGTATACTATACAGATTCCATAAGTAAATACAGGATGTATGATATGCAGATTTACATAGAAATGCATTCAAGAAAATATATACAAAGGAGATGAGTACAACATTGGGCAATAAAACAGGAAGGGACAGTGTCTAGCATCATGAGACAGTGAAGCGCATCAAGTGGTGTGGAGGTCTCCTTATAGAAAAATAATTTATTTTGTATGTATAACTGTACATATATGTGTGTGTATTCCAACAGCAGTAAACGATATGTATCCAGACCATCTACAAGTGGTAGTTAGAGGAAATAGGTGTGTCTGTCTAGAATCCGTGGGCAAAGAGTGGCAATCTATCTATTAGTTACACACAAGGAAGATTCATGGAATGGGTGTTCAGGCCCATGTCAAGTGGGTATCTAAGAAGCAGTTGAGGAAGTAGGTGAACACTTTAGATACAAAAAAACAATGGATGCACATATGTGTGATACATAGGGGGTGTACTTGGGTATAAGGCAGTACAGCTATGAACTCAGAAGCAAAATACATGCGTAGGGAAACAATAAATGAATAATTCCATAGGAGAAGTGAAAAATGAAAATAAAATAACAAGATAAAAAGATAACAATCGCTGGGTTGCTTTGGCAATCGGACGCCGAGTCTGCCTTGTACGGGAGCCGATGAGGACCCGCCTGCGGCGTGTCCTCATTGGCTTGCTGTCAGTGAATAACTGACAGCGCTAATACACTGCACTACGTATGTAGTGCAGTGTATTAGAGTAGCGATCGGGGCATCAGGCCCTCATGTCCCCTAGTTGGACAAGTCAGAAAAGTAAAAAAAAGATAATAAAAATGTGGTAAAACAATAAAAACACACACATTTCAAATAAAAATAAAGCTAAACTGACTTTTTTCCCATAGTAAGTCTTTTATTATGGGAAAAACCGTAAAAATTAAAAAAAACTATACATAATTGGTATCGCCGCGTCCGTAACGACCCAAACTCCAAAACTATTATGTAATTTATCCCGCACGGTGAACGCCGTAAAAAAAAAACATGAATAACAACACCAGAATCTTTGTTTTTAGGTCACATTTCCTTCCAAAAAATGCTAGAAAAAGTGATCAAAAAGTCACATTTACTTCAAAATAGTACTAATAAAAACGACAATCCGTCCCGCAAAAAATAATCCCTGACACCGCTTTGTGCACGCAAAAATAATAAAGTTATGGGTCTTAGAATATGGCGACACAGAAAACAAATGATTTTATAAAAAAAGTGATTTTATTGTGCAAAAGCTGCAATACATTAAAAAAACTATACATAATTGGTATCGCCGCGTACGTAACGACCCAAACTACAAAACAATTATGTAATTTATCCCGCACGGTGAACGCCGTAAAAAAAAAAACATGAAAAACAACGCCAGAATCTTTGTTTTTAGGTCACATTTCCTTCCAAAAAATGCTATAAAAAGTGATCAAAAAGTCACATTTACTCCAAAATAGTACTAATAAAAAACGACAATCCGTGCCGCAAAAAATAATCCCTGACACCTCTTTGTGCACGCAAAAATAATAAAGTTATGGGTCTTACAATATGTCGACACAGAAAACAAATGATTTTATAAAAAAAGTGATTTTATTGTGCAAAAGCTGCAATACATAAAAAAAACTATATCAATTTGGTATCGCCGTAATCGTATCGACCCGCAGAATAAAGCTAACATGTAATTTAGGGCGCACTGTGGATGCCGATAAAAAAAACAATAAAAAACTATTCCAGAATTGCTTGTTTTTGGTAATTTCCTTTACCAAAAAATGAAATAAAAAGTGATCAAAAAGTGGTATGTGTTCTAAAATGGTACCAATAAAATCTACAGCCCGTCTCGCAAAAAACAAGCCCGCACACCGCTCAATCAACTGAAAAATAAAAAAGTTACGGCACTAGTAATGCGGTGATGAAAAAACATCTCAATGCGCAGGCCGGAGGGGAACATTCCTTCAGCTTCAGGGCCCTAGTATTTAGGAACTAGGAAAGGGAAGAGACATAGCACATCTGCTGGAAGCGAGGGCGCCCGTATTATACCAGCGCAAAACTTTCCCAGCAATATTTCCCAAACTACGAAGGAGAAAAAGTCCCCAAAAGGTGCAGAGCGTTACAGAAGGGGATAAGAAAGAAGACTGTTTATCAGTGTGACACCGGCCTGCGCATAACGGATCGCTTCACAGCGTAACACACACATCTATGGATAATTGTATTATTTACCCCATTATTATACCCTATTATTATGCCCTGATGGACTCCGCACAGATTACATATACCCCTGATATACTCCGCACAGATTACATATGCCGCCACATTGTAAACGGAAATACCAGCAAAACTCAAACAAAACTACCAAGCAAAATCCATGCTCAAAATGGCGGTCTTTCCCTTCTTAGCCCTACAGCGTGCCCAAACAGCAATTTATGGCCACAAGTAAGGCATTACCATACCCGGGAGAACCCGCTTAACAATTTATGGGGTAAGATTCTCTAGGGGCACAACATATTGTGCGGTGAATGGGCAGATCAGTGGAGAAATTGCAATTTTCACTTTGCACCATCCACTGCGTATTCATTTCTGAAAAACACCTGTGGAGTCTAAATTCTCACTACACCCCTTGATAAATGCCTTTAGGGGTGTAGTTTCTAAATCGGGGTCACTTTTGTTTGGTACATCAGTGGTTTTGCAAATGCAACATGGCGTCCGCAAACCATTCCAGAAAAATCTACACTCCAAAAGATAAATACCGCTCCTTTTCTTCTGAATGCTCCCATATACGTAAACAGCTGATTATAACCACATATGGGGTGTTACCGTACTCGGGAGAAATTACTTTACAAATGTTGGGGTGATTTTTCTTCTCTATTCCTTGTAAAAATGAAAAATGTGTATCTAAAACTACATCTTGTTGAAAAAAAAAATTATTTTTCATTTTCATAGCTTAATTCTAATTAATTCAGCAAAAAACCTTTGGGATCAAAATTTTCACTATACTCCTAGATTATTCCTCAGGGGGTGCAGTTTACCAAATGGAGTCAATTTTGGGGTGTTTCCACTGTACTAGTACTGCAGGGGCTCAGCAAATGTGACATGGCGCCCAGAAACATTTCCAAAATCCAAATGGTGCTAGTTCCATTCTGAGCCCTACCGTGTGTCCAAACAGATGTTTGTGACCACATGTGGGGTATCGTTTTACTCGGGAGAAGTTGCTTTACTAATTTTATGGTGCTTTTTCTCCATCAGTCCTTGTGGAAATGAAAAAAAAAATACCTAAACCTACATTTTCTTTGAAAAAAATGTAGATTTTCATTTTTACGGCCTACTTCCAATAAGTTCTGTAAAACACCTGTGGGGTCAAACTGCTCACTGTACCCCTAGATAATTTCCTCATGGGGTGTAGTTTCCAAAATGGGGTCACTTGTGGGGGGTTTCCACTGTTTTGTCCCCTCAGGAGCTTTGCAAATGCGACATGGCCTCCGCAAACCATTCCTGCTAAATTTGAGTTCCAAAAGCCAAATGACGCTCTTTCCCTTCTCAGCCTCGCCATGTCTCCAAACAGCCATTTATTACCACATGTGGGGTATTGTTTTACTCGGGAGAAATTTCTTTACAAATTTTATGGTGCTTTTCACCTTTAGTCCTTGTGGAAATGAAAAAAAATTAGCTAAACCTACATTTTATTTGAAAAAATGTAGATTTTCATTTTCACAGCCTACTTCCAAAAATTTCTGCAAAAAACCTGTGGGTTCAAAATGCTCACTATACCCCTAGATAATTTCCTCAAGGGGTATAGTTTCCAAAATGGGGTCACTTGTTGGGGTTTTCCACTGTTTTGTCACCTTAGGGGCTTTGCAAATGTGACATGGCCTCCGCAAACCATTCCTGCTAAATTTGAGCTCCAAGAGCCAAATGGCGCTCTTTCCCTTCTAAGCCCTGCCGTGTGTCCAAACAAACGTTTATTACCACATGTGGGGTATTGTTTTACTCGGGAGAAATTGCTCTACAAATGTTGTGGTGCTTTTTCTACTTTAGTTCTTTTGGAAATGAAAAAAAATTAGCTAAACCTACATTTTATTTGAAAAAAATGTAGATTTTCATTTTCATGGCCTAGTTCCAAAAATGTTTGCAAAAAAACTGGCCGGTCAAAATGCTTGCTACACCCCTAGATAAATTCCTCGAGGGGTATAGTTTCCAAAATGGGGTCACTTGTTTGGGTTTTCCACTGTTTTGTCCCCTAGGGGGCTTTGCAAATGCGACATGGCCTCCGCAAACCATTCCTGCTAAATTTGAGCTCCAAGAGCCAAATGGCGCTCTTTCCCTTCTAAGCCCTGCCGTGTGTCCAAACAACCGTTTATTACCACATGTGGGGTATTGTTTTACTCGGGAGAAATGGCTTTACAAATGTTGTGGTGCTTTTTCTACTTTAGTTCTTTTGGAAATGAAAAAAAATTAGCTAAACCTACATTTTATTTGAAAAAATTTAGATTTTCATTTTCATGGCCTAGTTCCAAAAATTTTTGCAAAAAAACTGGCCGGTCAAAATGCTTGCTACACCCCTAGATTAATTCCTTGAGAGGTGTAGTTTCCCAAATGGGGTCACTTTTGGGGGGTTTCCACTGTTTTAGTTCCACAAGACCTGTTCAAAGCTGCCTAAAATATATTCTAATAAAAAGGAGGCCCAAAATCCACTGGGTGCTCCTTTGCTTCTGAGGCCGGTGCTTCAGTCCAGTAGCACACTAGAGCCACATGTGGGATATTTCCTAAAACTACAGAACCTGGGCAATAAATATTGAGTTGCATTTCTTGGGTAAAACATTCTGTGGTACAAAAAAAATGGATTCAAAATGAATTTCTGGAAAAAAATAATGAACTTTGTAAATTTCACCACGTCCTAGAAAAATAAAATGATGTTCAAAAAACGATGCCAATCTAAAGTAGACATATGGGGGATGTTAGTTAGCAACATTTTTGTGTGGTATAAGTGCCTGTCTTACAAGCAGATACATTTAAATTGAGAAAAATGCTAATTTTTGCAATTTTTCGCTAAATTTTGGTGTTTTTCACAATTAAATACTGAATGTATCGGGCAAGTTTTGCCAGTAACATAAAGTCCAATGTGTCACGAGAAAACAGTCTCAGAATGACTTGGATAGGTAAAAGCAATCCGGAGTTATTACCACATAAAGTGAAACATGTCAGATTTGAAAAATGAGGCTCTGTCAGGAAGGTCAAAAGCGGCCAAAGAGGGAAGGGCTTAATCTAATATAAAACATAAAAAGTGCCTAGTCCTTATATTCCAGTAAACGCTTTTTATTATCTTATGTAATCATAATGCACTAAATATACTACTTTAATGTATTCATTAAATATGTATTTTCTGATATTCTGCCACATGTAGGTTTCCAATACACAAAATATGGCTGTCGAAGGAAAAGTGATAACAAAATGGTTCACCGCAGCTTCTGTGAAGCTAACAAGAAACCTAAGCCTATCCGGAGAATGTGCAACTTACAGGAGTGTACACAGCCCGTGTGAGTGTTCACCAACTAACAAGTCAAAACACGCAATGTATTTGTTTTAGACTAAGGTTTTTATGAAGTACAATGTATGCAAAAAGTCTATTCATGTAGACAAAGGGAAGTCAATATCTTTAGAAAATGTTCTAGCAATGTTATATACTGTACATCTGAGAATCAGATCATTTCAGTAAAGAGTAAAGTTTTCTATTCTAGTGGGTAGAGCCAGCAAGCGCTATAGTACCTGCTGAGAACAAGGGAGGCAATCAAAAGATAGCAATTTTTACTCCTACTGTGCAATGGTTCTTGTTATATACCAGTTCAAGGAGGATTTAAGGAGACTGTTCTGATGTAGCTAAACATATTTCAATCTGATATCCCACTGGCATCCCTTTATGTATACTGTACATTTACAATATCATTTCTACCATTTTCTAGCTGGGTGGCAGATGAATGGGAGCACTGTACTAAAAGCTGCGGAAGTTCTGGCTATCAGATTCGAGTGGTAAGATGCATTCAGCCTCTTCACGATGGGACAAACCGGTCGGTGCACAGCAAGTATTGCACTGGAGAGCGTCCTGAAAGTAGAAGATCATGTAATAGAAGTCCATGCCCAGCACAGTGGAAGACAGGGGCCTGGTCTGAGGTCAGTGTGGGCATTGTGTGATATGTATGCTAAACCCTTTATACACTTTTTGTGTAATTCATGAAGCCGTGCTAGATTAAATATAATGCAGCCATGACAGCAGATGAAATTATAAACCTGGACATACTGCAGTCTCCGACTGCCGCTTTAGAACATATTCAGTATTGCTAATGTTAGCTTTATGATCTTTACTTCCAACGCAGTGCTCTGTGACGTGTGGTGAAGGTATTGAGGTGAGACAAGTCCTGTGTCGTGTGGGTGACCAGTGTGATGGAGAAAAACCGGAATCTATAAGGGAATGCAAGCTGACACCTTGTAATGGTATGTATTTCACCTTATGAATTCTCATTTCAACTTACAAGAGCAATGTAATGATAGGGGTAGGGAAACGGACAAGTGAGCCCTAATCTACCCGCCACTCTGTCCCTGCCTACTTGCAACGACCCGCCCCAGGCGACGGGGTACAACTGGGCGGCGGTCCCTACTCTCAGCAAGTGCACGAGACAAACAGACAAGGGTACACAAAGGAAATGGGGCAGTTGCCCACAGCAACACCGTGAGCAACAAAAGAGGTGAACGAGCCGAGTCAAACCAGGAGTGTACGAGGCACCAAACGCAGAGCAGGAGAGTAGTCAGTAAGCCAGGGTCAGTATGGAGCAGGATCAAATAGTCAGGAGCTGTAGCTGGGCCAGGAAACACACGAGAAGAATCACAAGCACTGGAGGAACAGGAAAGGCAGGTATAAATAGACAGAGGGCGGGAGCTAGCGGAGTCTGGCCAGGCTGCGATAGGCTCTCCCACTCCTAAGCCTGCCAGCCTGAGTGGTGGAAGCTGGAGTCAGTCTCAGAGACATAGACTCAGGTGCCGACTGATTACCTATGGGCGTTAACCCCGCTGTGCCTGGCAGATCCTTTACAGTACCCCCCCTTTTATGAGGGGCCACCGGACCCTTTCTAAGTGGACCTGGTTTATTGGGGAAACGAAGGTGGAACTTCCTGACCAATACCCCAGCGTGAACATCCCGGGCGGGTACCCAAGTCCTATCCTCAGGCCCGTATCCTCTCCAATGGACCAGGTACTGGAGGGAGCCTTGGACCATCTTGCTGTCCACAATCTTGGCCACCTCGAATTCCACCCCCTCAGGGGTGAGAACGGGAACAGGAGGTCTCCTCGAGGGAGCCAAGGACGGGGAGCAGCGTTTAAGGAGGGAGGCATGAAACACGTCGTGTATTCGAAAAGATGGGGGCAACTCCAGTCGGAAGGAGACAGGATTGAGGACTTCAATGACCTTATACAGCCCAATAAACCGGGGAGCAAATTTCTTGGACGGGACCTTAAGGCGCAAGTTCCTAGACGATAACCACACCAGATCCCCGACCATAAACAAGGGGTTAGCAGAACGTCTTCTATCAGCCTGAATTTTTTGTACGCTCTGGGACGCCTCTAGGTTCTTTTGAACCTGGGCCCAGACTGTGCACAGTTCCCGATGAACGACCTCTACCTCGGGATTGTTGGAACTACCAGGTGAAACGGAGGAGAACCATGGATTAAACCCAAAATTACAGAAAAAGGGGGAGACCCCTGACGAGTTACTGACCCAGTTATTGAGGGAAAATTCGGCGAGGGGAATGAATGAGACCCAATCATATTGACAGTCAGAGATAAAACACCTTAAATATTGTTCTAGAGATTGATTAGTCCTCTCAGTTTGGCCATTAGTTTCAGGATGGAAGGCAGAGGAGAATAACAGATCAATCTCCAACTTTTTACAGAAGGCTCTCCAAAACAATGAAACAAATTGTACCCCTCTGTCCGAAACAATATTGACAGGGACCCCATGGAGACGCAGGATGTGTTTGACAAACAAGGTAGCTAACGTCTTGGCATTGGGTAGTTTCTTGAGGGGCACAAAGTGGCACATCTTACTGAAGCGGTCTACTACAACCCACACCACCGACTTGCCTTGAGATGGAGGCAAATCGGTGATAAAATCCATGGAGATATGGGTCCAAGGTCTCTGGGGAATGGGCAAAGAACATAGTAAGCCCGCTGGTCGGGACCTGGGAGTCTTGGACCTAGCACAAACCTCACAAGCGGCGACGTAGGCCTTAACGTCTTTAGGCAACCCAGGCCACCAATAGTTTCTGGCAATGAGGTGTTTGGTACCCAGGACGCCTGGATGACCAGATAGTACGGAGTCATGGTTTTCCCTAAGTACCCTTAGCCGGAATTGCAGGGGAAAAAACAGCTTGTCCTCAGGAAGGTTCCCGGGAGCTGAACCTTGATCAGCAGCGATTTCTGAGACTAAATCAGAATCAATAGAAGAAATGATTATACCAGGAGGCAAAATACAAGCAGGATCTTCCTCCGAAGGGGGGCTGGCCATGAAGCTACGCGACAGTGCATCGGCCTTAATATTTTTAGACCCAGCCCTATAGGTAACCAAAAAGTTGAATCTGGTAAAAAATAGCGCCCATCGAGCTTGTCTCGGGTTTAGCTTCCGGGCAGATTCTAGGAAAACCAGATTCTTGTGGTCGGTAAGGACCGTTACCTGGTGCCTAGCCCCCTCCAGGAAGTGGCGCCACTCTTCAAATGCCCATTTAATGGCTAAGAGTTCGCGGTTGCCAATATCATAGTTACTCTCAGTGGGCGAAAACTTCCTGGAGAAGTAGGCACAGGGACGGAGATGGGTGAGGGACCTGGTACCCTGGGACAAGACAGCCCCAACTCCCACCTCGGATGCGTCAACTTCCACGATAAATGGCTCCATTTGGTTGGGCTGAACCAGCACCGGGGCCGAGATAAAGCACTTCTTAAGGACCTCAAAAGCCTGGACAGCCTCAGGAGGCCAGTGGAGGAGATCAGCACCTTTGCGAGTGAGGTCCGTAAGAGGCTTAGCGATGACCGAGAAGTTAGCAATAAATCTCCTGTAATAATTAGCGAACCCCAAGAAACACTGTAACGCCTTCAGGGAGGCAGGTTGGACCCATTCCGCCACAGCCTGGACCTTGGCGGGGTCCATGCGGAATTCATGAGGAGTGAGGATTTGACCCAAAAATGGTATCTCCTGTACCCCAAACACATTTTTCGGTTTTCGCAAACAATTTGTTTTCCCGAAGGACCTGGAGCACCTTCCTGACATCCTCAATGTGGGAGGACAGGTCCTTGGAAAACACCAGTATGTCATCAAGGTACACTACAAGAAAAACCCCCAGGTAATCCCTTAAAATTTAATTTATGAAATTCTGGAAGACCGCAGGAGCATTACACAACCCAAAGGGCATGACGAGGTATTCGAAATGACCTTCGGGCGTGTTAAACGCAGTCTTCCACTCACCCCCCTCTTTGATGCGGATAAGGTTATACGCCCCCCGTAGATCAAACTTAGAGAACCATTGGGCCCCCTGAACCTGATTAAAGAGATCAGGAATCAAAGGAAGGGGATACTGGTTCCTTACAGTGACCTTATTCAAGTTACGGTAGTCAATGCATGGCCTAAGACCACCATCCTTCTTCCCTACGAAGAAGAAGCCAGCACCTACCGGAGAAGTAGAGGGGCGAATGTAACCCTTGGCCAGGCATTCCTGTATATACTCTCTCATGGCTTCACGTTCGGGACAAGAAAGATTAAATATCCTACCCTTAGGGAGCTTAGCTCCTGGTACCAATTCTATAGCGCAATCGTATTCTCTATGAGGAAGAAGCTGACTCAGTTCAGTGAAACGTACGTCGGGACATACCGACCCTGACAGTAGAGAAAGATTACAGATTACACAGGGCAAGATTGGAGCCATGCATAATAATTAACTAATCCTGCCGAATTCAAGTCCGCTCCAGACAGCTGGAGGGAACGGACGTAGTGGCGACACTTGAGACCAGTGTGTTGCTGAGTGCCCATGACGTCACGGCACTCACAGCCAATACTCTGAAACAGGCAGCAATCCTTACAACTGCACGAACCAGTAGTTTTCACTGCTAACAGGCAGGCTGTCTGTTTGCCTAAACACAGCGTACGCTGCTGTCTCTGTATTGCCGCCGAATTGTGTATCGCAGCGGCAACGCTGAGAACACTAAATAAAACACAACAGGCAGTTTGTCTCTCTGCATTGCCGCATAATTAAGAACCGCAGCGGCAACGCTGAGAACACAAAACGCACTCGGTGACCAGCTAGCTGCTCACTGAGATAGATTGCTTTCTGTCCGCGTTGCTGGCCGAGCTGCTGCTTGAGCCAGGAATGGAACAGCAACGCTGGTAACAGAACAAATACAACACAATCTGAAGACTAATTAACTGTTCATTGACACAAAAATTGTAATCCTTTTGCGCTGCTACTCACCAAAAGTTTGGGGCGGCAACGCTTAAAAGGTAGTCAATGATCAGGCAGTTGCTCATAGAGTTTGAACACAACCTCCTGTAGTGTGCATATGCAAGGTATCTTACAGATACAAAAATAACCCTTGCAGCACCACCTCGTTTATTTCCACCTGAGTAGTAGAGCCAACAAGCTCCCTACCCAGTGGAATTTGTTTAAAGCTGTAATCACACTGTGCAATAATTTAATCAAAATACCACACAATGTGGCAATAGAGGGGACATTGCACAGTATAATCCTTCTCCTACTACACTAGTCGGTATCAATAAAAAATTGAAGGCGACATTGTCCACCATGCTCTACCTTTCCTCCTCTCTCCCTATACCTACATTTTTCATGATTTAATAGGTGGTGTACACCAGAGCATGGAGGGATAAATTTAACAACTTATAATATAAATTGGAGGTCTACTCTACCAATTTCTTTCAACACTTCGGAGGCCTCCTTAGAGAAAACATCAGCGAAGTCCTGCACAAACTCAGGTAGCGTGTTCACCACCTCAGGGGGAAAAATAGAATTAACAGCAAAACATGACGTCAAACATTCATTAAACCATTTGGTAAGCTCCCTAGTATTCCAGTCAAACGTGGGATTATGCAACTGCAACCAGGGAAGGCCTAAAACCAAATCGGACGATAATCCCTGCATCAACAGTACAGAGCACTGCTCCAAATGCATGGAGCCAACAAGGAGTTCAAAAACAGGGGTATGCTGTGTAAAATAACCATTAGCAAGAGGAGTGGAGTCGATACCCACTACCAGGACAGGTTTAGGCAAATCAATCAAAGGCATAGCTAGAGACATAGCAAATTCCACAGACCTGATATTAGTAGAAGACCCTGAATCCACGAGGGCACTGCCGGTAGCAGACCTACCACCAAAAGAGACCTGAAAGGGAAGCAAGATCTTATTACGTATCATATTTACGGGAAATACCTGTGCGCCCAAGTGACCTCCCCGATTCTCACTTAGGCGCGGAAGTTTTCCGGCTGCTTATTCTTACGCCTAGGACAGGTGTTCACTTGATGCTTGTCATCCTCACAATAGAAGCAGAGACCATTCTTCCTGCGGAACTCTCTACGTTGTCGGGGGGACACGGAGGCCCCGAGTTGCATAGGTACCTCCGAGTCTTCCGTGGTAGAGCGAAGCAACGGGACCTCGGGAGGCATCATGGGGGAGTCAGAGGGGAAAACACAAAAACGTTCAAGTTGTCGTTCCCTGAGACGTCGGTCAAGTCGTACTGCTAAAGCCATAACCTGGTCTAGGGAGTCAGAAGAGGGATAGCTAACTAGCAGGTCTTTCAGGGCGTTCGACAGACCCAACCTAAACTGGCACCTTAAGGCAGGGTCATTCCACCGAGAAGCTACGCACCACTTCCTAAAGTCAGAACAATACTCCTCAACAGGTCTCTTACCCTGACGTAAGGTCACCAGCTGACTCTCGGCAAAGGCAGTCCTGTCAGTCTCGTCATAAATGAGTCCGAGAGCAGAAAATAAACGATCAACGGAGGAAAGTTCAGGGGCGTCAGGAGCCAAGGAGAAGGCCCACTCTTGGGGCCCTTCCTGGAGCCGGGACATAATTATACCCACCCGCTGGCTCTCAGAACCTGAGGAGTGAGGCTTTAAACGAAAGTAAAGCCTACAACTCTCCCGAAAGGAGAGAAAAGTCCTCCGGTCCCCTGAGAACCGGTCAGGCAACTTGAGGTGGGGTTCAAGGGGTGAGGTGAGGGGCACTACCATGGTAGTGTCAGGCTGGTTGACCCTCTGAGCCAGGGCCTGGACCTGTAGGGAGAGACCCTGCATTTGCTGGGCCAGGGTCTCAAGGGGGTCCATAGTAGAGACAGGGACCAGGGTAGACTAGGTAACGGGCTTGTGATTATGTAATGATAGGGGTAGGGAAACGGACAAGTGAGCCTTAATCTACCCGCCACTCTGTCCCTGCCTACTTGCAACGACCCGCCCCAGGCGACGGGGTACAACTGGGCGGCGGTCCCTACGCTCAGCAAGTGCACGAGACAAACAGACAAGGGTACACAAAGCCAAGGGAAATGGGGCAGTTGCCCACGGCAACACCGTGAGCAACAAGAGAGGTGAACGAGCCGAGTCAAACCAGGAGTGTACGAGGTACCAAACGCAGAGCAGGAGAGTAGTCAGTAAGCCAGGGTCAGTATGGAGCAGGATCAAATAGTCAGGAGCTGTAGCTGGGCCAGGAAACACACGAGAAGAATCACAAGCACTGGAGGAACAGGAAAGGCAGGTATAAATAGACAGAGGGCGGGAGCTAGCTGAGTCTGGCCAGGCTGTGATAGGCTCTCCCACTCCTAAGCCTGCCAGTGGTGGAAGCTGGAGTCAGTCTCAGAGACATAGACTCAGGTGCCGACTGATTACCTATGGGCGTTAACCCCGCTGTGCCTGGCAGATCCTTTACAAGCAAATTCTTTATTGCATAAGTTCAGTAGGACGAGCGAGAGATTCAACCCCGTCCCAGTCCTGGTTCATTTTATTGGGGAACTGTAAGGGAAGGATTTCATAAAGTTTAGGCCAGTTCCCCTTCCCTTCTTATCTAAGAGTGAAGATCCTGTGGACAGGGGGAGCGTTGCACAGATTCATACAAACCAGTGGAAGAAGATGGGTCTCTATAATAGTCACATTGGCTACTTTATGGTAAGCAAGCCCAAGGCTTTAATGTAAAGTTTAACATTCACTAGAAAAGCAAACTTTGTAAAAGGTAGAAAAGGTCTCAGGCCAATGCCATGGTGACAATCTGAGGTAACTTCTAATCTATTTGTTTTTTAGGTTGACTTCTAATATTCTTAATAATTTATACTTTGTGGTATATTATTCCTTATAATACACATCTGAGGGGCTACAGAACCTTATTATAAAGAAGAAACAAGGGGTTCATGTTAACCACTAATGGAACAACATGCACTCTCTTCTTCTACAAAACGAAGTCTTGCAGAAGCTGAGGTGTATTACTTCCAAATGTGGTTTAATCTTATAGGTGCTTTGTGCCCCACAAGTAGTGCTAGCCACAGTGCCCCCATAGCAGTGTCAGACACAAATGCCTCCTTACCATGACAACCACAATGCTCCCAAAACAGTGTCCACTAGTGTCCTCAAACAATATCGGCCACAATGACCCTCATTAGGTGCCATACACAGTGTCCCCGCAGTCAGTGGCAACTCACATGTAACAGCGTTGGTCATCTCTGTATCATCAGAAGCCTCAGAACTTGCTCATTATTACATACTCCAGTAGTATATAAATATCATGGCTAGAAAGAAGTTGGCACTACTAGTCAATCTTTGAGGCAGGGAAACGGATATGTAGAACAAGTGGAACAGGAGTTCTTATAAAAACCTTGGGTGGTGCTCAGTAATAAACAGTAGGAGCAATCTCTTGTATAGAGAGTAGTAAGGAAAGTGAAATGACGGCACTCACCGGTATGGTAATATGTCTTTATTTTATTGTGGCATCCAGCAAAAAGTTAAAAGCATTCAAGGGAGGACGTAGCAGATAGCATGGCAGGTTACAGCCTGTTTCGCGCTATATTGAGACTATATTGAGATTAGTTATCAGTCTAGTGCTGATATCTGCTGACGCATTTTAGATATGTGACTTCATTTTATTTTGGTGAAAAGTTTTTTATTTGTCTTCTAAACTTCTCTTTGACATATATTGGACTCATTTCTTTATCATAAAAGAACGCTA
The DNA here is from genome assembly GCF_050947455.1 of Rhinoderma darwinii. NCBI lineage: Eukaryota > Metazoa > Chordata > Amphibia > Anura > Rhinodermatidae > Rhinoderma > Rhinoderma darwinii. The sequence continues at coordinate 195,162,904 of NC_134687.1, forward strand.
GATGGCAGTCAAGTTTCATGTTGCCTTGTCATAGCTTCTCGCAATTCCTTGTCCTTTTATTAAAAATATAAGACTTGTCATTTATCAGAAAAGGGAAATTCTTACAACCTGTACATCAGTCACTCCTAACACCCTCTATAATGATGTAGTTCGCAGAGGGCTGCTCATTACAGGACTATTAGACTGGCGTAGTCTTCAGCAGTTCAGTCATAATGTAGTCATATAGAATAAAAGATTATATGGGATTGACCATAGCAACATAGGCAATAGATAGGGCTCTTCTTGTAACAGCTTCAAATTACAGGCTGGTAAAACTCCATAAGGAAATAAGCGTTAAATTAAAGGGAATCGGTCAGCAATGTTAAACCCCTCAAAAATGCTGATAGCGCTATAAACAGGACGGAGAAAGCAGAGTAACCATGCCTGTGGTGTTGATCATGCACGTTGCTAAATAAATCTACATTTTAATGTCCCCGGCAAATGCTCTGCGTGGCGACTCTTGCGCTCTCCGGATTGGTTCATAAAACCGTCACTCAGAGCATAGAGAAGGAGCTAGCAGCGTTCAGTGAAGAGGGCCCGGAGCACTGAACAAGAAGCGGCCACCCCTGTGGCACTTGCGATCGCAGCGGGGACATTAAAAAGTAGATTTCTCGTTCATGTAACTTGCACCACAGGTATAGGTCTGTTACTCTCCCGATTCTGTATATAGTACTGTCAGAAGTTTTGAGAGCACAAAACTACTGACAGATTTACTTTAAGAATGCCCAAATCCAAGAAACTAATGTAATAATAATATAAAATAAATATTCAAAAGTCTATTGGCTAGAAATTCCTGCAGGAATATTATCTTGTGTTTAGTACCGAGTGATTCTGCCTGTATACTAGAGGAGGTTTTACACAGTACAATTATCGGGCAGACAAGCGCTAATATAACGCTCGTTGGTGATATTTGCCCTGTTTAAACAGGGGAACGATCAGCAGATGAACAATTGAAAAGTGAAAAATTATCGTTGTCAGCAGCACATCTCCCTGTGTAAAGAGGGAGACGCGCTGGCGACATGATAATAATGGATGGGGACGAGCGATCAGAGTAACGATTGCTCGTCCCCATCCATAGCTGTGACAGGCGCAAACGAGCACCGATCAACAATGTCTCGTTGATCGGCACTCGCTGCACCGACCGCTTATCGGCCGGTGTAAAAGGGCCTTTCGTTTATTTAATGCGTATGACTACTTTAAGTTTTTCTTATACAGATTGCGGCTCAATTATCTATTACAAAAAAACAGACAAGATAGCTAAAATCTCATGTTACATCCTTGTGGGAATGTTGATGGTTGGGGAGGGACTGTTGGCTAGATGTCTTGTCTGAGAGACCACTTTTCTTTGCAAAAATATATAGGTCTATGCTTCATTTTTAAATCCAATAGCGTGCATTGAAACATTTTTGGGGAATTTTGCAGTAAAAACAGTGACAGGACCTGTTTAAAACAGGTTGATACAGTAAATGGAGGAAATAGTACTTTTAATAAAGTGTTATTTATTTCAGAATTAGTAAAGATAGTTGCATGGCTATTATTGCCAAAACCATCTTTAACCCTTTCATGACCAAGGGTCATTGATGTCCCTGTGTCCAGGTCAAATTTTCCATTTTTGATGTGCACTTCTTTAAACGATAATATCTTTGGAACCACTTTGAATATCACAACTCTTTTTACTTTGTTATCTTACAAGACTTATGAGGCTTTCATTTTCTAGATTCGTTTAATTAATTCAGTGTTTTTATTTTTTATTGAGCAGACAAATCACTAAAAATAAAAAAATTCTATCTATCTATCTATCTATCTATCTATCTATCTATCTATCTATCTATCTATCTATCTATCTATCTATCTATCTATCTATCTATCTATCTATACATACACTGTAGAGCTCTGTAACAATTAGTCCTCTTCTCTATCCGTCACCCTGGATCGTTGTGAGGGGAAAGTGAAGAGGGCTATATACACACGACCGTGAAAATTGCAGTAAACAACGAATCAACTGTCAGTTTTTCATGGCTGTTTTACATCAATGTGTCTCAAAATTTAAATATTTCCTAGCCATTTGACCGTTTTTAATCGCCATTTGCCATCCGTTTTTCATGGACATTAAAAAAATGAATGAATTTTATTTGTTAGGGTTTTTTGTCCCAACCCCCTGAAAACACCACAGTGCCCATGTAGATAGTGACACAATACCACTGTAGATACCAATCGTCATCTCAGGGGAGGCGGTACTACGACGCACTATGATTGGTTGACCTGGACACGCCCCCTCCTACGTGGGTGAGATTGCATTACGTGCTGGGCCCTTTCCATTGGTTCAATATGCACATGTATAAGATGGAGTGTTTGGCCACCAACAGTGGCTAGCCTACTATGTCCACGTTGTAGCATGATTTGTTGCATTCAGTGCATTGTACACTTAGACTTCTAGAATGCTAGAAGATCTAATAGATTGATAGCTGCAGGCCCCTGAAGATTTGTGGCAGAAATAGATAGCAAAGAAACGCGTAGGGCTAATAGTGGGTAGGACAGGAATAAAGGGTCTTAGCACTTGAACAATATTCCTTGCACCTAACTTGGATGTGCTGGACTTGGATTGAATTTATTTACCCTGGGCAGAACTCTATAGGTGTGGTTATTGGGCCCCACCTATATCTCTGATATTCTATGTCCAGTTTACAAACATATACAAAAACAAATAAATATAGATAGCTACTAAGATACAAACTGGACATGAATATATGTGATATGTTAATTTTTTTAGCATCATTACCTACCACACTAGATTAATTTATTTTGGGTCAATGCAAAGTACAAAAGCACTAGAGACATATTCTTGATATATTGTATAATTTATCTTATATAAGATGACATATCTACGATACAAACATTGGCAGTGAAGTGTTGACTGCCAAGTTATATATCCCCTAAACGACTCAGTGAAAATAATCTTAACTATTCGTGTTGGGGAAACTAACGGAAGCTGAGAATTACTGACAGTGATTTACCACTGTAGATAGTGCCACATTACCCACATAGATAGCGCCAGTGCCCACATAGATAGTGCCCACTGTAAATAGTGCCACAGTTCTCCCTGTAGATAATGCCCACATAGTGCTACACACAGTGCCCATGTAGATAGCGCCACAGTCTCCCCTGTAGATAGTGCCAATATAATGCCACAGTACCCATGTAGATAGTGCCTTAACCCCTGTAAATAGCACCCCCCTGTAGATAGCACCACACCTCCTGTAAATAGCGCCACCCCCTGTAGATAGCAACATCCCCCCAGTATTTAGCAATATCCCCGCTGCAGATAGCGCCACCCCCAGTAAACGGGACACCCCCTTCCTGTAAATAGCATCACTGTAGCTCCCTGTAGGAGCGGAATCCCTCTCGCCGAAGATTACGCTCCTACAGGAAACCCCTGATGTCTCTGTCCGTATATGGACAGTAACGTCAGGGGTTAACTCTAAAAGCGGAATCCCCTGCCAGAGCGGGGATTCCGCTCCAGGAGTAGCCCCTGATGTCACTGTCCATACATGGATAGTGACACCAGGGCCTTCTCCAGTGACCGAATCCCTGGCACAGAGCAATCTGACACTGGGGATTATGCTCCTAGAGAGAGCAGCTGACGTCATTGTCCATATATGGATAGTGACACCAGGGGCTTCTCCAGTAGCGGAATCCCCGGCCAGAGTGTCGGCCGGGGATTCCGCTCCTAGAGAGAGCCACTAACCTCACTGTTCAAATGGACAGTGACGTCAGGGGCTCTGTCTAGAAGCGGAATCCCCAGCCAGTGTGATCTGACATCCGGGATTCTGCTCCTAGACTCAGTTCAGGTGGCGCTATCTACAGTGGGGGGTGCGATGCTATCTACAGCGGGGGGTTGCTATCTGCAGGGGGGTGGCACTATCTACAGTGGGTTTTGTGGGATGGAGAGACGGCGGGGGCTCACTCTAGGAGGGGAATCCTCAGCCAGAGCGCTAGCCGAGGATTCCGATTCTGGAGGGAGCTTAGGTGGCGCTATCTACAGAGGGTTTTGCGCTGCCTACAGGGGGTTGTGGGTGGCACTATCTACAGTGGGGGCTGTATTCTGGGGCTCTCAAATCCCTGGCCGACATGAGAGTGCAGTGCTGCTCACACTGAAGCAGCACTGCACTCATTAAACCCGTTCCAGGCTGTCAACGTTTATACACGTGCTAACTGCACGGGGCATCGGCAGTTAGAACGTATATAGCCATATGGCAGTCGTAAAGGGTTTAAAGGTGTTGTCCCAAAATGGAGAATTATCACCTATACATGTGCCCACCGCCCCATTCAATGTCTATGGGACTGACGGAAACATCCGAGCGATGTACTAACTGTTTCCTTCATTTCCGTAGACTTTGAATGTAATGTCAGCGCACATGCTTGACCGTTGCTCCACTCAATGTCCTCCTTACTGCGCTTGAGGTTTGTCACCCCTGTTCTCACGATTAATGGGGGGCCCAGTGATGAGACCGTTATCACCTATCCTGTGGATAGGTGATAGCTTATGGAGGGAATAGTTCACATCAGTACTTAAAGACGTTGTATTAGAATGGACAGTTAAGTATATTTGAAAGGTTTTACATTTAAAAAAATACTTGAATCAGTTTATATATTTACTCTGCATATCAGTGTTTAGTGTGACTCTCAGGCTCCCTTCAGCATGTGTCTCCCGAACTGTTTGCAGTTACAGTTACTATTATGCACTAAGGGCACCTAGCATTACTAGAACTTGGCACTTCAGTGAAAACCATACCACGGGCAGTTACTAAGGTAAAAAAACGCATTACTCAGTCATATTGTTAATAGGTATTTTCACTTCTAATATTCAGTGTGGCTTAGCACCATCTGTCATATTTGAAAGAGGCTTGCAAACTACAAGAGTTTACCTGAATCTATTCACACTAATTCACACCCATCAACACTATATACTTTGTCTTGAAGGTAACCACATCTGTGCAGAAATATGATTCTGAAAGGAACCTGTTAAGTTGCAGGCAGCATGTCATAGAGCCATAGGAGCTGAATAGATTAATATATAGTTTTGTAGGAAAGGATTCAGTATAACTTATAATTTTTGTTATTAAAATCCCTGCTCTCCATGGGCTTAAGAGTCCAGTGGGCGGTGCTACTCAGTGATTGACAGTTATTTAAGTGTGCACACTCTAACAGGGAAGGCTGTCAATCACTGTTAGGGTATGTGCACACACACTAATTACGTCCGTAATTGACGGACGTATTTTGGCCGCAAGTCCCGGACCGAACACAGTGCAGGGAGCCGGGCTCCTAGCATCATAGTTATGTACGATGCTAGGAGTCCCTGCCTCTCTGCAGGACAACTGTCCCGTACTGTAATCATGTTTTCAGTACGGGACAGCAGTTCCACGGAGTAGCAGGGACTCCTAGCATCGTACATAAGTATGATGCTAGGAGCCCGGCTCCCTGCACTTTGTTCGGTCCACTACTTGCGGCCGAAATACGTCCGTCAATTACGGACGTAATTAGTGTGTGTGCACATACCCTTATACTGAACCTTTACCTGCAAAATTGTAAAATAATCTGCTCTGCCTCTCCTGCTCTATAACATGCTTGCTACACACAGATCAGACAGCATATTTAACGTGACAGTTTCCCTTTAAGAATTCCTGCAGGTTAGGCCACTTTTACACCGCAGTATTTGGGTCAGTATTTTGCTTCAGCAATTATTGGAACCTACACAAAAAAAGTGTCAAGTGAAGATTTGTACCTCTTCTGTGTTTTGGATCCCCTACTGAAGCAAAATACGGACCAAAATACTTCTATGCAAAAGTGGCCTTTGGTAGGATAATGGTTATATGAAATATTTCCAATTTCATTCTTGAAGGCCACAGTGAGTAAGGCTCTGTCCACATCTGTGTTGTGGTTTCTGTTTGTAATGGGCACTGCGTTGTGGTTTCCGATTCATTGCACAACAGAGACCACCAGAGCTCGACTGACTCCATTGACTTATAGGGTCCATCAGGTTCCTTTGTGGTGTCCTTTGTTTCGATGGGAATAATAGCACTTTTTTTCCCATCAAATTTTACACAATCTGCTACAGAGGCTCCAACGCAGATGTAAACAGAGCCTAGTTAGCCGTAGGCCTTATGCAGTAGCTGCATTTAATGTCTGTGTTACCTCTGTATATTTTTGTTAGGGAAACAGGATTGAAACCCAGCAGAGGGAGGTAGGAAAACAATTTAAAATAAAAGAAAAAATTAAGGTATTCCTCTTATACTTTACTGTTATCCAATCGCTTTAAAAAAAATAAAAAAAAGGAAGGTATGCCGCAAATACAAACGTATAAACAAGCCTTAGTTTATATCCTGCTTAAATATTTCATTGATTGTTGTTTTGTTGACTTTCAGATGAACCATGTCTAGGAGATAAGTCTATATTTTGTCAAATGGAAGTCCTTGCACGGTACTGCTCAATACCCGGGTACAACAAACTTTGCTGTGAATCCTGTAGCAAACGTAGCACTCAGTCACCTTCATTCCTCACCGAAGCAGCTGAAACTGAGGATGAACTCACTTATGAATCCAGCTTATCAAGGAGTGGGATGATGCCAACATCTTTAGCACCTGGTACTGAGGAAACTGATTCTGAGACAAAAAGTATTTTGAGTATTCTTTCCTCCATTGAAAATAATGCAGATCTTGGCATTGTGTCTTCTCAAGAAAATAAACCAAAGGTATCAGACTCCACATCGAGAAGATCCCACCTAGCAGCCAGCAAGGCACTAAAGCTCCTCGCTGTTCCACCACCTCCAACAACGCGAAGTAGCAACATCCATGTGCATAAATCCCCTTTAGTACCTTCCATGCCATTGGCAGCTACTAACATCAACTCAACAAGTACTCATTCTTCAGTGAGAAGCTCAAGAAAAAATGAAAGGCCTTTTGATAGAAGACGTTCTTTGCAGCCCTCTTCAATAGAAAGATGAAGTTAAGTAATAAAGGACTGGAACAAAAGGACACATTAGTGAATTCTGCTTTATAAAACAAGTGCAAAGTGCTGGTTCACTTCTTCACTCACTTATTTCTCCGACCATTCTTTGCTTTCTGTTTAACTTGAAGTTACTGATGAAAAACACCAAAGATTCACATACAAGAGAAGATATGCCGATTGTCCCTGGTCATTGTGTACTTTGTTCAGTGGCCCCCTCACCAGTTTTGCACGTGAATTTTTGTGCTCTTCTCCCATAAAAATAACCAGAGACTATTTTTACCACCTTCACCCGAGTAGGTTATTCAGATATAGCAAATACAACTATTGTTTAGGTGTTCATATGTTGCAACGTCAGTATTATTTTTCAGTGATTTGTTTTATCTACATTATGTTTACTGGTTCTCTGTTTTTGGGTGCTAAAACTTGCCTGTCGATACAAACTGCCTTATTACATTCCATGAGTCGAATCTCGAATCAGCAGTTTCCTGCTCCAGTGGTTGTATATGACTTGCTGATCTGACTTCAGCACTGTCCATCACCCTGAAGGGCAATGCAGATCCTATTCGAAAAGTCGGATATACTTGCAAGGCACAGCATGTCTTTTAAAACCACTTTGCTTGTAACACTACATTTTATCTCTAGAAGCATTACGATTTTGTTTATAGTATACTGGAATGAAAAGGGATGGAACGGAAAAAGACACTCTCAATAGCGAACAAAAAGAAGTAGAACGGATTTCCTGAGTGGAAACATCACGATGTTCCTGTGATAAGATTTTATGCCATTTGTGTGGTATACTGGATGTCCATTAACACATTTAGAGGATAGAAGAAACTAGCATTGACCCTCCTCTTTATTTAGAGGACATTAGGACAAGTAGCCACTACTAATGGGATGACAAAACTGAACGAGATGTGTTTTTTTCACATAGAAGAATCTTCAGCTGAAAGTAGAAGGAAAATGATGGATCATTTATTGGAAGACAGTACTACCGTAAATAGTTTTACATTACTTAGAATAGCAAACCAAGACTGGAGAGAGTTATTTATTTTTACATGTCACCTCATTTAACACAACCACAATGCATCTGACTGCAATAATTTACTTGCAATTGGTCTCCAGGATCATATTTTCACCAAGAAGCCAGTGTCATGCTCTCATGTAGCTGTAAAGTACTTGTATATAGAATATAAAAGTGAAGATATTTATTAAAAGGTGATGTTCTTGATAGACTTTATTTACTGCGTATTTACAAATATAGCAAGTGCCATTTTCCTGCCTATATCAAATAGTTATTGGGTATGCGTTTTGCACGGCAGTCCTTTATAGGTTATAAGCTAAAATGTAAACTACTGCATAAATTCCAAAATTCAGTTCCAATCTTTTAGCCGCACTTGTTTCACAAAAATATTTCTCTCACTTTATTAACGTAGTTAGAATTTGACGCACAATTTTTTGTTTTTCAAAAATTGTCCATGATAACACCAAAGAACGTTACACTTGAAATGTGTATAATTAGGTTTAGAAATTTTGTAAAGAAATTGAAAATTAAGCAACAAAAACGTCAAGATGAAACGATAATGTAACTAGACTATAGAATTAGGTTGTCTAACTGAACAAGTGGGCTTTCCCATGTTAATACTTTCTAGTCATTGTTTGTAAGCTAACACTCAAGAAACCTTTCGAAGGCCAACCTAAATTAGTTTTTATTCCGTATTTATTCAGACAACCCCTGAGCCACAAACAGATAACTACAGGTATGTTTATTATTCCCAAGATTCGAATCAATATCCAAACATGTTCCTTCATATTATCGCCTGGGTGTAGATATTCATTATGCTGTATATCGCTTATGTTTATCTTGTATTTCCTACAAAGCTCTGTTGAGACCTTTTTAAGTGTACACTACTGATGCTGTTTGTTGTATTGGGGAGCACTTCGCAATAAAAAGCTTTTAACATACTATATATATTGTATTGCTCCTTATTGTGTGAGTAAAATATAACATTGTGAGGATTCAAGCAAAATCTATCACATTATTTACTCCATCATTTATTCCAGACTCATCATTCCTACATATTGTTACATTAAACCCAAAAGTTTAAATATTCACGTATGACTCCTAAATGTATAAATGTTTAACTTTAACATAAAGTAACAAAGTATTTAAGGCTAAAAGAAGACATAAGTCCATCCATTTCAGCCTATTCTCCTGCAATGTTGGTCCAGAGGAAGGCAAAAACGTTTTCATTTTAGGGCATAAAATCCTCCCTAACTCCAAATATGGCAATCAGAATAAATCCCTGGATCAACAACTTGTAATGTTATTAGGCTATGTTCACACGCTAAAGTAAAAACGAATGTAAAATACCGAGCTGCTTTCAAGGGAAAACAGCCTCTGATTTTCATCCGTTTTTGAAGCTAAAAATGAAGCTTCTTTAAGGGTATGTTCACACTGCTTATTTTCAGCCGTTTTTCAGGCTGTAAACTCCCAAAAAATGGCTGAAAAAATGGAAGCTCAATGCCTCCAAACATCTGGCCATTGATTTCAATGGAAAAAAACGCGTTTCGTTCCGACGGGGCGTTTTTTACATGCCCGTTTGAAAAAACGGCGCATAAAAACGCCGCAAGTAGAGAAGTGCATGATACTTATTGGGCCGTTTTTGGAGACGTTTTGCAATGTCTCAATAGAAAAATAGCTCCAAAAAATGTCCGTAAAAAACGCATCAAAAAACGCTTGATGCTTTAAAAACATCTTAAAATCAGAGGTTGTTTTCCCTTGAAGACAACTCTGTATTTTTCGGCCGTTTTTCGTTTGCCATTTGAACATACCCTTAATTTGAAGCTTCTTTTGGGGCTTCTTTTGGTGTGTTTTTTGAGGCGTTTTCATAGTGTTCATTGGAAAATCAGCTCCAAAAAACGCCTCAAGGAGTGACATGCTACTTCTTTTTACGGAGCGTCCTTTACGCCCAGAAATATGCCTGAAAACACGGCAAACGAAAATCGGCTGTAAAATACGGAGCTGTTTTCAAGGGAAAACAGCCTCTGATTTTCAGCCATTTTTTTATGCATCAAGCATTTTTTTGATGTTTTTTACGGCCGTTTTTGGAGCTATTGAGACAATCAAAAATGGCTCCAAAAATGGCTCAAGAAGTGACATGCACTTCTTTTTTACAGGGCGATAAAAGCGTAAAAAAAACTCCCCGTGGGAATGGAACGCCGTTTTTCCCATTGAAATTAATGGGCAGATGTTTGGAGGCGTTCAGCCCCCATATTTTCAGCCGTTTTTCTGGGCATTTACGGCCTGAAAAACGGCTGAAAATAGGCCGAGTGAACATACCCTTAGACTCAAGAAAGGCATACAGGCTCATTAAAACTCTTTCACTGAATTAACTATGACAACTTTCTCTTGCAGAGAGTTCCATAGTCTCACTGCTCTTAGGCCTTTTAAATTGCAAGAAAAAATGCATGTTAAAACGCCAGCGTTTTGTAAAATTTAACATATGCTTTTATTGGTGTTTTTTGGGGCATTTTTTATTTAGTGTCATCCTGTTTATGCTTTTCTTTCTGGAGATTATGAAGTCCAATAGAGATATCTATTGCAAAAAGGCCAGAAAAAAATGCCACACCAAGACCATGCTGTGTTTAGGAAAAACCATCACTGACCATAAAAAAAACACAAACCGCCACAAACCGAAATGCAGTTGTATGTAGTGCATTTTATATTTCACTATAAACTTTGATGCAACATCTGGCCACACTAAATGTCACAATATTCGCTATTGTGATGTCAGAATGGTTTCTATTGTGATGTTGCTATTGTAATGTCACAATGGTCACTATTGTAACGTCACATTGGTCGCTAGTGTGGTGTCACCATGGCCCCTATTGTGATGTCACGATGGGCGCTATTGTGAGGTCACAATGTTCGCTATTGTGATGTCACAATGGTCGCTATTGTGTGGTCACAATGGTCGCTATTGTGTGGTCACAATGGTCGCTATTGTGTGGTCACAATGGTCATTATTGTGTCGGTCACAATGGTTGCTATTGTGAGGTCACAATGGTCACTATTTTGAGGTCACTATGGTCAATGTTGTGATGTCACAATTGATGAAAAAACATTCACAAAAATGGAGCAAAATGCTGTGTGTGAATCCAGCCTTACAGTAAAGAAATCCCTTTTATGTTGATGTAGAAACCTTCTCTCCTTTAGATGTTGTGGATGCACATATGTTATAGTAAAAGTTCTGGTTATAAATAGATCCTTAGGGCATGCCCAGACGTGGCGTATTTCTTCCGCAACTGTCTGCAAAATGGGCATTAAATTGATGCGGACTAGCCGTTTCGTATTGAGGTGAAAGTACTTCCCTTCTCTCTATCAGTGCAGGATAGAGAGAAGGGACAGCACTTTCCCTAATGAAAGTACAAGAATTTCATACTTACCGGCCGTTGCCTTGGTGACGCGTCCCTCTTTCGGCATCCAGCCCGACCTCCCTGGATGACACGGCAGTCCATGTGACCGCTGCAGCCTGTGATTGGCTGCAGCCGTCACTTAGACTGAAACGTCATCCTGGGAAGCCGGACTGGAGGAAGAAGCAGGGAGTTATCGGTAAGTATGAACTTCTATTTTTTTTACAGGTTGATGTATCTTGTGATCGGAAGTCACTGTCCAGGGTGCTGAAACAGTTACTGCCGATCGCTTAACTCTTTCAGCACCCTGGACAGTGACTATTTACTGATGTCGCCTAGCAACGCTCCCGTAATTACGGGTGCACACACGTAGTCACCCGTAATTATGGGTGCACACACGTAGTCACCCATAATTACGGGAGCCCCATTGACTTCCTCAGTCTGGCTGTAGACCTAGAAATACATAGGTCCAGCCAGAATGAAGAAATGTCATGTTAGTAAAACCAATATGCACCGCAGCACACATAACATCTACATAACATCTGCGGACTTCATTGCGGAATTTTGTATCTCCATTGAAGTCAATGGAGAAATTCCGCAATGAGTCCGCAACCAGTCCGCCACACGTCCGCAACAACCATTGTATGCTGCGGACACCAAATTCCGCACCGCAGCCTATGCTCCGCAGCGGAATTGTCTGCAACGTGCAAACGAACCCTACTAAAAAGCTGTGGAAGGCAATGGAGAAACGTGTCCGTTGCGGATTTCCGCTGCGGAGTGTCCGCAGCGGAATTCCAGAGCAATTCCGCTACGTCTGGCCATGCCCTTAGAGAGATCCCTGTATTTGCCTTTGATATATTTATATATAATTATTAGGTCACCCCTTAGCCACCTTTTTTACTAAACGAAATAACCCTAGTTTTGATTATCTTTCTGGGTACTGTATCTATTCCATTGATTAATTTGGTTGCCTGCCTTTGAACCCGCTCTAGCTCTACTTTGTCTTTCTTTTGGTGCCTAAAACTGTACACTTTCTATTTGCGGTCTGACTAGAAACTTGTAAATTGGTAGAACTATGTTCTGGTCATGTGCATTTATGCCCCTTTTGATGCATCCCATAATATTTTTAGCCTTGGCCGCAGCTGCCTGACACTGGTTGCTACAGTTGTGTTTACTGTCGACTAATATTCCTAAAATCCCTTTTCACATCAGTTTTATGCAGTGTTTTCCCATTAAAGAGAACCTTTCACCTCCCCATACATGTGCACCTGAGTGCAGCATGTAATGGGGAGGGCTGCACAAACCCTGGGGCACTGTACATTTTTTCTACCTCCCTCCGTTATTTAGATATCGGTGCCGTTATATTTGGCGCCCAATATTTAAATAAGCACCTGAACTGTCAACGGGGCGTGTTCTGGCAAGGGGGCGTGTTACTAAATCAGATATGGACAGTGTTACAGCAAGAGCGAGGATAGAGGAGAGAGAGTGCGTGCGTACGCTCTCACTCTTCAGCTTTCAAGATCAGTCTTCTGCTGAACTTGCAAGGGGGCGTGTCACTGCTACAGACAGTGTAAGAGCTGTGGAGAGGAGAGCGCTCTCATCTCTTCAGTTCTTGCGAGGGATCAATCTTGTACATTGTCTGCCGAACTGGCAAACGGGCGTGTCTCTGCTCCTCAGCTCTTACACTGTCCGTAGCAGTGACACGCCCCCTTGCCAGTTCGGCAGACAGAGTACAAGACTGATCTCTCGCAAGAGCTGAAAAGATGAAAGCTCCTCTCCACAGCTCTTACAATATCCGTAGCAGTGACACGCCCCTTGCCAGTTTGGCAGAAGACTCATCTTGACTGCTGAAGAGTGAGAGTGAGAGCGTGCACTCTCCTTGCTCTTGATGTAACACTGTCCATATCTGATTGGACAGTGTCGCAGCCATAGTAACACGCCCATTTGCCAGTACACACCCCGTTGACAGTTCAGGGGGTTATTTAAATATCGGGCGCCGAATATAACGGCACCGATATCTAAATAACGGAGGTAGGTAGAAAACAAATGTAAAGTGCCCCAGGGTTTGTGCAGCCCTCCCCATTACATGCTGCACTCAGCTGCACATGTATGGGGAGGTGAAAGGTTCTCTTTAAAGAGGCTCTGTCACCACATTATAAGTGCCCTATCTCCTATATAAGGAGATGGGCGCTGTAATGTAGGTGACAGTAATGCTTTTTATTTAAAAAAACGATCTTTTTTCACGACGTTAGGAGCGATTTTGGTTTATGCTAATGAGCTTTCTTAATGCCCAAGTGGGCGTACTTTTACTTTCGACCAAGTGGGCGTTGTACAGAGGAGTGTATGACGCTGACCAATCAGCATCATGCACTCCTCTCCATTCATTTACACTGCACTAGCGATATAGTTATATCACTATGTGCAGCCACATACACAAACCCTAACATTACTACAGTGTCCTGATAATGAATACACATGACCATCCAGCCTGGACGTCATGTGTATTCAGAATCCTGACACTTCTGAATCTTTTTTTGTGAGATTCCGGCAAGTGAAACCAAATCTCGCACGTTCTCAAATAAAATTCTATGCTTTAATGTTTCATGTAAAAAAAATATGTTCGCACTCCAAAACAATGCTTACACATTTAAGCCGCACAGGCTGTTATTTGCGCACAGTCAAATGGAATAGCAATGGATTAATAGCAAAAGCCAGGGTGATGTTTTAATATTTATTACTTCCCCGCTTACTTCTCTCCCTAACTTTTTAGGATTTTTGATATCTTTGGGCATCTCTTTGGCCTTCAAGTGAATAGTAGTAAGTCTGAGGCCTTCAATATAACTTTTCCTGCTCAGATGGTTAAGTGACTCAAGCTTAATTTCGATTTTAGATGGGCCACTACGACTCTCATTTCTGGGAATTCCATATTCCACCCTAGTGAAGTAGCTCCAGCTATGAAAGGTAAGTCATATCAAATATCTTGGTTGGGTACAATATACGCCATAAAAATGATATTTCTAACGTGTATACTGTACAATAACTCTTTAATATGCCCCTCCCTCTCTTAGTACCTAGATGTGATTTTCGTACATAAGTCTCAGCACCTAAATTTTTTTTGGGCAGTTTAGATTTAAGAGAATTCCTTAGTCCACCCTATTTGCCCCCAGACCCTCAGGTTGCCTGGGAGTACCGCATCTAGTCAAATATCAGGCAGCCCAATTGGGTCAGCTTAGCTCTATCTCTGTGCATCCAACTCACTTCTGCATTGGGTCTCCATGGAAGGTTTTAATATTAAAATTCTTCTGTGGTCCAACCCTTCCTCACGGCTCACCATTGTATGTCCTACACTCTCTCAGCCCTTGGCACTCTAGGATCGCTTTTCGCATCAATGCCAGAAAGAAGAGGGAAAAATTGAGTAATAGGAAAAGAAGGGGATGTACTCTGTCGCAGCCACAGGAGACCCAGAGGCATCAATCGTTTGGAAATTTCAGTTGTCTTCATCTGTCTAGTCGACTAATTAACATTAAAACTCTGTTGCTCGTCGTGCCTTAGAGATTCTTCAGATCCTTTTCAACCATTGTTTAAAAATGATCTAAAACTTCAGATGACGAATTAATAGAATAAAACATCTCCTGATGACCATATTATGGATCAAAATAAATTTGTCCATCATGTTAAAAGTCTAATGATATCAATAGCAAACACTTGTCGCTAAAATTTCAATCACCGAAATCATTGGCTGTGCCTTGATTGAAAAAATGTTTTTAGAAGTTTAGCTGAGTCTTGATAATTTGTTCACATCTAATAATGTGTTAAATAAATCAAAATGTCTAGATGGGACAAAATTCAAGCCTTTGGCAAGTGCCTCCATTTATTCTATTGATGAAAGATAGGAAGACAGATTGAGGACATTGTATTTTTCTGCATCTATTAAAATAAGGGATTCATCCTGTGGCAATCGAAAAAGATAATACAAAATTTGTGTCAGTTTATGTACTGGTTAATCTTTCCTGTGTCGAAGGATATTGGTTTTTTCCTTTCATGTTTCCTTCCTGACCTCCGATGTTTTTTTGCCTGATTGGCAATAGAATTTTCAGAATCTACTTTGTTTAAATTTTTTGGTTTCTCCTGCTGCATAACCAAAAAAATGTTTTCCTTTTTTTTATGAATGCTTTCTGCTATAGTCTTTTTGTTCATATTCACCCTCCATGTCCGATACCTCCGAGGTCTCATATTTTGAAGAACTGAAGCTAGTATTATTCTCAGATCTTACACGACTCCTGTTAAAACGCTTACGACCATGATGTTTTAAAATTGATTTGGGTATTTTGCATTTATTTTTTAAGTCATATACTCTGTACTTCTCCTGTGACATAGTCCTCTGAGTATCGCTTGTATTTAGATTTTTTTCTTTCTAATTTGACTATAAGCTCCTTTAATTTATCATTGAGATCTTGATATTGTTGCAGGGAATTATATTTCTCCAATTGTTCCTTAGTCTCTTTGTGTATTTTAATTTCTTTTAATTTTATTCTTCTCATAGGAGATAATTACTTTCTTTAATCTTATGGAGCAATCAGAGAGGATCAAATTTCACTCCACTAAAAATTGTTTGCTATAAATAGAAGTTGGAATATTTTTGATATGTAGACCTCCTAGGTATCACTTGTTTATCAACATTGGTTGTCCCACCCATAAATCATTTGTGAAAAGTTTTTCCAGTTTAATCATGAGGGCTTTGCATTCAGCATCATCTTTATTAATATCAGGATTCAAATCAAAGACTTCAGAAAGTCAAATTATTGTAGATGACAGATTATGGAGATTTACTGTAGTCTTTGATCTGAATCCTGATATAAATTGTAACAAATTAAATTACACATCAATGAGACTAAGGAAAAATTGGAAAAATATAATTCCGTGCAACAATATAAGATCTCAATGACAAATTAAAGGAGAATATAGCAAAATTGGAGGATATCCAAAACAAACAAAAAATCTTAATATTAGCAAGACTCAGAACTATGCCACAGGAGCAGTATATGACTTCAGAAATCGCAAATCAACCCCTTCCCTCTTTAGCCACTTTTGACCTTCCTGACAGAGCCTAAGGGTATGTTCACACGTAGTCAACAAAAACGTCTGAAAATCCAGAGCTGTTTTCAAGGGAAAACAGACCCTGCTTTTCAGACGTTTTTTTAGCAACTCGCATTTTTCGCGGCGTTTTCACGCCGTTTTCGCAGCGTTTTTTACGTCCGTTTTTGGAGCTGTTTTCATTGGAGTCTATGAGAAAACAGCTCCAAAAACGTCCAAAGAAGTGTCCTGCACTTCTTTTTACGAGGCGTAATTTTACGCGTCGTAATTGCCGTACGACGCGTAAAATTACGCGTCGTGTGGACAATACAGCGTTATACCCATAGAAAGTAATGGGCAGATGTTTGACGACGTATTTGAGACGTATTTCCAGACGTAAAACGAGGCAAAATACGCCTTGTATACGTCTGAAATTTGGCCGTGTGAACATACCCTTATTTTTCAAATCTGACATGTTTCACTTTATGTGGTAATAACGTCGGAATACTTTTACCTACCCAAGCGATTCTGAGCTTGTTTTTTCGTGACACATTGGACTTTAAGATAGTGGTCAAATTTGGTCGATACATTCAGTATTTAATTGTGAAAAACAATTAGTGAAAAAAATTTAGTCAAAAATTAGAATTTTTATCAATTTAAATGTATCTGCTTGTAAGACAGGCAGTTATAACACACAAAATTGTTGCTAATTAACATCCCCCATATGTCTACTTTAGTTTGGCATCATTTTTTGAACATCCTTTTATTTTTCTAGGACGTTACAAGGCTTAGAACTTTCGCAGCAATTTCTCACATTTTCAAGAAAATTTCAAAAGGCTATTTTTACAGGGGGCAGTTCAGTTCTGAAGTGGCTTTGAGGGCCTTATATATTAGAAACCCCTAATAAGTCACCCCATTTTAAAAACTTCACCCCTCAAAGAATTCAAAACAGCATTTAGAAAGTTTCTTAACCATTTAGACGTTTCACAGGAATTAAAGCAATGTAGAGGTGACATTTACAAATTTCGGTGTTTTTTTGCAGAAATTCATTTTAAATCCATTTTTTTTTTGTAACACAGAAAGTTTCACCAAAAAAATGCAACTCAATATTTTTTGCCCAGATTCTGCAGTTTTTCGAAATATCCTACATGTGGCCCTAGCGTGCTTATGGACTGAAGCACCGGTCTCAGTAGCAAAGGAGCACCTAGAGGATTTTGGGGCCTTGTTTTTATTAGAATATATTTTAGGCACCATATCAGGTTTGAAGAACTCTTGCGGTGCCAAAACAGTAGAAACCCCCCACAATTGACCCCATTTTTGAAACTATACCCCTTGAGGAAATTATCTAGGGGTATAGTGAGCATTTTGACCCCACAGGTTTTTTGCAGAAATTATTGGAAGTAGGACGTGAAAATGAAAAACTAAATTTTTCCCAATAAAACGTAGGTTTAGTTAATTTTTTTTCATTCCCACAAGGACTAAAGGAGAAAAAGCACCACAAAATTTGTAGAGCAGTTTGTCCCGAGTAAAACAGTGCCCCACATGTGGTCATAGACTGCTGTTTGGACACACGGCAGGGCTTAGAACGGAAGGAACGCCATTTGGCTTTTGGAGCTCAAATTTAGCAGGAATGGTTTGCGGAGGCCATGTCGCATTTGCATAGCCCCTGAGGCGACAAAACAGTGGAAACCCCCCAAAAGTGACCCCATTTTGGAAACTACACCCCTTGAGGAAATTATCTAGGGGTATAGTGAGCATTTTGACCCCACAGGTTTTTTGCAGAAATTATTGGAAGTAGGACGTGAAAATGAAAATCTACATTTCTCCCAATAAAACGTAGGTTTAGCTAATTTTTTTTCATTCCCACAAGGACTAAAGGAGAAATAGCACCACAAAATTTGTAGAGCAGTTTGTCCCGAGTAAAACAGTACCCCACATGTGGTCATAAACGGCTGTTTGGACACACGGCAGGGCTCAGAAGGAAAAGAACACCATTTGGAGTTCAAATTTAACTGGAATGGTTTGCGGTGGCCATGCCACATTTACAAAGCCCCTGAGTGGTCAAAACAGTGGAAACCCCCCACAAGTGACCCCATTTTGGAAACTACACCCCGGGAGGAAATTATCTATGGGTATAATGGGCATTTTGACCCCATAGTTCTTTTGCAGAAATTATTGGAAGAAGGACGTAAAAATGAAAATCTACATTTTACCCAATAAAATGTGTGTTTAGCAAATTTTTTTTCATTCCCACAAGGACTAAAGGAGAAAAAGCACTACAACATTTGTAGAGCAGTTTCTCCTGAGTAAAACAGTACCCCACATGTGGTCATAAATGGCTGTTTGGACACACGGCAGGGCTCAGAAGGGAAAGAACACCATTTGGAGTTCAAATGTAACTGGAATGGTTTGCGGTGGCCATGTCACATTTGCAAAGCCCCTGAGTGGTCAAAACAGTGGAAACCCCCCAAGAGTGACTCCATGTGGGAAACTACACCCCTCAAGGAATTTATCTAGGGGTATAGTAAGCATTTAAAGAAATTTTTCAATTAAAAATCCATGGATGTGTGATAAACTTTGAAGCACTCCTTTATGCACAGGCCAGGTTTGTCGGGACAGGTTTTACAATGATAAGTTGTGTCTCATCTTCTCCCCCTTTTGTAACACAGTTTACACCTTTTTTGGCTCCTTTCCTTTTTACTAGTGGAGGGGATTTCGCCAGGAAAATGTTGCCCTGGTACAATACGTGGACCATCACATCTAGAAGTACTGGGGCCCTCCCCTTCCTGGTTCCCAAATACAGGGGCCTTGATAACTGCTTCTTGAAACTGAAGGAATGTCCCTATCCGGCCTGCACATTGGTATAGCACGTAAGCGTTATACAATGCCATCTGTACCATGTGAACGGCCAGCTTTTTGGACCACACCTTTGTTTTACGCATGGCACTGTACGACTTCAGTACTTGATCAGAGAGATCAACCCCTCCCATGTACTTATTGTAGCCGAGGATGGAGTCTGGCTTGGGGGTCATTGTGGTGCTACCTCGGACAGGGACAGGGGTGCTGCCAATACCGTGTATTGTGGTCAACATAAGGACGTCCCTCTTGTCCTTATACTTGACCAGCAACAAGTTATCGCTGTGTAGTGCCCTGCTTTCTCCTTTTCTTAGGGGTTGCCCAATCAGATTTTTAGAGAGGCCTCTCTGATTTTTGCGCACCGTGCCGCATGCTACAGTACTTCTGCTGGAGAGGCATTTAAATAGTGGGATGCTGGTATAGAAGTTATCCACGTAAAGGTGATAACCCTGGTCCAGCAGTGGGTGCACCAATTCCCACACTATTTTTCCACTAACTCCCAGGACAGGGGGGCATTCTGGAGGTTCTATTCTGGTGTCCTTCCCTTCATAAACCCGAAAACTGTAGGTGTACCCTGAGCTGCTCTCGCACAGCTTGTACATTTTAATTCCATACCTCGCCCTCTTGCTTGGCAGGTATTGGCGGAATTTTAGTCTCCCCTTAAAATGTACAAGGGATTCGTCTATTGCTATGTTCTTTTCGGGGGTGTACACTTCCTGAAATTTGGTGCAGAAATAATCAATATTGGCCTGATTTTGAATAGGCGGTCGTATGTGGGGTCATCACGGGGCGGGCACTGTGCATTATCATTATAATGCAAAAATGTCAGAATAATTTCAAAACGTGTCCGGGTCATTGCCATGCGGTATAATGGGTTGCTGTATAAAATGTCCACACTCCAGTATTGCCTAATCTCTGTTTTTTTTACTAGGCCCATATGTAGGACATGGCCTCAAAATTTCATCATCTCCGCTGCCTCTATGGGGGTCCACCTAGCAAATGATGACGTGGGGTTTTGGGCTAAAAATCGTTGGGCGTATAAATTTGTCTGGGCCGCCATTAAATTAACAAAATCCTAAGAGACAAAGAGCTTGAAATAGTCAATTTCTGCGAGGCCTACACTCTCAAATCGAATTCCTGAGCTCCCTGTGAAATCTGGAATGTGAAGCTCATAATTATCAGGGGGTAGGTTCCACAGGGTATCACTCATTTGGGGGGTTGCCTCAGCTGATGTCCTGGGGCGTCTTTGCGGGGGTTCCTCATCACTGGATGAGGATGATGAGGCCAAGAGGAATGGGGCAATTTCCTCTTCTGCCTCGCTGGCCGATTCAGTGTCAGAGGCCAGGATGGCAAATGCCCCCTCAGCTGAGTAGACCCTTTGAGATGATTGGGACATTTTTATTAGGGGGGTATGTAGTGCTTCAACACGTGTAATACTCTTTATAGAGGTGGTTGTGTATGTTGTGCTTTTACACGTGTAATATGAAATTTATAGGAAAAAAAAAAAGAAGAAAAAGAAGAGAAGAATAAGAAAAATGTAGGAGAAAGAAATTTATTGAACGTTCAATATAGAACTGTAAAAAAAATTAAGCTACAACTGTCGCTACGCTATCAAAAATTTAGTGAACAAATTTCAGTTAAAATAAACTGAATGTCTGTCACTAAACGGACGCTGACTATAGGCTGTAAATTTACACTAAAACTGTCGCTACGCTATCACAAATTTAGTGACCGAACTTCAGTTAAAAAAACCTGAATGTCAGTCAGTAAACGGACGCTGACTATAAGATGTAAATTTATACTAAAACTGTCGCTACACTATCACAAATTTAGTGAACGAACTTCAGTTAAAAAAAACTGAATATCCATCACTAAACGGACGCTGACTATAACGCTATAAATTTAGTGTCCGAACTTCAGTTAAAAAAAACCTGAATGTCTGTCACTAAATGGACGCTAACTAGAAGATGTAAATTTATTCAAACTGTATAAAAAATATATAGCTATAACTTCTGCTATATATTTTTTTTACAAAACGGACGTCAGTAAACGTCCGCTACTCTAATGCTACTCTTTTTTTTTTTTTACAGTTTTGTAAAAATAAAAAAAAATGCCAAAAAAAACCCTGAGTAAACAAATTACCACTGAGGCCTCAGTATTGGTAAGTATGGCTTCACAGATGGTCACACCAGCTCTGCTCACCGTTCCTAATCGGAATGAGGTGGGCAGAGCCGGTGGAGGGTGTTTCAAACACCCGACATGGCTGCGATTGATCGGTCGGTGCAGACCGACCAATCGTAGCGATCGTGAGGGTGGCATCACTGCCAACTCATCATCGCTACATAGCAGGGATTGGTGCTGTCCTAGGCAGCACCAATCACCACCATATCACTGTGCCCTGTGGCACAGTGATTGGCGAAAGCCGCAAACAGCCGCAATTGGCCGGTCTGAATTGACCGGCCGATTGCAGCGATCGCCGATGCGGGGTGGGTGAGCCACCCCCCTAGCCCTCGTGTAAAGATGGCCTGCTGTTATGAACAGCATCCATCTTTACTTTGTAACTTTTATTTTTGACACTATAACCCCTTCTGCATTTGGCGTATGGATACGGCAATTTGCGGGAAGTCATAGCTTTCCATGGAGTACCCATACGGCAAATGTCGGTAAGGGGTTAAAATATCATGGCCACAAGCGTTTTCATTGATGTTGTCTAAGATCTGAGAATCATTTTAGTTTCAGTTCTTCAGAATATGAGACTTGGGAGTTCTCGGACATGGAGGGTGCATATGAATAGACAGATGATAATAGGAAACATGCATTAAAAAAAATATATACATTTTCAGGTTGTGCAGCAGGAGAAACAAAAAATGTAAGCAAAGAAGATTCTGGAAATTCAATTGCCAACAAGACAAAAAAACTATATTCAAAGTCGGGAAGGAAACATAAAAGGAACAAAACAATATCCTTCTCGATACAGGAAAAATTAACCAGTACATCACCTGACACGAATTTAGTATTGGAAAATCCTTGATCCATTGCTGCAGGATAAATCCTTTATTTCAATTGATGCACCAAATGACAATGTCCTCAATCTGTCTTCCTATCCATCATCAATAGAATTAATGGAGGTATTTGCCAAAGGCTTGAATTGTGTCCCGTCTAGACATTTTGATTTATTTAACGCATTACTACATGTAAACAAATTACATCAATATATGTCTCACAGGAACAATCAGTGAAGGGGGCTAGGTCACCAACAGTGTGAATTTTAACCTCCCCAGTATTGGAATAGAAACTCCACCATACATTTGAAACAAATAGAAAAAAAGGAGTCGTATACTATTTTTATTTTAAATGCCACAGGCATAGAGAAGGTACAAACTTTATTGGACAATACAAAATAAAAACTGTTAAAGGGAATGTGTTGCCAGCAAAACATGTTTTTTTTTTTTTAATTAAACAGTTAGTGTATAGGTGATTAAACATTGTTCTAATTTTTTATTTTTTTTTCACGAGTCAGGAAATATTATAAATTGGATTCAATTTATAATATTTCCCAGCACTGGTCACTAGATGGAGCCATTCCCAAAATTGCAGCATTGCATGTGGTAAAGCAACCACATTGCTTTATGCTGCAAAATTGGGTAAAAATCCCTCGCTCTAGTGAGCTCTCAGAATCCCCCCCTCCTTTATCCTGGCTAGTGCCGGGATAAACGAGGGGTTTGAACGGTCTAACCTCCTACACTGTGTGTCGCCATTTTTTGAGCTAACACACAGTGTAGAAGGTTAACATACAGTAGTAAACACACTGAAACACGAACATACATAGAAATAACTTACCTGCTCCAGTCGCCGCTGCCGCTCCCTCCGGTCCATCCGCTCCGTCTGCTGCCGCTGCTCCATGTGCACAAGTCCGGAAGCCGCGACCGGAAGTAGTAATGTTACTGTCCGGCCGCGACTTCCGGTCCACAGGAAAATGGCGCCGGATGGCGCGCATTTCAAATTGAACTGTGTGGGAGCATGTGCCGTTCCCACACAGCGGCGTACACGATAGTGGATGGAACAGGCCCCGTTCGCAGTCCCTATGGGACTGGAGCTGCCGTATTCCATGTCTCTATGTGTCGTTAATCGACACATACAGAAATGGAAAAAAAAATGGCAGCCCCCATAGGGAAGAAAAAGTGTAAAAATAAAAAAAGTAACACACAAACACACAAATTAATCCAAACGTTTTTAATAAAGCACTAACATCTTTAACATATTAAAAAAAAAAATTGTGGTGACACTGTTCCTTTAAAATCGAGACTACAAATCAGACAACTGTATATGAGTTGCACATAGGACAGAGGAGCACATAGATATCAAAGAGTAGGCTCTAAAAGACGGCTAAAAAGCCATATCTAAAGTAGCTAACAAATGACAGTATTCTATGTCAAACAGGGGATATGCAGAGTTACATCACACAGTAAAATATAACACAGACAGAGTATATGCCGTGATAGTGTCTGTGGAGGAAAAGGTAAGTTGTAGCACTGCTATATAATGTTCTGACACTCACATCTAAGAGGCACCGGTAAATATACTCGGCGTCTCTAAGCCTCAGAGGGGACTAAAAGGTCCCAAGTGTAATTATAATATAGATTTGGTAATAACAAAGAAATGAGTGACTAACCCATATCGCTCCAAAGGTCCAGTAGCTCCAAGGTAAGGAGAAACTCCAACGCGCGTTTCGCGTGGACGGCTTTATCAAGGGGCGTTTTAACATATGTTCATTGCACCGCTTTAAATATACTGCGCAATTTGATCAGCTGGTACTTACAGCGCCAATAGAATCCTGACTTGAATGGCCGTGCGTGTCAGACGAAAACATTGCGAGAACCACGCACCGGACCCCCGAGACCCGACCACGCATGCGCGGCTCCGGAAACCGCGCACGCACAGAAGGGTACGATCAGCAGCCCGAACGGAGACCCAGGATGGAACGTCCGGCACGCAGGACACGAAACCAGGTAATATAATGAGAGATTTATGTAAAATTAGTAATTTACTTAGAGGGGATCAGAAGTTTACATGTTGAAGATAATTTAAAAGATATTCTATAGAGACTTCAGTATAGAGAGGACCCGTCATCCTCCACAGACATCCAGACATAAAAAGTGCGTATATTTCTATAATACAATAGAGATTTAGAAAATATTAAGTATTATCAATACTACAAAGTAATAAATATACGTTAAATTGAGAGAATATACAGTACATATCTTTACAATAATGTGAAAAAGGTGATTTATAATAATACATTAAAATAAATAAACAGAAATTAATGGTGTTAAGCAATTGATATATAGTGACAAAAAGAGATAATAAGATGCAGACCAAAAAGAAAGGGTCAGCAATGGAGTGAAATATAAAAGACAATAGTGCAAACATTTAATTATATTAATTGATAACAGAATTGTATTTTTTTTTTTATATATATTGGTGACATTAATACAATAAGTGTAAATTAAAACTATGCATATTATATCCAGTTAAAGAAATGTATGCAATATACTAAATCCATTAATTTTGTGCATATGAAGGTACGTTAGATGACATTATGTCTGTATCTTAGAAAAAATAATTTTTCCTTAATCAATTCTGATCCCAGTTTTGGAAAGTGGAGAGCCCTCATTGTAAATCCAAAATGTCCGGTCACAAATACGGCAATCTCAAAGCATTATGACATGCATGATCAAGAAGCAAAAATATAAAACTAAACAAAAAGAACATAGATTAGTAAACATACAGTTAAAAACATATAAAAAGAAAGGTAGAGAATTTATAGAAATGATGCAAAGCTTAATGTCTCGTTCAAACTAACAGGGGCCATCGTTCCAAGAGTAATAATCCATTTACACTCCCTCTGAGCCAATAACTTTCTTACATCGCCACCTCTATTGCCACAAAGCACTCTATCTATACCCCATGCCTTAAATGATTTTGGATCACAAGCATGGTGGGATTTGAAATGTCTGGGGATCGTCTTTAGGAGTGTGAGATCTTCAATTTCTCTTGCAGCAATTATATCACGCACATGTTCTCTAATCCTAATGCGTAGTTGTCTTGATGTAAGACCAATGTATACTTTTGAGCAACCACATGTTGCATAGTATATCACATTTGTTGTACTACAAGATATATAGTACCGAATTTTGAATTCCCTTTTGTCTGTCATAGATTCAAAGATGGTTGTACGGACTATAGTATACGACTCCTTTTTTTCTATTTGTTTCAAATGTAAACAAATTATCAAGACTCCTTACCTTAAAAAGAAAAAAAAAAAAATTTTTTTCAATCATGACACAAACATCATAGAAGATGTACAAAAATCCCAATCACAATCTAATTTGTTGATTTAAATTTTAGGGAGCGAATCCCGCTATTGAGCTCATTACACCTTCAACATGATGGAGAAAATATATCTTGATTTGTCTATGATATGAACATTAGGAGATAAAATCTCTGCTTTTATCCACTTAATTCAAGCTTTGGATCATTTCCAAACACTGGTTGAAAGGGATCTGAAGAAGCTATAAGACAGGAGGTAAAAGAGTTATATAATAATTTGCTGACTACACAGATGAAGACAATTACAGAACTTCGCCAAATAATATCTGGCATAGGATCTCTCAATGAAAAATTATGTGAATTGCTGGACAACCTCTTACAACCACTAGTCACACGTACTCCTGGATATATCAAGGACAGTAAAGAGATCCTAACAATGTTTAACAACTTTAAATGGAAAAACACATTGATGGTAAACATCAAATGTACTTTACGTGTTACGCATGCATACTCCATCACCTATATAAATACCGTCTCCATACGGCAGAATTATATGAATATATGATTGATGTGACCAAATATTTACAAACACTTTTAATTCGATAGTGAATATTATTTACGTAACCAGGAGGCCCTGATGGGTACCAAATTCTCTCCATCAAATCCTTTTGTTCATAGTGGGGAAAAATTTTTACGATTAGTGTTGAGGTGCACTGGTACGGATGCTACATAGGTGAGATCCTCATAATGTGGGAGGGGGATGTAGCATCTGTACAAGCATTCATATCTTACTGTAATCAAGAATATTTAAACCTTTGCTTCACTTATTCTATTCATTTTGCTTTCCTAACCTTCTTAGATTTAAAACTAGAAGTAGACCAACATCGGTGGGAGAATTGATTAGAACCTATTGGGTCTAGTCCCGAGAAATATATAGCACAGGCATTCAAAACTAAACAAAGAATGAAAACCAAGGATTATTTAAAATAGATGTTGGACAGAACGGAAAAAATTGCATCCAACAAACTTAGAGAAAGTTTGTTATTTAATGTCAGGGGTACAAATAAAATCCGCCAGGGACCACTGCGGAACTAGGAGTCCTGGAGTAGTGGTTCAGGACCACGGGCTTCAGCAAGGAGACATGGAAGGAGTTAGGGAACTTGAGGGTAGGAGGCATCCACAGCTTGTAAGACACCCGGTTAATCTGTAGCAGGATCTCGAAGGGTCCGAGAAACCATGGAGCAAATTTGCAGGACGGCACCCCCAGCAGGATATTCTTTGAAGACAACCAGACCTTAGTACCTGGAAGAAACTGAGGAGGAACCCGTCTTCTAGTATCTGACTTTATCTTCATGCGGTCCACCGCCAGCAGGATAGAAGATCGGGTCTGTTGCCATATCTGCAGAAAGTCCCTGAAGGTAGAGTCAGCAGCAGGTACCTGGGACACAGTAGAGACAGGATGAGGTATTCCAGGGTGTTGGCCGTAGACGATGAAGAACGAGCTGGAGGTGGTGGACTCACTAGTGTGGTTATTATAGGAAAACTCTGCCCACGGGAGCAGCTGCACCCAGTCATCATGCCATCTGGAAACAAAGTCACGCAGATAGTTCTCCATAATCTGGTTGACCCTCTCGACTTGCCCATTGGATTGGGGGTGATAGGCCGAAGAGAAGTCCAACTTTACACCGAGGAGACCGCAGAGTGCTCTCCAAAACTTAGAGGTGAACTGGACCCCTCGATCCGAGACAATATGCAGAGACAAGCCGTGCAGACGGAAGATGTGTTGAATTAAGAGGTCGGCCAATCGCGCAGCAGAAGGCAGACCAGTCAAGGGAACAAAACGAGCCATTTTAGAAAATCGATCCACCACCACCCAGATCACACTGCAACCTGCAGAGAGAGGGAGATCCGTGACAAAGTCCATTGCGACATGCTGCCAGTGTGCAACAGGCACAGGCAGTGGCTGGAGCAGGCAACTTTATTTGCTGCACATACCATACATGAGGAGACAAAGACCATGACGTCTTTGGGCAGCGTGTGTCACCAGAACTGATGGACGATTAGATCTTGGGTCTTACGAGCACCCGTGTGACCTGCCAGCTTGGAACCGTGACCCCAGCGGAGGATTCTTCCTCTGTCTGCCAGACGTACAAAAGTCCTTCCCGGAGGAATGTCTCTAACTTGCAGAGGGTTCACAGAGAAGATGCAGGAAGGATCAATAATATTCTGTGGGGATTCCATAGTGTCCTCTGTTTCAAATGACCTAGACAAGGCATCGGCCCTCACATTCTTGTCGGCAGGACGGTAGTGAAGTTTGAACCGGAACCGAGCAAAGAAGAACGACCACCTGGCTTGACGAGGATTCAACCGCTGAGCCGTCTGTAGATAGGTCCGGTTCTTATGATCCGTGAAGACCAGGATAGGATGGGCTGCACCTTCCAGTAGGTGTCTCCACTCCTGCAGAGCCAGCTTGATGGCCAGTAACTCCCTTTTCCCAATCGAGTAGTTGTGCTCTGCGGAAGAAAACAGCTTAGAATAGTAGCCACATACCACAGTCTTGCCTTTTGAACCTTTCTGGAACAACAGCGCACCAGCACCAACAGAGGAAGCATCCACCTCTAAAGAAAACTGTAGGGACACATCAGGGTGGTGAAGAATAGAGGCTGGCGTGAAGGCTTTTTTTTAATGATTCAAATGTGGCTTCTGCCTCCGAAGTCCACACCTTGGCATTCATGCCCTTTTTAGTGAGGGTAGAGATGGGAGCTGTCAAAGACGAGAAGTTGGGAATGAACAGCCGGTAGAAGTTGGCGAATCCCAGGAAGCATTGTATGGCCCTTAAGCCTTGGGGGCGTGGCCATTCCAGGACAGCCTTTACCTTCTCAGGGTCCATCTTGAGACCCTGATTGGAGATGATATAGCCCAGGAAGGGAAGAGACTTTTTTTCAAACACGCACTTCTCCAGCTTGGCATAAAGATGATTCTCCCTTAGACGAAGCAACACCTGGCGGACATGATTCTGATGAGTTACTGGATCTGGGGAAAAAATGTGATCAAGATACACCACAACACAGACAGAGGAGATCACGAAAAATGTAATTGACAAATTCCTGAAACACTGCGGGGGCGTTACATAAGCCGAAGGGCATAACTAGGTATTCATAGTGCCCATCACGTGTATTTAATGCAGTCTTCCACTCGTCACCTTGACTAATCCGGATCAGATTGTAGGCCCCCCGCAGGTTCAGTTTAGAAAAAAAATTTGCTCCCTGTATGCAATCAAACAGTTCCGAAATCAAAGGCAATGGGTACCTGTTCTTCACCGTGATCTGGTTGAGGACTCGGTAGTCAATGCAGGGTCGATGGGATCCATATTTCTTCTTGACAAAGAAAAACCCAGCTCCGGCCGGGGAGGAGGATTTACGAATGAAGCCCCGCTCCGGATTCTCCTTAATGTAGGCAGACATGGACTGGGTCTCAGGCAAGGAGAGAGGGAACACTCTACCGCGAAGAGGAGACGAATCAGGAACCAAGTTGATCGGACAATCATATGCTGGATGTGGCGGCAAGGCCTCTGCTTCCTTCTTATCAAAGACATCAGAGAACATAGAGTAACAAGAAGGCAACCCTGCCAATGACTGATGCGGAGAAGACCGTGGTGGATGGATATGACCCAGACAGTGGCGGTCGAGACACTTGGGACCCCACTGGAGAACCTCTCCAGAGTTCCAATCCAGGACTGGGGCATGCAAACGGAGCCAATGCAAACCCAGCATCACGAGGTTTACGGCCTTGGGCTGGACAAACAGGGAGATGAGCTCAGAGTGAAGTGCTCCCACTTGAAGTCTCAATGGCTTGGTTACAGACAAAATTGGGTCAGGCAAATGCAGTCCATCTACCGAGGCAACGATCAATGGCCTTTCCAGCAGGACAGTCGGCAACTGAAGAAGATCCACAAGGTCTTGGCAGATGAAATTGGCTGCAGAGCCAGAGTCCAGGTAGGCAGAGACCGGATGGGGCCTCTCACCAGCAATGATTGTCACGGGAATGAAAAGTTTGGAGGAGAGTTCTCGTTAAATGAAGTAGCACCCAGGGTTGTCTCTCCAACCAAACCTAGGCGTTGGGGTTTTTTTGCTTCTGAGGACACAGACGCACGACATGGCCAGAGAGGCCGCAATATAAACAGAGGTCTAGAGGTGTGCCTGCTCTGTTTCTCTTGAAAGGTCAATTTTAGCTGATCCACCTGCATCGGAAACCTCGGGCAAAGCAGTAGGAGACGGCAAGAGGGGTTGCTGGAAGTTTTGTGCCAGTCTAGGAAACCGTCTCTCTTGTGGAACCTCTTGAGATCCTTCTTTGAGCCTTATGTCCACTCGAGTGGCAAGTAGAATCAGGTCGTCCAAGGCAGGTGGTAGATCTCGAGCAGAAAGTTCGTCCTTGATCTCGGGCGATAGGCCATGCCAGAAGGATGCTACCATGGCCTCATTGTTCCAGGACAGCTCCCCTGCCAGGGTCCGGAACTGGATGGTGTATTCGCCCACGGAGGTGTCCCCCTGGCGAAGGTTAAAGATAGCAGTGGCTGCCGACGAGACTCGTCCTGGCTCCTCGAAAACAGTACGGAACAACCGCACGAACCCCTTGAAGTCTTGGGTCTCGCGTCCCTGACGTTCCCAGATTTGGTTCGCCCATGCCAGGGCCTTGCCAGCAAGTAGAGACATGATGAAGGCAAGCTTGGCTCCGTCCGACGGAAATGCTTGGGCGTGCAGGGTAAAATGGATATGGCGTTGGTTCAGAAATCCTCTGCACTTACTTGCGTCTCCATGGAACCGAGAAGGTAATGGCAGCGATAACCGAGGATCCAAACCGGAACTGCCAGGAGGTGTAGCAGTAGGGTCGAACGAAGGACTTTGCATAGGAGCCGGAAAGGAAGCAGCCAGCGTCCCTAGCTGCTGTGCAATGCAGTCCACTGCCACAAGAAGTTGATCCTGTCTTGCTTGGAGATCCTGCAGGTCTGTCTGTATGGCTTGGGAGGGTGACATGCCCATGAATTGACCAGCAGGGTCCATGGCCTGAGTGTACTGTCACGATTCGGGGTGTGGACACACTGGGCTGTGCCGCGTAGCGTGATGGCAGCTGGCCAAATAGGTATAGTACAGAGTCTATAGTCAAGAAAGGGTACCTGTGGCAACTCGGACAGTAGCAAGGCGGGCTCGGCTGGGACCAGGCAGCAGGTAGACATCAGGCGTGGAGTAGCAGAACACGACAACAGCTTCAGCACGGCACTTCACCAGGACAGCACAGGATACAAGATACACGAAACACTTGGGAAATGGAAGACACTAGGAGACCATTTGCAAGATAAACTTTGGGTAACGAACAATGCTCAGGCAAAGAACAAGAGGGCAGAGCCCTTTTTATAGTCCAGTAGCATTCTGGGCTTGATTGCAGACTTCCTGCAATTATGCGCACACTGGCCCTTTAAGACCGTGCGCGCGGCCTCTGGAGACAGTCTCGATACCAGGAAGTGAGTGTCGGCGCCTCAAGGGAGGACGACGCTGAAGGGAACTCACATGTCCATGGCCGCGGCCGTCGAGTGGTAAGTCAGAACGATGGACCGCGGCCATAGACGTTACATTTTTATTATAAGGATTAGGTACTCACTCTGGTTCTAGAACTAGTGGGTGATCTTGAACATGGGCAGATCTTTTGGTTGCTTGAACTTGCAAGTTTTTAACACATTCCCAGCAGGCAAAGCTTGCGAACGCTAAAAACATTTTAATATCAAGTAAATATCAATATCCTACACATTTTCCTGACTTTGTCGCTGCCCAATAAGTCTGTGTTTCTTAATGTTTCTCAAGTTGGTACTGCCTTAATAATAAATTTGAATCCCAAGGATACAATCAGTCTCAATTGTGAGTAAAATTGCTCTGCTAACATCATATTCTGCTTTCATGTGGCTATTATGACCATACAAAGCCAGTTAATATCCCAGTATAGTACTCATTTTCCCCAATAGAGTGCACAGTTTATGCCGCTCTTCAGTGCCCCATAGAAATACTAACATACCTTGGAACAGTACAACATAAATTATCAGGAAAAATAAGTTTCCCTTCTTCTTGCGGATAAGTGCCGTCACCAATTTTTTGTAATAAATCTGAAAACTCTTGTGCATTTGGGTTTGCTTCCTGTTCGCGCCCGCATATTTATTGTTAAATGTATCGGTATAACGTTGCACCACATACTTGAGCTATTTAGGCAGGCTCTAATTTCATCTGCCCTCATTCCTCGTGGTATGACTGGCAAAGTCTGCCTAACATCGCCACAGAAAAGCATTGTCATACCACCCATCGGCTGGTCATTTTGTCTGATATCTCGCAAGGTTCTATCTACTGCTTCTACCGCTTTACGGTTTGCCATAGTGCACTCGTCCCATATTACTAAGCAGCAATCACGTAGAACCCTTGCTCTGTCGCTGTTTCTAGAAACATTACACACTGGGCTTTCCGTAAGATTCAAGTCAATCGGGATCTTGAACATTGTTTGGGCTGTTTTGCCTATGGGCAACAATGTGGCTACTATGCCCGATGAAGCGACAGCAAGAGAAATTTTGCTTTGACTGTGTATTTGGGCCAAAATGACTTTGGTGAGAAATGTTTTTCCCGTCCCACCGGCTGCATCTAAAAACAGGATTTCTCCCAAAGTACCATCTACGCTATGACACACGCGATCGAATATCGTACGCTGTTCCGCTGTCAGACTCGAGACACCATTTTGCAATGTTTCGGCCAGTGTTGCTGGATTATAGTTTATTTCCGCCGCTCCCTGTTAATGTGTTCCCCGTCTAAAGCTGGTGCGGGCATACCATATTGAGAGACAGGATTACCCTCCATAGATGTAACTATGTCTTGAATAGCCAGCAAACATCGATTCATATTACGTTCACGCAACGTGTCGTTCAGTTTGCCGCTATTGTTTAGTTGTGAATGCCTGAAAAGGTCTTCAACTAATTTTTCCTGATATTTTTGCCACAACTGTGGAGCATCCAAAAGTCCACAAAAAAACACCAAGATGGCAAACAAAAGACGCAAGCGATGCGGACTATCGCTGATGCATGCTTCGGCCAAAGCGGCATCCAAATGCTGATCACTATCTAGCAAGTGACGCACTCGGCAAGCAGCCTGGTAAGTAGGATATTCAATATCGTCAACCTTTCGTAATTCGGCAAAAGAAGTAGGTCCTCGCACTGTATGTAGAAGTAAGTAATAGCATTCGGAGTTGTTTGGGTGCACCATATAGACTCTTCCAATTACATGTTCTTTTAAAATGCTGGGCTCGCCTTTCACAGCTATTCCACGTCTTCTACGGTTAAAAATACCTTGCTGCCTATCATAAGTATAATATGACAGAACTTCATTATATAACAGTGTTTTTGCGAAATCATCTGTTTCAAAAAGTTGAAAGTATGCCAACAAAGTGGTTTGTCCGGGTTTTCTAACCGCTCTGCCACATTTTCAGGGTTAAAGTACACCTGTTGCCCACCTTCAAGGTGAACATCAAGATGCACCACTAGCTGATGTCTCTCGTGAATGTGGAAGCTCAAAATCCGCCACACCGCCTCAGAAGAGCTTATATATCGGCCAGATTGGAACCTCGTGACTTTGTCATATTCATTAATATTTCTGAATGCAAACGTGGCCTGGTCACTACCCTTGTTGACGTATTTACATATATATTTGATGGCTTCGACGCTGGTACATATTTCGACGTTGATGTGAGCTCGAAATGTTCTGGATAACACCGGTGAATAGGGTACAACCCATCGATTGTCCAAAACAATTTCTTGACCATGTAACCTGACTGTAGCTGTGAAACTGCCTTGTAGGGGTGATCTTCTACGATAAAACGGATACTCGTTTTCCCCCGACATCGTTTGCTCTAATAGCGCTCTAGGGTATCTTTTAGAACAATGACCCTCCTGCATGCAAGGAGAGTTTCTATTTAAAGCGCAGCATGGCTCATGAACCATGTGCGTCTTTACAATCTCGTGCAATATCGGATCCTCGTTCCGGTCAGGAAATTCAGCATTTATAACCGCGTCAACAGCATTGTGACAAATCTTTTCTTGCAGCCACAGGAGAATGTGAGTGTGTGGCAAGCCACGCTTTTGCCACTCAACGCTGTACATGAAACAAAGAGCTGAACCGAAAACTTTTTGTTTTGTGATCAGGTCGATCATCAACTTTAGTTTTAAGTGGAAAACCCTGGCTATAATATAATGCCTATCATAAGACGCCTGTCCTGCAAGAAGTTCTTGGGAAATTTCGTACCACTTTTGATTAGCTGTGAACGTTATGAAGAGGTCAGGCCGGTCGTATTTTCGGACGTAGCAGAAAGCATCTTGTGTACGTTCATGCATGTAACGCGGACCACCGGTAAAACTGGATTGCAGGATAACTAATCTTTTCACAGTATGATGATCACGCTTAAGTTTTCTTGAAATATCCAATGTTTTCATACCTTGTCCAAGGTATTGCACTATTTCATGCTTTTCGGCAGCAGAGAGATCCTTTTTCTTTCCCATATTGCTTGAAACCTGTGACCTGCTTAATAATGTGGAACGTCCTTCTTAAGTAGTTTTCCTTTGATTGGGCACACCTGGCAAACTAATTATCACAGGTGTCTGAGATTGATTATAATGATCCAAAGAGCCCTAGGACACAATACCATCCATGAGTTTAATTGAAAAACTAATAATTAAATGTTTATGACACTTAAATCCAATGTACATAATAATTTGGAACACGGTGTAGTAACGCACGGTGAGCACCCATTCCACCCCACAAATAATTTTTTTTCAGTTTCCCAGGACATTATATGGTACATTACATGGTGCCATTGAAAATTACAAGTCGTCCTGTAAAAAAACAAGCCCTCATATGCCTATGTCGACAGAAAAATAAAAAAAGCTTTTGGAAGGTGAGGAGGAAAAAATGAAAATCCAAAAAATGAAAATTGGCTATGTTAACATATTTTGGTTTGCCAAGCTAACAGTAGATAGATGTTGTGCATTTGCACATACATTTTCGGGCGGCTGCAGTTATGTATTGTTTTAGGGGATATTTTTTGGATCATCAGGTTTCACAAAAGCTTCTGTTGTTGGAATCATGTAAAGAACAATTGCCACAAGAATAAGATCCATTCAATATAGTTACATGCAAGCTACGCTGTTTCCGTAACTGCCATTCACTTCTATGGGGCTTAGGAAACAGTATAGCTCAGCGAGCTATGCTGTTTTCATTTAACATGGTCGGAAATCACACGCTTCAATGGGAACACAGAGCGGTAGAACAGAGTTTAAGGGGCCACGTTCTAGAGATAGGTTTGGGTTCCAGAGGTGGGACCCGCATCTATCTGACATTTATGACGTATACTGTGGATATGTCATAAATGTCCCTGATAGTAAAACTCCTTTAAACGACACTGTGGCAATTGGTCTTCCATCAACTTATGCACCTTGGGTAAACATATAAAACATAGGTGTCACACCCTTACTCACAGTTAAAAATTCCAATTCATGTAATATTATCATACCACATTGCATAGCTATTCTAAGAAGGTGATCCAACTTCCCCGTAAAGATTTTTTGGGAGATCAGATGGTAATTTCACATCAAAATTTATATTTCCTAGTTATCTGGTACTCTGGTGGGCAGTTAAACCCTGAGAGCAGTGAGATTATGGAATTTTCTTCCTAAAATGTTGTGATGGTTAATCTGTGAGTGCACTAAATTGCTGGAGACAAGTGTTATCTTTAAAGCTTTATTCTAACGCCAATACTTAAAGGGAACCTGTCACCAGCATTTCACCTATTAAACCAGCAATACCTGGTGGTAGTGGGTGAAAAATAATTTTTATGTAACCTATAATTATCTTCTAAGAAGGCTCCGTACCTTTAGCATTCCATTTTTTTTAGGGTTTCTGTGCCATATGCTAATGAACATAAAAGAGTCATATCTTCATTCCTCAAGACTTTCCGAGTTTATCCTGCCTCCTTACTTTTGATTGACAGCTCCTCGCCTCTGCCCAGAACACATGAAATCCCGCGCTTGCGCATCGATGTCCTGTTCTGGTGCAGGTGCGCAACGGAATACCATAGCAGCGCATGCGCAGTAACAAGTTTTGAGGCCCGAACGAAACAGGGATGGGTGTCGGATCACACTTGACGGGCGCATGAGCTCTATCTTAGACCAGATTTTGGCATTTAGGGCAGGCCAGTTTTCTGCGGTGGGGGGGCATAAGAAGAGGAAAGAACGAGACTGCCGGATTATTACCATAAAAGGCACAAAATGTTTGCAGACCATTATTTATGGTCGGAGGAGGAGTTCAGGGGAGGGGATGATGGCAATTAACTTTTGACAGCAGTGGACAGCGAGGGGTGAGTAGAGTTCAATAGGTGAAATGCTGGTGACAGGTTCCCTTTAACATAGGAAAATATTTTTTCCACCCTAAAATTGCTGCTAGTTCAAAGAGGTTTGTTTCTACTCCTGGATTAGTATTGCTAGATAAAGTGTTAAATTGGACTTTGAGCTTGTTTTTAATGTGTAATTATACATGTGCAGATAAGGTCTGCTGCATCTGTGTAACCTACTAAAAAGCCTACATTAACAATGTACAGCAATGTGCTTACATGAACACATTTTAATCTTCAAATAATACTTTGTATGCTGCGAGAACATCAGGTGTCCATTAAATGTCCGTTCCATTAGCGTGGGAGGTAAAGAACACCAATTGCAAGGCATGTCCCACAGGAACTTATTGTACTAAATTTTTTTCTTGTTAATAACATGACGTCTGATGACCAAATGTTTACTGCTTTCAAAATGTAATTCTGTTATTATCTGCATTGTTCACTCCCCATGTATGAAGAAATAATTTATTTACAGCAATTTTTAGACCTATTTTTTCTAACAGGAAATAGGTAAAATTCACAGAAAAATGTGTTGTATAAGGAACAGTAGATATTTTCTCCATGGGGATAAAAGCTGAAAAATAGTAAATGCAATGAGGTAAAAGGTTGATTGCAATTTGCCGCTAGTGATACAAGGCATTTTAGTAATTGCTGTTACATTGTCTAGGGAATCGGCACCACAAAAATATGTTTGTCGCATTGTCTAAGTACTTATTCCTTCCTGTACTTTGCTGTACTTTAAGTTTAGAGATACAATAGGTAAAATTTTACTTTTGTATAATGTATTATTTGCTTTTATTATTCCATAGAAATGTTTTAGGAACCTTGAAAAAAGTTGCTCAAGTGCTACAACACTGAGGCCATAAAAAGGGATTTTATTCAAAGTTCTGAAAAAGATAAAGTAGTAATTGTGTGCAATTTGAACGTAGGGATCTAGTTCTAAAGACTAATGTACATTTTGTAAACTCATAAAAGCCAAAATTCATTAAACTTTTAAGGAATACAAGTTTTGTGAAATGTGCAGCTGTTTTAGTAAAATTTATAGTTACATTTAACATAAGTGTAGCATATAAGGTAGTTTTCAAAAGCCGGAGACCATTATGTATTTAATTTACAATCATAATGGCCATTTATGGGGTTTTCTGGCATTTTTTTAAATTTAGTCCTTATTCATTAAGAATTAGAGGACTTTTCAATTACCATTCTTTAAAAAAATCACCTCTCTTCCTTCGGTGCCCAGGGAACTGTGACGGCTACATGTAAACATAGCAGCGGCGCTCAGTCAGTATTTTCGATACTTGTGCATTGCACAGAACGGCTTTCCTGCTGCAGCCCTGTTCTTATACATTAGTATGTGACACAGCCATAGTAGGAATGCCTCATGTGTGTCCCATACAATGCACAGACTGAAAGGGGTGGTCGAGGCCATGCACGGAATGAGCGATGTTTACATATAATTGAACTAAATTTTTCTTTGGGCGCTGTAGGAACTGTTCCCAGATTCTTCATGAAAAAAGATGGCAAAATAAAGAAATAAGTCAAGAAAACTACCTTATGTACATATCATTTATTTTTCATAGTCAGGAAAATAAGCAGAAAACTTGATTAGAAGAAAATGAGAGAAAAATCTTCAAACAGTAATAGGGAAACATTTTTTTTTAATGTAAAGAAACTCCACACAGATTTGAAAAAAATCAACAATTGTTTCTGTCCATATGTCGAATGTGCAGAGACAACAGAATGGTAAGGTGTTCATCATTACTGAGAACATTTGCATTAGAACACACTGGCATAGAAAGATAAAAAATGACGCCACTTTCAGGAGCTGCTTGACATGATCACAATCCTAACCAATCGCAAAAGTAAGCCCTGGTGCCTCCATTCCATTTTTATGAGTCAAGAACATCCTTCTGCAGGTAAACTTTGGTTAGGACTAAATTGGAATGGGACCTCCATCTCTAAGGGCCTTATAGCAGCAAACCCTTTCTAGAATACTGAAACAGGACAATTGCAAACGGTGGAAACACAAGATCTTTGGAAGTTTGATATTATATTTAGTTGATGAGACTTCAGATGTAGCCGTCTTTATCTTGACTTTTAACGCATTAAATAAACAATGGCTAGATCTCTTATCTTGACTTTTCCAATGATTTTTCAATGGCTTTTGTTGTGTGATATCACGCTGCAGCAAGTTATCAGAATCAAGTTAAAGATGGCTACATCCATAATTTTCAAGAACAGCATAATGGCCGTTTTAACTTGAAATTAAAGCGTACCTCCAGTGACCCACTTAAAAACCTCTGAGGGTATTCAGTGTGTAAATTCAAGTTCCTAATCTAGAATTAAAGGAGTTTTCCCACTAAGCACATTTATCACCTTATATTTATCACCTATATGTGAAGGTGATAAATGTATAATAGCTGGGGGCCCCACCACTGGGACCACCACGATCACTAGAACAGGGGTCACGACCCCATTCTTTCTCACTGCACGATCGCAGTGACTAGCATTTTGCGAATTTGCGTTGCTGCTCCATTCAATGTCTATGAGGCCGACGGTAACATCGCTCGACTGTTTTTGTCGGTCGCATAGACCTTGAATGGAGCAGCAGCGCGCGTGCGTAACTGCTGCTCCATTTAAAATCCTCACTCTGACCAAAGAGATGTGGTTTATGCAAATATGTCCCATATAAGTAGTTTTGGGTGTTCCCCAATGTTGGCCTCGTTCCTGGTCATATCTGGCATGACTTAAAATGTACCGTAAATGGAGATTCAAATGTTGGGATGTATAGGTAGTTTCTTTTAACAAGGATAAGGGTAGAAGTGGGAAGTGTAATGTGAGCTACGTAGCAGGCTGTAACGTCTATGGCCACGGCCCGTCGGTCTGACTAACCCCTCGACGACCATGGACATGTATGTTCTCTGCAGCGTGCCCCCCTGTGAGGCGCTGGCACTCACTTCCTGGTATCGAGACTGTCTCCTGGAGGCCGCGCGCATCCGCACGTGCACGGTCTTAGAGGGCCAGTATGCACATAATTGCAGGAAGTCTGCAATCAAGCCCAGAATGCTACTGGACTATAAAAAGGGCTCTGCTCTCTTGTTCTTTGACTGAGTGTTGTTTGTTACCCAAAGTTTGTCTTGCAAATTTTCTCCCAGTGTCTTCCAGTTCCCAAGTGTTCCCTGTTCCTGTATCCTGTATCCCGTGCTATCCTGGTCAAGTGCCGTGCTGAGCTGTTGTCGTGTTGTGCTGTATTCCACGCCTGTTCTGCTACTCCACGCCAGACGTCTACCTGCTGCCTGTTCCCAGCAGAGCCTGCCTTGCTACTGTCCGAGTTGCCACAGGTACACTTTCTGGACTATAGACTCTGTATTATACCTGTTTGGCCAGCTGCCATCCCGCTACGCGGTACACAGGCTTGTAGACAGAATGACTGTGACCGGGCTGCAGCTCCATACAATTTATAAAATGGCAGACAACGATAATAACTTCCTGTCAATGAATTACAAAGAAGAAGATTTCTGAAGCACAACCATTCTACAAAGGTACTCCACATGAGGATTTAACCCCTTCCCGCTCCTGGACGTACTATTACGTCATGGCAGCTGTATCGTTCGCGCTCCATGACGGAATAGTACGTCTCGGGAGTAACGGCCGTTTCGGCCGTCCTCCTGACACATACAGGAGCTGTGACAGCTGCTGTCTTGTTCAGCAGCTGTCACAGCTCCTACAGCGGGGACCGATCGCTGTGTCCCCGCTGATTAACCCCTTAAAAGCCGCGTTCTATAGAGATCGCGGCTTTTAGGGGTTACACTGCCATCGCCGGCCTGCTACGCGATAGCTGCCGGCGATGGTGACTATGGCAACCGGACACCAAACAATGGCGTTCGGCTATGCCATAGACGGAAGCCTAGTGGGTCCTGACAACGTCAGGACCCACTATGCTTGCTGTCAGTGAGTAGCTGACAGTTCTAATACACTGCACTACGCATGTAGTGCAGTGTATTAGAATTGCGATCAGGGCCTCCTGCCCTCATGTCCCCTAGTGGGACAAAGTAATACAGTAAAAAAAAAAGTTAAAAGAAGTTGTGTAAAAATAAGAAAATAAAAGTATTAAAAGTAAAAATCCCCCTTTTTCCCTTATCAGTCATTTATTATTAATAAAAATATATAAACAAACAAATAAACTGTACATAATTGGTATCGCCGCGTCCGTAACGGCCTGAACTACAAAATTATTTTGTTATTTATCCCGCATGGTGAACGCCGTAAAGGAAAATAATAATAAACCGAACCACAATCACAATTGTTTGGTCACTTCACCTCCCAAAAAATGGAATAAAAAGAGATCAAAAAGTCGCATGTACCGAAAAATGGTACTGATCGAAACTACAGTTCGTTACGCAAAAAATAAGTCCTCGCACGGCTTTATTGATAGAAAAATAAAAACGTTATGGCTCTTAGATTAAGGTAACACAAAAAGTGAATGATTGTTTACAAAACTTATTTTATTGTGCAAACGCCATAAGACATTAAAAAAACTATAAACATCTGGTATCGCCGTAATCGTATCGCCCCGCAGAATAAAGTGAATATGTCATTTATAGCGCAGGGTGCACGCAGTAAAAAAAAAGAATAAAAAAACAATAGTAGAATTGTTTATTAGTCACCACGCCACCTAAAAATAGAATAAAAACTGATCAAAAAGCCGCATGCACCCCAAGAAAACTACAATGCATTCCTCAAGAGGTCTAGTTTCCAAATTGGGGTCACTTTTGGGGGGTTCCCAATGTTTTGGCACCACAAGACCTCTTCAAACCGGACATGGTGCCTAATAAAAAAGAGGCCTCAAAATCCACTAGGTGCTCCTTTGCTTCGGAGGCCGGTGCTTCAGTCCATTACCGCACTAGGGCCACATGTGGGATATTTCTCAAAACTGCAGAATCTGGGCAATACGTATTAAGTTGCGTTTCTCTGATAAATCCTTTTGTGTTATAAAAAAAATGGTATAAAGAGGATTTTCTGACAAAAAAATATATGTAAATTTCACCTCTACTTTGCTCTAAATTTCTGTGAAACACCTAAAGGGTTCATAAACTTTCTAAATGCTGTTGTGAATACTTTGAGGGGTCTAGTTTCTAAAATGGCGTATTTGATAGGGGTTTCTAATATATGGGCCCCTCAAAGCAACTTCAGAACTGAACTGGAACCTAAAAAAATAAATAAATGAGGCAATACTTCGCTTCTTACATTATACTGATAATGAGCCGTGCCCACCACGAGATGAGCCCAGTTTTGACCGTTTGTATAAACGGAGACCCCTATTAGACCGTTCCAGTGCCCGGTTTTCCCAAGCATTCACCCCCGAGAAGTGTATTTCTATTGATGAGTCCCTGGTACATTTTAAAGGGAGGGTTCAATTCCGCGAGTACCTGCCGGGTAAGAGGGCAAGGTATGGCGTGAAGATGTATAAGCTGCGAGAGTGCATCCGGGTATACCTACAGGTTTAGGCTATATGAAGGAAAGGCCACCCCCAAACCAGACTGCATCCTGGACTACAATAGGTACATGGGAGGTGTGGACTTGTCAGATCAAATCCTGAAGCCCTACAGCGCCATGCGGTGTGGTATAAGAAGCTGGCCGGGCACATCATACAGATGGCATTGTACAATGCGTACGTGCTACGTCGATGTGCAGGCCAGACGGGAACTTTCCTGGAATTTCAAGAGGTGATTATCAAGAAACTAATCTTTAGGGACCAAGAAGGGGGGGCACCCAGTACTTCTGGAAGCGGGGCCACACACATCGTACCAAGGTGGCAACACTTTCCAGGAGAAGTTCCCCAAACTGGCAAGAAAGGAAAAAGTCAAAAGAGGTGCAAAGTCTGCTATAAGGGATGACACAATATATCAATGTGACACGTGTCCCGAATAACCAGAGCTCTGTATGAAAGTCAGTTTTAAAATTTATCATACATCCCTTGGTTTATAATTTACCCCAATTTTAGTTACCCTGATGCACTCCGCACAGCTTATCCCCCCTCGTCTTTCCCCTCTGAGCCCTGCTGTGTGTCCAGGCAGCTGATAACAGCCACATGTAGGGTATTGCCATACCCGGGAGAACCCACATTACAGTTTATGGGGTGTAGGTCTCTGGTCAAAATGCTCACTACACCTCTAGATGAATGCCTTAAGGGTGTAGTTATTAAAACGGGGTCACTTCTTGCGGGTTTCAACTGTACTGGTACCTCAGGTGCTTCTGCATACATGACTTCGCACTAGAAAATCCCCAGTAGGCCAAATGGTGGTCCTTTCCTTCTGAGCCCTCCCATGGGCCCAAACGGCAGTTTATCACAACAAATGGGGTATTGCGGCACTCAGAACAAATTGCACAACAGAATGGGGTATTTTTTTTCTTGTGAAAATAAGAAATTTTCAGCCAAAACTATATATTATTTGAAAAAAATAATTTTGTTTTCATTCCCAGCCCAATTCAAATAAGTTCTGTGAAAAAACTATGGGGTCAACACACATAAATGAATTCCTTGAGGGGTGTAGTTTCCAAAATGGGGTCACTTCTGATGGGTTTCCGTTGCTTTGATACCTCTGGGGCTCTGCAAATGCGACATGGCACCCGAAAACCAAACCAGCAAAATCTGTACTCCAAAGAACACACAGCGCTCCTTCCCTTCTGAGGCCTCCCATGGGCCCAAACGGCAGTTTATTGCCACAAATGGGGTATTGCTGCACTCAGGAGAAATTGGGCAACAAAATTGAGTATTTTGTTCCCTGTGAAAATAAGAAATTTTGATAAAAAATTACATCTTATTGGAAAAAATGTCATTTTTTTAATGTCACAGCCCAATTGAAATAGGTGCTGTGAAAAAACTGTGTGGTCAAAATGCTAACAACAACCATAAATGAATTCCTTGAGGGGTGTAGTTTCCAAAATGGGGTCACTTTTGGTGTGTTACTATTGCTTTGATTCCTCTGAGGCTCTGCAAATGCGACATGGCACCCGAAAACCAATCCAGCAAAATCTGGACTCCAACAAACATATAGCGCTCC
Organism: Rhinoderma darwinii; assembly: GCF_050947455.1. Lineage (NCBI taxonomy): Eukaryota > Metazoa > Chordata > Amphibia > Anura > Rhinodermatidae > Rhinoderma > Rhinoderma darwinii. The sequence goes on from NC_134687.1 coordinate 195,206,148, forward strand.
TTTCCTTCTGAGCCCTCCCATGGGCCCAAACGGCAGTTTATCACCACAAATGGGGTATTGCCACACTAAGGACAAATTGGGCAACAAAATGGGGTATTTTTTTCCCTGTGAAAATAAGAAATTTTGATCACAAATGACATTTTATTGGAAAAAATTACATTTTTTTTCATTTCACAGCCCAATTCAAATACGTGCTGTGAAAAGACTGTGCGGTCAAAATGGTAACAACAACCATAAATGAATTCCTTGAGGGGTGTAGTTTCCAAAATGGGGTCACTATTGGGGGATTCCTACTGTTTTGGCACCTCAACACCTCTTCAAACCTGGCATGCTGCCTAAAATATATTCTAATAAAAAAGAGGACTTAAAATGCACTAGGTGCTTCTTTGCTTCTAGGGCTTGTGTTTTAGTCCACGAGCGCAGTAGGGCCACATGTGGGACATTTCTAAAAACTGCAGAATCTGGACAATACATATTTAGTAGTGTTTCTCTGGTAAAACCTTCTATGTTACAGAAAAAAAATGAATAATATTGAAATTCAGCAAGAAAAATGAAATTTGCAAATTTCACCTCCACTTTGCTTTAATTCCTGTGAAATGCCTGAAGGGTTAAAAAACTTTCTAAATGCTGTTTTGAATACTTTGAGGGGTCTAGTTTTTAAAATGAGGTGTTTTATCAGGGTTTCTAATACATAGGCCCCACAAAGCCACTTCAGAACTCAAGAGGTACCTTAAAAAAAAAGGCTTTTGAAATTTTCTTAAAAATATGAGAAATTGCTGTTTATGTTCTAAGCCTTGTAACGTCCAAGAAAAATAAAAGAATGTTCAAAAAAACGATGCCAATCTAAAGTAGACTTATGGGAAATGTGAACTAGTAACTATTTTTGGTGGTATAACCGTCTGTTTTCACAAGCAGATGCATTTAAATTCTGAAAAATGCAATTTTTTCAAAATTTTCTCTAAATTTTGCAATTTTTCACCAATAGACACTGAATATATCGACCAAATTTTACCACGAACATGACGCCCAATGTGTCACGAGAAAACATTCTCAGAATCGCTTGGGTAGGTTTAAGCATTCCGACGTTATTACCACATAAAGTGAAATATGTCAGATTTGAAAAATGGGCTCTGAGCCTTAAGGCCAAAACTAGGCTGCGTCCTTAAGGGGTTAAGGCAAGTTTTTATTTTTCATTTAGCAAAATGAAAATGGCAACCCCTAGTGGTATGTATTGGGGCCCCCTCATCAACAAAATTAGTGTGCATTTGGTGCAAATAGCATGCAGTAGTTGTACTTTCAGCAAGATTAACACATGCCGTTTTTGATGTTTTTTTATGTTTCCAGGATTCGGTCCATATATGAGGAGAAATATGTTATACTTTCATAATTTTTCTTCTTTTATGAGCTTATTCTAGAGAAATTATCTTTTTTTTGTTCTCTAACAGTTCATCTCTAAACATAGTGGTGTGGAACTAACTTTATACCTCTTGAATACTGTACTTATAATGTTGATGGCCCGAAATAAACATAAATTAGTTTGTAATGTGGAGTTCATGGGCAATACCAATGCAAGCTTCTCCCACATCTTTATGACATGTCAAATGTCTGTTAACAATGGAGGTCACTTTAAATTGAAGATATTTCGGAAAAACTATTTTGTAGGGAAGGGGAGGATTTTAAAGAAAGTGTAGATTTCAGCATATTTGTACATTATAATACTAGCCCTTTAGAAATGGTCTCTCTTTGTTGCAAATGTATCAATTTACCTTGAACGGAGTAGCCTCACAAAGTATTGAGCTTGTATTAGTGTAAATATTGTTGACAAAAGGCATTGAATGCTGTAAATGGAAGCTAGGGAAAATAACGATGGGCACAGCTTCTGAGCGACGGGGGATAAGAAATACATTTACATATTGTTTGAATTGCCAAGTTATTGCATATGCCTCATGTGGAATTATTCTGGGCATTGGCTGCACTCGTGGTGTCTGGCACTAGACTATGCACATTTGGCACACCCAGCGTGCACACCTGTATAGGAATTTACATATAGAAGGATTGAAAAATAGGGTTATTGTCTAAACCATATTTTATGTACTTCATTAGCCGTGTGTACAGTGGCGGCCAAGCTCGGGACATTCCTGATTGTTCGAATTATCCTTATCTTAAGCATCTACAGCAACTCCTGTAATAGCTTTCATTTGCAGCTTTTCATGAGGACAAATTAATACTCAGGCCAATTCCACAGTTCTCATTCAAAGTGCTTAATGACTTCCTTTTAACCAAGCACTATATACTGTGCAGATGGAACCATGCCTTGTACTCCAGCATTCTAGACACATAAGACAGAAGATAAAGTAATTTATAAAGCAGCAGGCTGGCCATCAGTCAACACTTCCATCAAGCATAATAAGCTGAATGTTTATCCTTTTACTAAAGCAGCGCCGGGAAAAAAAGAGTGAAATGCAGAATCTACCGTGTCATATTAAAGCCTGTTTTTTTTTTACACAATCTGATTAACTGGATTTGTCTGTTATCTGCCTTTGGTATAAATGAAAAACAAAAATGTTCGACTAATAGCGTATAGTCTTTTTTTCAGGTAGCCGGCATTTTATGTACCCTTTTATAATTCCCTTGATTCATAGGGCTCTATCTATCCCTCATGTTATTTATTACATTTATATCAGCATTTTTAGCTTATAGTACAGAAAGCAAGGTACAGTCCTGTATGTTAAATGTCAATTTTCAGAGAATCATCTAGGAATGACTTAGGTATGATTTAAAGTATAAGGAGAAATAAAATGCTGCCCTTCACTTTCTTCTCTTTCCACCTCTTCCCACCTCTTCCCACCCTGCAACACACCATTACCAGTAATAGTATGTCACAATGCTGGCGCGAGCACAGGAGGGAAGACTATGTGCCTTTGCATTATGGGGTATTATGTGCAGATTGATGAGAAGAAGCAAGAATATTATACATTTTAGAATAAAACTGTAATGTAATTAAATATGGAAAAAGTAAGAGGGTCTGAATACTTTCTGAATGCACAGTACATATAGTGAAAGACCACCTTTTTGAGAAGACCACACCTTTATTTAGACCTGATTTTTCAGCTCCAGGATCATAGGATCCTCTCAGTTTCGTCCAAAAACCGCCGTCCAGAGACACCATCTAGAATATTATTGGGGTATTATCCCTGTGCTCCCAATACAGAGGCACATATTTAGTTGCTGCGTCTGTGCGTCGCCCCAGGAAGAGGCAAGGAAAACACCAAAATGCAGGTCCAGATGTTTCTCCTATGAGCCCATCCTAGAACTAGTAGTTAATACAACTGTCCAAGTTAGTCATACAGCTTCAGAAAGCAATGCCACCTATCTTTTAGTACCAACTATAGGCAGAGAATTACCAAGAATATCTCTTTCTGTCTAACTGCTCTCTGTCACCGCTCTCTGAGAAAGTGGCAGAGAATAAAGCTGAGAGTATAAAGACATGCGAGAGCTGTAATACAGCCCCCTTCCACTGACTCTATAGTAGTATGCAATCGCGGCATCTGGTGACAAAGCACGCCGACGCAGCAACTATACCTGTTTCTTTGAGTAGTTGGAGCACCGTGATAATATCCCAATAATATTTTACATTTCCAAAAGGAAAAGATCGGCACTGCTATGGCTCTTGGAGAACTATAGGTCCCAGCACAAAACACGGACCACAGTTCTCAAATGGCTTTACTTCAATCCACACCTGGTGGTTCTCAGTAGTTCGTAAAATAAGTATTAGCGAGACAATATGGATAGAGAAATTCCATGGCACTCACCATTCAGTAGAAATATTCTTATTTATTGAGGCAAAAAGAGTAAAAGCAGCATGGATGTGGAGCACAACCTACGGGTGTTTCCCGTGTACCCACTCCCTATTGAGATTTGATAGTCATCACCTATTTCATGTGAAAAGGGCTTTGCCCTTTGGACAATTTTTGAGACTCAGGAGTAGAGATGAGCGAACCGGGACATCCGAACCCGGTTTCGGTCCGAACATCGCAAAAAGTTCGGTTCGCAGAGAATCCGAACTTCACCGGGTTCGGCCGAACACGTTTTGACCGAACCCGGGCGGGCAGAAAAAACATTACAAAAATATTATACTAATCGGCAGCCACTTGTCTCTATCAATCACTGATAGAGAAAAGAGGCTGCTGATTAAAAATAAAATAAAAAGCATTTCATACGTACCCGGTCGCTGTCTTGGTGACGAGTCCCTCTTCTTCCTCCAGTCCGACCTTCTTTCCTGACGCGGCAGCCTGTGATTGGCTGCAGAGGCGGTCCCGTGGGATGAAGCGTCATCCCTGGAGGCCGACCTTCTGACGTCATCCTGACGTGCGTGACTGCCACTACAGCCTGTGATTGGCTGCAGAGGCCGCTGCAGCCTGTGATTGGCTGCAGAGGCTGCTGCAGCCTGTGATTGGCTGCAAAGGCGGTCCCGTGGGATGAAGCGTCATCCCTGGAGGCCGGCCTTCTGACGTCATCCTGACGTGCGTGACCGCTACTACAGCCTGTGATTGGCTGCAGCGGCGACATGGATGAAACGTCATCGCTGGAGGCCGGACAGGAGGTATGTAAGTATGAACGTATTTAATTTTTTTTTTATTACATTAAAATTGTATTTTCCGCGCGCCAAGCATGGTACTATCAAGGTTGCTGAAAGAGTTAGTGCAGCCCATTAACTCTTTCAGCACCCTGGACAGTACCATGCTCGGCGCACGGAAATTACAGGTTCGGTCAGAACTAGTTCAGTCCGAATCAAACTTTTTCGTGAAATTCGGCGAACCAGCCGAACCGAACTTTTCATAAGTTCGCTCATCTCTACTCAGGAGAATCAATAGTGATGAGATCATATTTGAACTTCAAGTTGAAGAGCTATTTGAGAAATTAAAAGCCAGAGGATATCCGGATGCAATTCTCTATACTCCTTGGGAAAAAGCAGGACGCCAAAATAGGGAGGAACTGTTTGGAAATAAAAGAAATACAAAAATTAACAATAGGAATAAAAACAATTATACATTTTTTCTTTCTGCCATGTGCCTATGGGAAATATTATAAGTTCGGCAATTAGAAAAATTGGTATATGATAGAAAAGCATCTTCTTCTCTCTGAAGTTGCGGCTAGACAGACTATTATTTCATTTGGAAGGTGTACAAATTTGAGAGACATTCTTGTTAAGGGGCGCTTTACACAAAATCCCCCCAAAAAACCACGGTTTAGAGAAATTATCCCAAGAGGGATTTACAGGTGTGGCCATTGTAGGTTCTGCAGTCAGCTAATACAGTCAAGGTACCTGAGGTTGGGGGGCTTAAACGTGACAATTGATAATGTTATTACGTGCAGCACCAAATTCGTGGTATATATCGTCATGTGTTCCTATGGTCTCTTCTACATCACATCGCCCGATGTTTAAGAGGTTCGGGGAGCACATGCGATCAATTACTACAGGGGAGGGCTCTCCACATCTAATTAAACATATTCTAACTCCTCATAAAGGTAACTCTAAAGCAATGTCCTTTGCTGGTCTTAAAGAGGTTTTCCAGCCAGTAGAAATTGATCGCCTGTCCTCAGGATAGGTCATCAATAGCTGATGAGTTGGGGTCTGACTCCAGACCACTGTGAACCCGGCGATCAGCGCCAGTTCCCCTTCACGCTAAATGCGTGTCGATGATTCACAGTGAGCAAGAAGAAATTAAGGGCATGTAGCTCTCGTATGAGGGCTGCGGCCCCTTCAAAATAGCTGATCGGCGGGGGTCCCGAAAGTTGGACCCCGACCCATCAGCTATTGATGGCCTATCCCGAGGATAGGCCATCAATTTTTAGTGGCTGGAAAACCCCTTTAAATGTGTCAAATAAAGCATCTCTGGAGGGAACAAACACAATATGTTACTCCAAGCGGACGCTGAATTGATCTTACGCGCGAAGGCTCTTGGTCCACTGGGTCTTAATGACCGCTACGATTGAAGCTAATTTCTAAATTAATAAGTATAATATTTTTAGATACTGTAGTGATGCATAATGTGTGATATTGTACATATATTGAGTGAATACAGACCAAAACATGACATTATATATGTTTTGAAAAAGTCTGCAGAAGATGAACACGATGTATTGCTTCACTCAGCAATTGAAAGAAAACGATAAACGGAGGACTCTAGGACCGCTGGGTTTCATTGATCATGTTTGTTTTCTGTACCGTACCCATATATTGTAATGATGTTTTGGATGTAACATTGTAACTTTATTGTGCTGAGTTTAAGATTTTTGTACACTTTGTATGCAATTAAAGTTTCCTTGTGTGTATATAAGGGGCGTGGTCTGTCACAACGCAGAGGATTTGAAAAAGAGCGGGTACACGCGAAACGGCTGTAGGCTTGTGCTCCACATCTATGCTGCTTTTACTCTTTTTGCCTCAATAAATTAGAAAATTTCTACTGAATCATGAGTGCTGTGGAATTTCTCTACCCATATTGTCCAATAATATTCTAGCCAGTGTCTGTGGATGGCGGTCTTTAGGGAAAACTGTAAGGATCCTAGGGCCTCTGGACTCGTCTGCATAAGCGCCGCGTTTGACACGGAGATTGTTCTCCCGGCAGAGCCCTGACTAACAAAGCAATCATTTTGCACAACTTCTACGACCTAATGTTGGGACAAAGAGGTCAGAAAAAGAGTACGCAATATTACTCTTTACTCTGAACAGTGGCTCATTTTAATAACATTATTGCCATAATTTTCACATTTTAGCAATTTCAATAAAAGTTATTTTTATGTAATCCACACCAGTCTTTTCTTCATTCTATCCCCTCTTGTATATGCAGTATGTGACTATACGGTAAAGTTGGTGCACAGCAGGGTGTGGAGCGTAGCACTGGGTGATTACACCTATTTTGGAGCTATAATTATTTCAGTTTCCTCCATCGTTTTTCTGGGGGATTCTTTGCCAAGGGACCTTCACAAGCGGACAATATGGGTGCAGTTATCCATAAATTATATATATATTGTTACAGGTCAGTCAAGACTTCTTTTCATATTTAATTCATCCCTCACGATTATGCAAACAACTGCTGAAAATGACAATGGGTATGTAAGTAAACTAAGGATAAACTAACAAAGCAATTATATATTTTAGTGGAGTGTTATTCATTTTTCCCATACAGGCAATTAAATGGGCGTATACGTCTGACAGGATGTCTTATAAAGCATAAAAAGGTTCCTGCACTAAGGATTAGAGTATTGATTGTGGGTATGCTCATACAGGAGGCAGATTTAAATGATTATATAGTATGTAAAATTCTCTCTCTCTCCGTGCATAGATAGACCATAACCTGTAACTACATATTTATTCCTTTAAAGTTACTTATCGTGAAATTAACCCTCTTTTAAAATTGCTTGTTTTATAGTAGAACATTGTCAGTGCTGTAAGACCAGGCCGTTTTGAAAGCTTCATGCCTATTATCTATTTTAGCTGAAATTTCCCCATAACCCCTTCCCGCTTCAGCCATTTTTGTTTTTTCACTTTTTTTTCCTCCCCACCTTCCAAAAGCCATACATTTTTTATTTTTCCGTCTATATAGCCGTATGAGGGTTTGTTTTTTGCAGGATGAGTTGTAAATTTTCACGGCACTATTTATTGTACCATATGATGTACTGGGAAACTGGAACAAAATTATTTGTGAGGTGGATTGGGAAACAAACTGCGATTCCTCAATTTTTTTGAGGTTTAGTTTTTATGGCGTTCATCGGGTGGTAAAAATGACTTATTAACTTTATTCTGCGGGTCAATACGATTATGGTGATACCAAATTTATAGTTTGTTTCATGTTTTACTACTTTTAAAAGGAAAAAACTGTTAAACATAAAAGTTTTGTGTTGCCACATTCTGGGAGCCATAACTTTTTTTTCCCATCGATTAAGCGGTATAAGGGCTTATGTTTTGCGGGATGAGCTGTAGTATTGATACCATTTAGGGTTACATCAGACTTTTTGATCACTCTTTGTTCTATTTTTTTGTGGGAGATGAAGTGACCAAAAAACAGTGATTCTGGTGGTTTTTTTTTACGGCGTTCATCTTGCGGGTTAAATAATGTTATATTGTAATAGTTCGGACTTTTACAGACGTGGTGATTCAACTTATCTTATTTATTTTATTTTTTAACATTGCTCTTTAGGTAAATGGGAAAACGTTTTTTTTTTTAACTGTTTATATATATATATATATATATATATATATATATATATATATACTTAATTTAAATTTTTTATTAGCCCCCCTAGGGGACTTGAATCAGCAATCGTTGGATCACTTTCATGATATGCTACAATACTAATGTATTGCAGTATATCGTTATACTGACAGTCACCCATGAAGGTGGCAAAGGTGGCAAAATGGGGGGCCTTCATTAGACCCCCAGACTCTCATGCCAACCATTGGCATGCCGCGATCGTGTCACGGGGGCGGCAATGTCACAGGGGGCTGACACCCTGTTTCTAACAGCTTAGATGCCGCCGTCGTGTCTGACAGCGGCATCTAAGAGGTGTAGTAGACGTACAGTCAGTCCGTTCACGGTGAGTAAATAAAGATGGCTGGATTTTTTTATGGAAACCCGGTGTAAAACAAAAATAACTGGGTTATTGGAACCTAGCCTAAAACTGTGTATATGTCAGTAAGGCTAAGGGTATGTGCACACACACTAATTACGTCCGTAATTGACGGACGTATTTCGGCCGCAAGTACCGGACCGAACACAGTGATGGGAGCCGGGCTCCTAGCATCATACTTATGTACGATGCTAGGAGTCTCTGCCTCTCTGCGGAACTACTGTCCCGTACTGAAAACATGTTTACAGTACGGGACATTTGTCTCGCAGCGAGGCATTGACACCTAGCCTCGTACATAACTATGATGCTAGGAGCCCGGCTCCCTGCAGTGTGTTCGGTCCGGGAAATGCGGCCGACGTACGGACCGCATATCACGGACCAAACACGCTTGTGCGTGAGAGGCCTTAGTTTTACCTTCCCAATAGAATACCATGGCAATGACGTGACATGGACATCATGCAATATAGAATCTTCTTTTACATAGTTGCCAACAGTCACAATTTTTGAGAGACAGTCATGTGAACCAGACTGCAAAATTGTACTGGGTTTATGCTAATTTGCTTCAAAAGGGGGTGTATCTGATCTTTTGGAGGTATTCCCAGGCAAAAAAGTGGGGCTTAAATATCCCATAATTTAGTTGTCAAAGTTGGTAAATATGCTTATACTATAAAAATATAGTATATGAAAAATATACTGAGACTTATTTTGAGCTTTATCCAACATCATTACATCATTGTGCAATTAGGGGGTTATAGAATGTGGCAGGGGACTAGTTGATTCTCAGGCACAGCTGCCAGTTGCATCTGTCATCTCATCATCTCCCTCCTGATAAGTCGTTTTTCATGTATCCCACGATAAGACCACTACAATAATCAGTTTTGATCAAAATTTCAGTCAGAAGTTACAATCTTATCATGCTTAAGAATCTGAATATATGTGGGTCTAAAATTAGCACTTCACACAAAATCTCAAAAGGCTAACAGAGCATGAAATTCATTGTACTAAAAGAGCAGATGAATTTCTTCCATTTGTGAATTGTGAGATCACAATAAACCAGAATTTATTCAAATAATTGCAGCACTGTGATGAAATATATACTTTGAATGCATTGGGAATTTGACTTGTGAATATTGCTTCTTTAGAGACAGGAAAGTCACTGTTCATTTTTTCAGTCTATATTTTACATAACAATTCGTGATATACATTTGCTACATAAAAAAAGACATACATTTTGTCTATCTATCCATACATATATGTATTTTCTTTATTTTTTTAGGAACTTTGCCTGCTGCTGTGTAGATGGGCCCAGAATGATAGTGCCCTCTTCTGGATTGTGAGGTGTAGTGGGAATCTGCCCAGTTCTGCCCGACAGGCACTATTTGTGGTACTCCGGTGGACTTGGAGAAGGTGTTTGCAGAATTCTAGGTGGAAGATTTCTGTTGGGCTGGAATCCCACCTTGACCAGTCTGGGTATGTGTCCAGACCCCAGACTTCACTGGCATACAGGAGGATTGGGGAAATGATGGAGTCAAAGATTTTCAGCCAGACCGTTACTGGTGGTTTGAGATGATAGAGTTTTCTTCTGATGGCCTAGAAGGTTTTGCACGCCTTGTCTTTCAGAATCTCTATGGCTTGTTTAAAGCTTCTCTCTCTATCTCTCTCTCTCTATCTCTCTCTCTATCTCTCTCTATCTCTCTCTCTATCTCTATCTCTCTCTATCTTTCTCTATCAATCTCTCTCTATCAATCTCTCTACTATCTATCTATCTATCTATCTATCTATCTATCTATCTATCTATCTATCTATCTATCTATCTATCTATCTATCTATCTATCTATCTATCTATCTATCTATCTATCATCTCTCTACTCTCTCTCTATCTATCTATCTATCTATCTATCTATCTATCTATCTATCTATCTATCTATCTATCTATCTATCTATCTATCTATCTATCTCTCTATCTCTCTCTATCTCTCTCTCTATCTTTCCCTCTATCTTTCCCTCTATCTCTCACTATCTCTCTCTCTATCTCTCTCTATATATCTCTCTCTATCTCTCTCCCTCTCTCTATCTCTCTCTATCTCTCTCTATATCTCTCTATCTCTCTCTATATCTCTCTATCAATTCAATTCAATTCAAAGAAGCTTTATTGGCAGGACCAAATACATATTAGCATTGCCAAAGCAAGTAAGAAGTAAGGGAATGAGGGATAGGGACTGAGGGATTGGGGGATAGGGACACATCTAGGGTCGGGGTTATACAAGTCCATGGCATATCATGTCTCTCTCAGTCTATGGCATTCAGTGACATATTGAGCCGCTATGCCCACTGTGTTTTCCTCTTCACCCAAGAGGATGTACAGTTTATTTTCCTCTTCCATGGAGCTGAAGTCTGGAAAGAGATCAGAGAGTCTCCTGAAGTTAGTGTCCCTCACTGCTGAGTATTTGGAGCAGTGTAGCAGGAAGTGGGCCTCATCCTCCACGGCCTCCTGGTCGGCTCTCCCTGGGCTTGTAGTTCTGTCTGTGGCGCCCGGATTCGATGAGCAGGTTGTGGGCGCTCAGTCTGTAGCGGCTCAGGATCTGTCTGTCTCTGGGGTTTGGCAGTTTCTCCAGATATGGCGCCAGTTTATATTGTCTCTGTAGACTCCGGTATATTGTCAGTTTCTGGGATGTCTTTATGTCGTTCCTCCAGTCACTGACATACTCCTCTTGGCCTTTGTTTATTGTCTCCTTGATTTCGGCTTTTGTGAGGCCGCGCTGAGTGACATTTTCTTCAGGCCGGGTCAGGGTGAGATGTTTTGGGGGGCCTGGTTTACTTGGGACCCCTTGGTGTAGCAAGGCTTTATGGTGATAGGAACTTTACCAAATTCTTATGTATTTTGGGTAGTAAATAAAGGCAAGGTGTGGTTGGATGTTCAATGATGAGAAAATTCTGTAGTGCTAGATCAATTATTCCATCATTAACGGCTTGTGTTACCAATATTCTAATTTTGCGTTCTATATCCCATTTAGGATCAGCATTCAACTCCCTATACACATTTATATCCTGTAACTGTCTGTACGCTTCATTAGTGTATGTAATAGTGTCCATAACCACGACCGCACCACCCTTGTCAGCGGTTTTAATGATGAGGTCGTGGTTATGGACCAACTCATCAAGTGCCTGTACTTCAGATGTGGTAATGTTGGGATGTATCAAATCACCATCATGACTATGTAATCTCCAAATAGATAAATCTTTCTTAACTAAGTCCAGGTATATTTCAATCGAATGTGACACAATATGTGGTTGAAATGTGCTCTTGTTGTACAATCCAAAACTCTTTAAACACATATTCTGAACGTTTTCACCTGTTACTCTATCATTGGTTTGAGAATCAAACCAAACTTTCAGTTTGATTGATCTCATAAAATTGTGTTGGTCTAGTTCCAATTGGAACCAGTCCATACGCTGGCTGGGACAAAATGAAAGACCCTTAGACAACATTTGCAATTGAGCATGGGATAATGTACAGGACTAAATATTTATCACTGTTTCAGTGAGTTCTTTTAGATGTTGTGCATGGTCTTCTGACCTTGCTGCTATGACTGTTTCTGAAAGTGGGTTCTTCCTCCCTCTGTGCCTCTAAAGTCCTGCTCGCCCATTGGCTTTTCTTTTGAGACTACAGTATAGAGCCGCTGCATACCAGGCACCTGACAGTCCGTTACACGTCTTGTGGGTTTTATGTGATGTCCCCTGTGCATGAAAGTAGTACTGGGTATTTATATGAACCCGGACTACAGATCTACTGACCACCGAAGTGTGGCCAGAGGCCTTCGGTCCACGTGTGGACTATAAATACATCAGAACTTTTTTAAAATATGATGAAATAACATAATAAATTATAACCCATTATGTGGGTTAATATACCAATATGTTTCCATTGTTTATCTCATTGTTTTTATTCAATTATGGTTAATTTACCTTTATGGTTCAGTAGATCCTACACATCACAGTCTCTATTTGTTCCATCACATCCGCTTTAAATGATAGCCGGTTTCTAGGCAATGCAAGATGCTTTTGGTACTTGCCTTGACATGCGCACTTGGGGCTTTGCCAGTGTATCAGCATGATCCTTTCAGCTTACCTGCGCTTGCTTGACAACATTGACACATCCGGCATTGTTATTTGATGTGCACCTGTAGATAATGCCACACACAGTGCCTCTTGTAGATAGTGCCACACACAGTGCCCCTTGTATATAGTGCCACACACAGTGCCCCCTAGATCCCCCTTTAGATAGTACCACACACAGTGAACAATTTATAAAGTGCCACACACAGTGCACCCTGTAGATAATGCCACACTGCCACCTGTAAATAGTACCACACAGTGATTCCTGTAGATAGTGCCAAGCACTATCTACCACATTCCCTGTAGATAGTTCCACACAGGGCCCCCTGTAGATGTCGCACCACAGTGCCCCCTGTAGATTGTGTCACCCAGTGCCCCCTATATAAAGTAGCACACACAGTGCCTCCTGTAGATAGTGCCACACAGTGCCCTATGTAGAAAGTGCCACACATTGCCTCTTGGAGAAAGTGCCACATAGAGTGCCCCTAAAAAGAATAAATGTTACATACTCACCTGTTTCCGTTCTCAAGCAATGCAGGCTTGGTCTATTCCGGCCAGGCCTTCCCCAGCGTTATGGCGCAGGCAGGGCGTTGACATCATCAAGACACCTGCATCATAGATCAAGCTCCAGATGCCGGGGCAGGGAACTGATAGTTTCCTTTGACTCGCAAGTGCAAGTTAGACTGCTCAACTGTACCCACGCCTTAAAGATAGAGATACAATTGAGTGCAGGGGCACAAGGTAGGTATCCTGCTTCTCCCCGGTTCTGCAAACCAGCTATTATTTAAAAAAAAGGTTCGGCAGAACCGGACGGATCCCACCTCAGTATCTTTCTATTTTCTGTCTATCTATCTGGTTTGGCGCATGCCGCACTGTTCTCCACCCTTCTTACAATGCACAGCCTAACTAAATTGGCTGAGTATGCTTAGGACATTGAATGAGCACATATAGGTCTATACTAATGGGTGAGTTTAATAGGAGTGTCGGTAGGTAGGTATGTATGTATGCTTATATAATTATATACATAGTGTGGAAATCCAGTTAAACATTCTGGACAGGGAATTTCTTTATTTAGTGTCCACTTTAATATAGGGTGTATTTGTAATATTGTAATTGTTTCATTTGATTATTAGAATAATTTTCCATGGCGCAATACACCACGAAACACCGCAACTGCCCCCCCCCCCTGGCGTGTTTGTCTTTGTCGGTAAAACAGAGAACCTGTTGCTAAAAATTTTAATCCCACCCTGGCTATTATGGCATCTGTTTAACGTAAACATGATTAAAAAGCTTGTGAAATGTACATCAAATGGATACCATCACAGTTTCAATTAAATGTAAACGTCTGGAGCATTTCCTGGCATATACTTTGTCCGTGTGTACGTATGGCAAAGAAGTGATGTGAAAATGTGAACCTTAAATGTTATTTAATTTTGGATTCAAATATTGGTACTTATCTATGTCTTCACTAAGGGCTCTGCAGAAACTTCCCTCTTGATTTATATTTTCTAAAGATTACTGATATCAGAGTTTAGTGCTGAAGCTTGGGATTCAGGGCACAAGCATGAACAGATTATGTCGAAGGTCCCTTAAGTGTGGTCATATATGTGCAGGGTCGTAGCTATAGGGGGTAGATGGGGGCCCTGTTACAGATTTTGCATTGGGTCCAAGAAGCTTCAGCTACGTCTGTGTATATGTGCTTAACTATTAACTATTTAAATAAATAAGGCCAACAGAACATAACCGCATAATATCATGATTATTGTGGCCCTATATAAACTGGGGTTTGCAGGACAGCAAGAAGAAGGAGAAGAAGATGAAGAGAGGAGCCAGGAGACAGGTAATGCAAAACGGTTTATTAATACCAGGAACATATAAACTAATTCCATGTTCTCAATAAGCAATACATAGACCATTAACTCCGACCAGTAATTTCCTGTACATCAGTAAGGATATTACTTGTTTACGTCTCACTGCTATTGGTTATAGTGATATATTAAGAGCAGTCTGTAGCCTTATTATATTGCTGTCTGTGTATATGACAACTATATAGAACTTGTTATAATGCTGCATTTAGATGAGCACTTACCAGTGAGATGCAGTGACACATAATTCAGAGGTATCAACTGTCAGGGGAAGTTTCCATTTTAAGTTACATTAAATCTAATGGACATTTATTGTGACTCATCCTTCTTAGTGAAGTGATTGACCAGGTGTCATATAAAACAAACACTATTATTACTCATGGTGTCATTCATAGCGGCTGCCTTATATAAAGCTGTACTTCCCTTATGAATATTTATTAGATCTTTAAGCTGAGTCACATTTTAGCTTACAAATACATTTTCTATTGAAAAAAATATATAGATGTTATAGTCCTTTGCAACCAGACAATTTACTTCCAGCTTCTACTGCAGCTAAGTGAAGATAAGCATATTTAAATGCAAGCAAATAAAAAAAACGGGTGTGGGAGTTTGCGCATTTCTCTTGATCTAAAGTGTGTTTTTGTCTAAACTGTGTGACTTGAGAGTAAAGGGCGTTTTACACTGGGCAAATATTGGGCAGACAAGACTTCATAGAACGCTCGTTCCCGATAATTGCCCGGTGTAAACAGGGCAGCGATCAGCAGATGAATGAGCAAACGCTCGATCATCTGCTGGTCGTACCGTTTTAAAAAAGTTAAATATTATCGTTGTCGGCAGCACATCCCCCTGTGTAAACAGGGAGACTCGCTTCCGACATGATAATAATATATAGGGACGAGCGATCCGAATAACGAACGCTCGTCCCCATCCATAGCACAGTGTGACAGGAGCAAACGAGCGCCGATCAACGATGTGTCGTTGATCCGCGCTCGCTGCACCGGCCAAATATCGGCAGGTATAAAAGGCACTTTAGTGACTTACGATTCAGGGAGTTTAGAAGGAGGTTACTTGTAATCCTTCACTTGTTCATTTGTTTCCACTTATATAAAATACTTTGTTCCACTTGTATAAATTATCAAGTGTGCGTCTTGTGCAATGTACTGTTTGCAGTCCTTGAACAGACATTTGTGTATAAAGTACAGCAAAAATTTACCGCCCAGATGGCACTGGTTTACACAGTTCACTACGAATTCGGTATGGACACTCTCTCCCAGTAAATAGCACTAGACAGTCTGCGATCTAGTGAGGGTGTAGATAATTCTTATCCCTGTAGTTCTACAGAGCTCCGTGTCGTCTCTCGACGTTCAAAAAGCTCAGGAAAAGATCCTATGTCTCTAGTAGATGAAAAGAAGAGACATAGTGCAACACCTTCTAAAACTGTTCGCTCCACGCTAAGTTTATTCCATACTCACAGAAGTAAAAACGAACACACAAACACTCTTGCCCCACCCATGCATGCCCCAGAGGAAGCCGGAAGGGTGAAACCCAGGGTCGGGCGAGACTGCTTGGCGTGCCGCCTATGAATCTATAATGATTTTATCTATTTTGATGTTTCTGTTTGTCTTTACTTCTGTGAGTATGGAATAAACTTAGCCTTTACCTGCTCCAGCCTGAGTCTATACAGTGCCCACCAAAAGTTTCGGAACACCCTCATAACTTTTGAACAGCTTTAGGTAGAGGGTTGAAATTTGGTGGGATTTAATGGGGTCATAAAATCTACCAGTTAATTGGGGGTGTTGGTGTGGACGGGTTCAGCTAAATCTTAAATGGTACGGTGGGTCGAGTGGCACATTTGAAAGCTCTTTTCAATACAAAAACGATGCTGCAAACGATTTTGAGATAGGATTTTTTTTCGCTGAGATATTTAATGTTAAAGTTATCATCTTCATTATCGGCTACTGCTGGTGTTGACATTACCCAAAGTGTACCGCGCGGGTAAAATCCTAAATGTGTGTGGGCGCGTGTGTGAGCTTGGGAATGTCACATCAAGGTGACTTTAAATTAGGTATTATTACAATCGGCCTCGGCGATATACAAAATGGACCTTGTCTATGATTGTAACATGATTTCATGTGTACACATTTTGGTTAGTCGCTTGTTGTGCTCCACTTTCGAGACAGATGTATAAGGATTATCATGTACAGTGAGCAGAACATTTAAAGATTTTTCATCATTACTAGCATGTTTGGGTCTTCCGGATCTTGGTGCGTCTTTAATTGAACCGGTTATTTCGAAACGATGAACAGTTCTTTTAACAGTTGACAATGAAATTGGATCACGGATAGGATAAGTGGCATTGAAAAAAGGCGCTACTTCTCGATAGGATCTTATTTTTTCTTCGCCATACCCTCTCATCATCAATAAAGTGATCCATTCCATTTCGGTCAAATGCATTTTGTGATATGACAATAGAAATGTACAAAAAATTAAAATTACTCTCCGAATTAGCCCTCTCCGAAATTCACAAGCGACGACAGAAATGTGTACACAAGAAATCATGTTACAATCGTAGACAAGGTGATAACTTTAACGTTAAGTATCTCAGCGAAAAAAAATCCTAGCTCAAAATCCAAGTGGGCGTGTATTATGTGCGTACATCGGGGCGTTTTTACTACTTTTACTAGCTGGGCGTTCTGAAGAGAAGTATCATCCACTTCTCTTCAGAACGCCCAGCTTCTGCCAGATCACGCTGTGACGTCACTCACAGGTCCTGCATCGTGTCAGACGAGCGAGGACACATCGGCACCAGAGGCTACAGTTGATTCTGCAGCAGCATCGGCGTTAGCAGGTAAGTCGATGTAGCATCATACACTCCCATTCCTAATGCCCAGCTAGTAAAAGTAGTAAAAACGCCCCGATGTACGCACATAATACACGCCCACTTGGACTTTTACTTTTAAACACACCCACTTGGACTTTTGCAAGCCTCATTTGCATAACTACAAAAATGGTCATAACTTGGCCAAAAATGCTCGTTTTTTAAAAATAAAAACGTTACTGTAATCTACATTGCAGCGCCGATCTGCTGCAATAGCAGATAGGGGTTGCAAAATCTGGTGACAGAGCCTCTTCAACTGGTAGATTTTATGACCCCATTAAATCCCACCAAATTTCAAACCTCTACATCGAGCCGTTCAATAGTTATGAGGGTGTTCCGGAACTTTTGGTGGGCACTGTATATTGTGGGTATTAGAGCCAGGAGAAATTACTACATTTAGACATTTGGGTATGTTGTACGTTTGGAAGCTCAGATTCTGGATCTGAATGAGCAACTTGCAACACTGAGATCCATTGATAATATGGAAATGAGTTTACTGCTCAGGCATTCGCTAGGGCATATGCAGGGGAGGAGGTAAAATGAGGCAGCTAGTTGGGTGACTGTTAGAAGGTGGGGTAGCGGGAAAAGTGTCAGGGACACACTGAAAGCCAATTTCCCAACCACTAACTAATAATATTACATAGTTACATAGTTACATAGTTTCATAGTTAGTACGGCTGAAAAAAGACACATGTCCATCAAGTTCAACCAAGGGACGGGATAAGGGAAGTAAAAAATTACTACACATAGGAGCTAATACTTTTTTGTTCTAGGAAATTATCTAACCCTTTTTTAAAGCCATCTACTGTCCCTGCTGTGACCAGCTCCTGCTACTGTCCCTGCTGTGACCAGCTCCTGCGGTAGGCTATTCCATAGATTCACAGTTCTCACAGTAAAGAAGGCTTGTCGCCTCTGCAGGTTGAACCTTTTTTTCTCCAGACGGAGGGAGTGCCCCCTTGTTTTTTGAGGGGTTTTACATGGAACAGGATTTCACCATATTTTTTGTATGTGCCATTAATATATTTATATAAATTAATCATGTCCCCCCTTATTCGTCTTTTTTCAAGGCTAAATAAGTTTAATTCTTTCAATCTTTCCTCATAACTTAAATTCTCCATGCCTCTAATTAGCTTCGTTGCTCTTCTTTGCATTGTTTCCAAATCCAGGGCATCCTTTCTATGAACTGGAGCCCAGAACTGAACTGCATATTCTAGATGAGGCCTCACTAATGCTTTGTAAAGTGGCAATATTACATCCCTGTCCCGCGAGTCCATGCCTCTTTTAATACACGACAATATCCTGCTGGCCTTTGAAGCAGCTGATTGACACTGCATGCTGTTATTTAGTTTATGATTTACAAGTACACCCAGATCCTTCTCAACAAGTGACTCCCCCAGTGTAGCTCCCCCTAGGACATATGATGCATGCAGGTTGTTCGTACCCAGATGCATAACTTTACATTTAACTACATTAACTGGTTGCCGACACAGGACGAGTATGCTCGTCCTGAGCGGCGAGCACTTCGCGCATTAGGACGAGCATACTCGTCCTGTGTGACAGCCGTCTGTGCCGTCTCTGTGTGTGCGATCGAGAGCGGGGCAACGGCTGTAATACACAGCCACGGCCCCGCTCTGACAGCGGAGAGAAGAGAAACATCTTCTCTCCGCTGTTAACCCTTTGAACGCCGCGATGACAGCTGATCGCGGCGTTCAAGGAGAGGGGACTGCACATTGATCGCGTCACAGAATATAACTGTGACGCGATCAAAGCCCACAACTCGTATGGCCAGACAGCCCAGGGTCCAGTGAAGGACCCCAGGGCTGTCTGAACATATTTCCTGTTGTTAGGGCATACTGAGGTATGCCCTAACAACTGCCTGTGTACGATCAGTAACAGGCTAATGTACTGGCATATAGATCTATGCCAGTACATTACAGTTACAAAATAAAAATCAAAATGATAAATCCCTTTATGGGATTAACAAAAAAAGTTAAATGAATGTAAAAAAAAAATAATGGTAAATAAATAAATAAAAAGTAAATAAAATACACAGAAACACACATTTTTTATAATAAATAAACTTTTTAAAATATAAGTCCCAAAACATGAAATAATATAGACATATTTGGTGTCGCCACGACCGTAACAACCTGTACAACAAATGTATACCATTACTTATGATGATCGGTGTATGGTGTAAAAAAAAAAAAATTAAAACTGCTGCGCAACTGCTTTTTTTCTGCATTTTAATCTAATTAAAAATTTATAGAAATTAAACGATAATGTATTTGTACCAAAAAATTGTACGTACATAAAGTACAACTCGTCCCGCAAAAAACAAAGTCTCATACAACTATGTCGTACAAAAAATAAAAGCGTTATGAGCGTCGGGATGCAAAGAGGGAAATGTAAAAAAAATTGCTCTGTCCTCAAGGCCAAAATTGTCCGTGTCCTTAAGGGGTTAAACTTCATCTGCCAAGTGGATGCCCAAACATTTAGTTTGTTTAAATCCGCTTGCAATTCACGAACATCTTTGCTACATAGCTTGGTGTCATCTGCAAAAATAGAAATAGTGCTATTAATCCCATCCTCTATATCATTAATAAATAAGTTGAATAATAGTGGTCCCAGCACTGAACCCTGGGGTACACCACTTATAACCGGGGACCATTCAGAGTAGGAATCATTGACCACAACTCTCTGGATACGGTCCTTGAGCCAATTCTCAATCCAATTACAAACTATATTTTCTAAACCTATAGTCCTTAATTTACCCATTAGACGTCTATGGGGGACAGTGTCAAATGCCTTTGCAAAGTCCAAAAACACTAAATCCACAGTGGCCCCTCTGTCTAGGCTTCTGCTCACCTCTTCATAAAAACAGATTAGGTTAGTTTTACAACTTCTATCCTTAGTAAAACTGTGCTGGCTGTCACTTATAATGCTATTCATTGTCACATAATCCTGTATATAGTCCCTCAATAGCCCCTCAAACATTTTCCCCACGATGGATGTTAAGCTTACTGGTCTATAATTACCCGGGGAAGACCTAGAGCCCTTTTTGAAAATAGGCACCACATTTGCCCTGCGCCAGTCCCTTGGCACTATTCCAGTCACTATTCCAGTCACTAACACAGCGTCCTCAGGGGATCCCCTCGTTTTGATCGCCTGAGGACGCTGTGTTAACAGCGAAACATGTCGGGGGGCCAAATCTAATCTTTTAAACAGCCATGTTCTACTAGCATTCAGAGCACGCTACTACAGTGTATCTATGTAGGCTGAGCAGTCTGCAGCTGCGGGTCTGACACATTCTAATCTAATCACTCCATACTCTGTCTGGCAACAGTGCAGATAGAGTTAAAATAGAGCGTGTTGCTAAACCAACATCGGCTACAAATTTTAACCGTTGTGTTTGTCGTGTGTGTGTACTCATGGACATCTTTAATAGCATAATAATAAAAGTTACATTTTAATATTATTAGTTAGTGGTTGGGAAATTGGCTTTCAGTGTGCCCCAGGCACATTTATTATTTCTTGCATCCGCCATACGCCTGCCAACCACTAGGGTCTCCTCATTATATGTAGTCCTGATCTGGCACACCCCAACAAGTTTGCCAAGTTGTCAAACAGTGTGTTTTCTCCCCGGCGCTCAAGTTCAATATTACAGGGATTGGGTTGATAGAATACTGCACTCTACGCTATTGTTTCCGGCAAACTGAAACAAAAAAATATTATTGAAATCAATGGTAATGCCAATGGAAACCATACTTTCCGTTTGTCTTTCCGTTCATCTGTTCCTCTGATGGAACAGATGAACGGAAAGCCAAACGAAAGCCCATTGCTAATGTGAACAGGCCCTAAGTGTTCACTTCATTTTTCTTCCTGAACTGTGAGTGTTTACTCAATGTGATCAATAAAAGACATAAAGAGTACAACTGTGTGTTATTGGTTTAGTTCGATTGTGTTTGTCTGTAAATATGACTTAGATAACAGTGAGACCTCATTTTATTGGTAATCAGTGCAGAAATCCAGGTAATTTCAAAGGGTTCACTAAAGGGGGTTTTAGATAGGACGATTATCGGGCAGACAAGCGTTAATATAACGCTTGTTGCCGATAATTGCCCTGTGTAAAAATGACAGCGATCAGCAGATGAACGAGCAAATGCTCAATCATCTGCTGGTCGTATCGTTTTAAAAAAGTGCAAGATTATCATTGTCGGCAGCACATATCCCTGTGTAAACAGCAATCAGAGTAACAACCGCTCGTCCCCATCCTTAGCTCCGTGTGACAGGAGCAAGCGAGCACCGATCAACGATGTCTCGTTGATCGGCATTCGCTGCATCGGCCGAGTGTTGGCCGGTCTAAACGGGCCTTTACTTTTTCTTGCAAATATAGAGAGGAGAGAGGGGCAGACATGAGAGATAGATGATGGATAGATAGATGATGGATAGATAGATAGATAGATAGATAGATAGATAGACAATCTACAGTCCAGCAGCACCAGTATTGACAACAGATGAGTGCACGTCCCAGGGATCCGACATTAGTCTTTTCTGGATACAAAGTAATAAAAAAAAAAATAGGCAGCACTCTAATTATGGATGAAAAAAGAGGTACTTTATTTAGCCCTTCAGCTCTTTTTTCATCCATAATTGGAGTGCTGCCTATTTTTGATTACTATAGATAGATAGATAGATAGATAGATAGATAGAGAGAGATAGAGATCAGGAAGCTTTAAACAAGCCATAGAGATTCTGAAAGACAAGGCGTGCAAAACCTTCTAGGCCATCAGAAGAAAACTCGTCCTTTGCAATTTTCAAAAATTAGCATTTTTCTAAATTTAAATGTATCTACTTGTAAGACAGATAGTAATACCACACAAAATAGTTACTAGTTCACATATCCCATATGTTTACTTCATGTTTGCATAGTTTTATGAGCATTCTTTTATTTTTCCAGGACGTTACAAGGCTTAGAATTTTTATCAGCAATTACTCATATTTTCAAGAAAATTTCAAAAGCCTTTTTTTATGGACCAGTTCAGTTCTGAAGTGGCTTTGAGGGCCTTATATATTAGAAACTCCCTAGAAATCACCCCATTTTGAAAACTGCACCATCAAAGTATTTAAAACAGCATTTAGAAAGTTTCTAAACCCTTTAGGTGTTTCACAGGAATTACAGTAAAGTGGAGGTGAAATTTACAAATTGTATATTTTTGCAGAAAATCTGTTTTAATTCATCTTTTTCTGTAACACAAAAGGTTTTACCAGAAAAACGCAACTCAATATTTATTGCCCAGATTCTGTAGTTTTTAGAAATATTCCACATGTGGCCCTAGTGTCCTAATGGACTGAAGCACAGGCCTCAGAAGCAAAGGAGCACCTAGTGGATTTTGGGGCCTCTTTTTTTAACCCTTTCAAGACCGAGCTCATTTTGACCTTCGTGACCAGCCCCATTTTCTCAAATCTGACATGTGTCAATTTATGTGTTTATAACTCTGGAATGCTTTTGCCTATCAAAGCGATTCTGAGATTGTTTTCTCGTGACATATTGTACTTTATGTTAGTGGAAAAATTTGATCAATAAATTCATTGCTTATTTGTGAAAAACACCAAAATTGTGAGAAAATTTGCAAAAATTATGATTTTTCTCATTTTAAATGTATCTGCTTGTAAAACAAATAGTAATACCACACAAAATAGTTACTATTTTACATATTCCATATGTCTACTTTATATTTGCATTGTTTTTTGAACATTATTTTATTTTTCTAGGACGTTACAAGGTTTAGAACTTTAGCAGCAATTTCTCACATTTTCAAGAAAATTTCAAAAGGCTATTTTTACAGGGGCCAGTTCAGTTGTGAAGTGGCTTTGAGGGCCTTATGTACTAGATAGACCCCATAAATCACACCATATTAAAAACTGCAGCCCTCAAAGTATTCAAAACCGCATTCAGAAAGTTTCTTAACCCTTTAGGCGCTTCACAGGAATTAAAGCAAAGTACAGGTGAAATTTTTTTTGCTGAAATTCATTTGTAATAAAAAAAATTCTGTAACACAGAAGGATTTACCCGAGAAATGCAACTCAATATTTATTGCCCAGATTCTGCAGTTTTTAGAAATATCCCACATGTGGCCCTAGTGCGCTAATTTACTGAAACACCGGCCTCAGAAGCAAAGGAGCACCTAGTGGATTTTGGGGCCTCCTTTTTTTAGAATATATTTTAGGCACCATGTCAGGTTTGAAGAGGTCTTGTGGTGCCAAAACAGTGGATTTCCGACAAAAAGTGAGACGGTTTTGGAAACTACACACCTCAAGGAATTTATCTAGAGGTATAGTTAGCATCTTGACCCCACAGGTCTTTTGCTATATTTATTGGAGTATGTCTGTGAAAGTGAAAATCTACTTTTTTTCTGAAAAAATATTAAAAAAAATAATATTTGCAAGGACTAAAGATTAAAAATCATCCCAAAACTTGTAAAGCTACTTCTCCCGATTATGCCAATACCCCATATGTGGTACTAAACTGCTGTTTGGACCCACGGCAGAGCTCAGAAGGGAAGGAGCGAAATTTGGATTTTGAAGCTCAGATTTTGCTGGATTGTTTTTCAGTGCCATGTCGCCCTGGAGGGAGCAAAACAGTGGAATGCCCCCAAAACTGACCCCATTTTGAAGACTACACCCCTCAAGGAATTTTTCTAGGGGTATAGTTAGCATTTTGACCCCACAGTTTTTTTGCTGAATTTAGTGGAATTAGGCAGTGAAAATTAAAATCTACTTTTTTCTGAAAAAACATAGAAATATTTAATTTTTACAATGAATAAAGTAGAAAAATCACCCCAAAATTTGTAAAGCAATTTGTCCTGATTTCAGCAATACACCATATATGGTAATAAACGGCTGTTTGGACCCACGGCAGGACTCAGAAGGGAAGGAACAATATTTGGCTTTTGGAGCTCAAATTTAGCTGGAATGGTTTTCGGGTGTCATGTCGCATATGCAAAGCCCCTGAGGTACCAAAACAGTGGAAACCTCCCAAAAGTCCCTTTAGGGGACTGGAACGAGCAATCATTAGGTCGCTGGTACAATACACTGCAATACTAATGTATTGCAGTATAATGTCATTTTACAGGCTCCTGTAACAGCGCGATCGCTGTTCCTGTCCGTTAGTCCCGGGTGTCAGCTGTAATACACAGCTGACACCTGCAGAATATGGAGCGGGCGCAGCGCGTGAGCCCGCTCCATATATAACCCCTCGCACCACGACATGCTATTAAGTCGTGGTGCGCGAAGGCGTTAATGCGCAGCGGATGGTGCAAATTGAAAATTAACATTTTCCACTGATATGCCATTTTAATGCACAATACGTTGTGCCCAGTTTGTGCCACTGAAGACAAATACCTCATACAATGTTGAGCGGGTACTCCCGGATATAAAATATCATATATGTGGACGTAAGCTGGTGCTTGGGCACGCTGTGGGGCTCAGAAGGGAGGAAACGCCATTTGGCTTTTGGAGCGCAGATTTTTCTTGGTAACTGTTCTGTTTGGGGTTTTGCTGGTATTTCAATTTATAATGTGGGGGTATATGTAACCTGTGCGGAGAACATCAGGACATAATAAGAGGGTATAATAATGGGGTACATAAATCCGCAGATATGTAGCCGGTGTCGCACTGATAAATGGTCGCCCGATCTCATCTGCTTTTGGAACACTCTGCACATTTTGCATCGCCATATTCTGAGAGCCAGAACTGTTTTATTTTTTTCTCCAACGGAGCTGTGTGAGGGCTTATTTGTTGCGGGACAATCTGTACTTTTCATTGGTACCATTTTAGGGTACATGTGATTTTTTGTTATCACTTTTTGTTAGATTTTTTTGGCAAGCAGAGTGACAAAGAAACATAAATTCTGACAATGTTTTTTGTATTTTTTTTTTACAGTGTTCACCGTGCGGTATAAATGACATTTTACTTTATTCTGCGGGTCGGTACGATTATGGCGATACCATATGTATATAGGTTTTTTATGTTTTGTGGCGATTGCGCAATAAAATCACTTTTCTATAAAATAATTTATTTTTTGTGTCACCATATTCTGAGCCATCATTTTTTATTTTTCCGTCAAAAAAGCGGTGTAAGGGCTTGTTTTTTGCGGGACGGGTTGTAGTTTTTATTGGTATTATTTTGGGGTACATGCGACTTTTTGATCACTTTTTATTCTATATTTTGGGAGGGTTGATGACCAAAAAACAGTGATTCTGACATTGTTTTTTAATTATTTTTTTTGCGGTGTTCACCGTGCGGGGAAATTAATATTATAGTTTTATAGTTTGGGTCGTTATGAACGCGGTGATACCAAATATGTATACTTTTTTTAACATTTTCATTTTTTTCCTATAATAAAAGACTTATTATAGGAAAAAAAGCATTTTTTGTTTTTGTAACTTTTATAACTTGTTTTTACACTTTTATAAAACATTTTTATTACTTTATTTTTTACTTTTTACTTGGAGACTGGCAGCACTGATCGCTGCTATAATACATTACACTACCTACTAGGTAGTGTAACGTATTATAAACTGTCAGTGTGACACTGAGAGTCACACTGACAGGAAGCTTATGAGGACCTGCCTCCGGCTGGTTCTCATAGGCTGTCGTGCATGGCAGACCCGGGTGCTGTTGTATGGCCCCCGGTTCTGCCTTATAACCGACTGCAGCACCCGCAATCGGTCCCCGGGAAAGTTTGTTGTAGCAACAAACTTTCCAGTTTGTTATAGCAACAAATTTTCAGTTCGTTGCTACAACACACTTTCCCTGCGATCACATGACCGGGACCTGAACTAACCAGGTCCCGATCATATCTCCGGGACCAGAGGCAGGTGATAACAGCGAGATCCGGGTGTCAGCGCTACTCTGAGACACCCGGATCGTGCTTTTAACACCCACCGTGAATTCACGTCGGCACTGCACAGAGCCCAGCAAGTGCCGACGTGAATATACAGTGGGCGGTCGGGAAGCGGTTAAGAGAATATATCTTAGGCACCATGTCAGAACAGTGGAAACACCCCAAAAAAGACACCATTTAGAAGACTACAACTCTCAAGGAATTTATAAAGGGGTATAGTGAGCATTTTTTCCTCACAGATTTCTTTGCTGAATTTAGTGGATTTAGGACGTAAAAATTAAAATCTAAATTTTTTCCAATAAAATGCAGACATGTGGCATTTTTACAAGGCATAAAGGAGCATAAACAAGCACCCAAGCATCTGAAAAGCAATTTCTCCAGATCACGGCAATACCCTATATGTGGTAATTAACTGCTGTTTGGACACAGGGCAGGGCTCAGAAGGAAAGAAGCACCATTTGGCTTTTGGAGCTCAAGTTTTGCTGGAATGGTTTTCAGGTGCCATGTCGCATTTGCAAAGCCACTGAGGGACCAAAACAGTGGAAACCCCCCAAAAGTAACCTCATTTGGGAAACTACAGCCCTCAAGGAATTTATCGAGGAGTAGAGTGAGCATTTTGACCCCACAGGTTTTTTGCTGAATTTAGTGGAATTAGGTAGTGAAAATAAAAATCGATGTTTTTTGTAATAAAATGTAGTATTGGCTCAGATTTTTCCATTTTCACAATAGATAAAGGATTAAAAAGCACCCCAACATTTGTAACATGAACTATTCTGAGCACGGCAATACCCCATATTTGGTGATAAACTGCTGTTTGGATCCACAGCAGGGCCTACAATGGAAAAAGCGCTATTTGGCTTTGGAGCTCAAATTTTGCTAGAATAGTTTAATGCGCCAATTTCACATTTACAAAGCCCCTGCAGGACCAAATCAGTGGAAACCCCACAAAAGTGACCCCATTTGGGAAACTACACCCCTGAAGGAATTTATCGAGGGGTATAGTGAGCATTTTGAGCCCACAATTTAGTGGAATTGTGCTGTGTAATTGAAAATTGGCATTCTCCATTTTTACAAGGAATAAAGGAGAAAAAAGCACCCCAACATTTCAAAAGCAATTTTTCCCAAGTACGGCAAATTCCCACATTTAGCTATAAACTGCTGTTTGGACACACATCAGGGCTCAAAAAGGCAGGAGAGCTACTTGGCATGCAGCATTTGCTGGATCGGTTCTTGGGTGCCGTGTTGCATTTGCAATTTATAATTTGCCTGGACATATGACAGAGCTCAGAAGTGAAGAGCAGCATGCGCATTTGAGGCCTATTTTGGTGATTGGCCCATAATTGCAGTGCTATGAGGTCAAATAGTAAAACAAACCCCCAAGAAGTGACCCCTATTTTGTAAACTACACCCCTTAAAGGGAACCTGTCACCAGCAATTTAGCTATAAAGTCAGCAATACCTGGTGAAAGTGGGTGAAAAATCATTGTCATCTAAGCTATAAATATGTTCTAAGTAAGCTCTGTAGCTTTAGTATTCCGTTTTTCAGTGGTCCCGCACCGTATGCAAATGAGCAGAAAAGAGTCAAATCTTCATCCGAAAAGAGTCAGATTTTCATTCCTCCAGCGTCTCAGAGTGGACTCCACCTCCTTCTTTTTGATTGACAGCTCCTTAGCCAGTCAGGGCCGGACAGGTGGTGGCGGTGGGCGGGGTTAAGAAGCTGTGTCCCAGAGGGAAAAATAATTACCATAAAAGGCGGGAAGAGTTTAAACTACTATATTTACCGACAGAGGAGGACTTCAGGAAAGAAGAGAACAGGAACGAACTTTGGACAGCTGCGGCCATTGAGGGGTCAGGCAAGTTTAACAGGTAAGATGTTGATGACAGGATCCCTTTAAAGCATTGTAAGGGGTGTAGTAAGCATTTGACCCCACAGGTGTTTTTTTCATTAGAAATTAATGTACAGCGGATGGTACAAAGTGAAAATTGCACTGATATGCCAATTTAGTGCACAATATGTTGTGCCCAGTTTGTGCCACTGAAGACAAATACCTCATAAAATGTTAAGCGGGATCTCCCGGGTATGGCGATGCCATATATGTGGACGTAAACTGCTGTTTAGTCACACTTTAGGATACAGAAGGAAGGGAGCACCATTTGGCTTTTGTAGCGCAGATTTAGCTTGGTAGTGGTTCTATTTGGCGATTTGCTGGTATTTCAGTTTATAATGTGGGGCTATATGTCAGCTGTGCGGAGTACATCAGGGCATAATATGAGGGTATAATAATGTGGTAAATAAATTATAATCCAATGTGTGGCCAGTGTGGTAATGATAAATGATGACAGATGTTATCCGCTTATGGAACACTGCAGATTTTACATCGCTATATTCTGAGAACTAGAATTTTTCTTTTTTCATCACTAGAGCCTGTGTGGGAGCTTATTTGTTGCGGGACAATCTTTAGTTTTCATTGGTACCATTTTGTGGTAAATGCAATGTTTTGATCACTTTTTATTCCATTTTGTGGCAAGCCAGGTGACCAAAAACCCTCAATTATTTATTCTTTTTTTTTTTTACTGTGTTCACCGTGGGCTATAAATGACAATTTTACTTTATTCTGCTGGTCGACACGTTTGCGGCAATACCATATGTATATCCTTTATTTTCTGTTTTGCAGCGTATGCACAATAAAATCAGGTTTTTTTAAAAAATTATTTATTTTTTGTGTCACCATATTATGAGAGCCATAACTTTTTAGTTTTCAGTCAAAAAAAGCTGTGTACGGGCTTGTTTATTGCGGGATGGGTTTATTGGTACTATTTTCGGGTACATGCAACGTTTTGATCAACTTTTATTCCATATATAGCGATTCTGGTTTTGTTTTTTATAAAAAAAATTGGCGGTGTTCACCGTGCGGGAAAAATAACATTATAGTTTTATCGTTTGGGTCATTACAGACGCAGTGATACAAAATATGTGTATTTTTTTTACAGTTTTCATTTTTTCCTATAATAAGACTTACTATTGGGAAAAAAGGCAGTTTTTTTTACTTTTATTTTACATTTTTATAAAAAAAAATTACATTTTTTTGTCTCACTAGGGGACTTGAAGGCCTACGACGCTTATCCTTACTCTAATACATTGCACTTAAGTACTTAATCACAACAACATACTTGTACATTGTATGTCATTAAGGGGTTAAGGCGATTTGGAACATACATAAATACATTAGGGAATTGCTGAAATGGCATAATCGTTACTGGAATAGCTTTGTTTAATTGCAGAAGCAATTCTATAATAAGCCAGCAGGGCTGGGGTGAATTCAATTTTGTCATTCTACTACCACTTCATGTACCAGAAAGCACTCTGCCAAACAAAACAACACAGTAGGCAGGCTGGCAACAAAAGGGCACTACCTGCCAAACAGGTGCCGAGTTTGGGAGAGCTGAGCTCAATTGGCAACAATTACCTGTTGGCTCTTTTAGGAAATAACTAAGATATGAGTGGAGTATGACAAAAAATGAGACAACTCCAGGATTTATATTTTAAGGGCTTTTCTAGCATATGCAATAACTTCTGTAAGGGCCTATAATAGTGAGATAAAACTTTTTGATATTTTTTTCTGATTTTCGTATTTTTCACCTGGCCTGCTTAGCCCCCGACACTTTCTCTATACAATCTTGCTTGATGACGTATCGTGAAGGAATAAAGTGGTTGGGGATTTTCATTACTTTGTGTCTATGATTTGTTCTAGTTTTGCTGTATTGCCAGAGGAGTGTTAAATGAATACATGCGGCTTTCTTTTTTCCATTGCTTTTTTCCCCAGCTTTGCTTGACTTTAAATAATGATCTACCTGGGGTGGTTGAATGGTACAATCTGTGTATTGTGATTAACATTAAATAGTTATTTTCACCAATAGAAAATGATCACTTATAATCTCCTCCGTTTCTTTCAAAAACACTTTGTGATCAGCTAATACATATAAATGTTCCTAATTGCTTTTATATTGAAAAATGCTCTAAAAAAGAAATCATGAATAAAGTCCACGAAGCAAATAATTTGCGTGAGATCGTGAGTATGTATAGATTTACATAAAAAGAAAAGCTCCATGTGTGATTCCATGTTGTGAATTCCAAAAATTATAGATTTAATGATCTATACTATGAGAAACCTGCAAATTATTTAACTCAAAGGATGCAAAATACGTCAACATCTAAAGTGAATATTTATCATTAACTATGTTCAGCCATGTCACTGACACATGTGAAAAGATAGCATGTGTGGGTACCCATTAGTTGGAACCCTCACTGTTGGCTTATCTTTGTATTCCCAAGTTATGTGGGTGGTAATCGATTTAAATAACTGAGACAGTAATCTGTGTGCGTTTCAAAGTCGCATTGTATTCAAAGGGAGCACATGTATTATACAGTATAATTGACTGGAATGATAGTCATGGAAAGTTGAAAAAGTTTAGTATATTATAGTCATTAGACATTTGTTTAGATTTAAATGTTTCTGCCCATAGCATGGATCTGGCATGGACAACATGGACATCTGTAGCCCAGGCCAGTTTCTAAAGATCCATTTATATGTAGCAATGTTTGTTAAGATTAAAACGATAATAATGGTATGTAACACGTATTGCTTCATGTAAATAGGATGAATGAGCTGATAATTGCGCTATTAATAATGAAATTGATCTTTCATACATTTTAACAATCTCCCTTAAAATCCCCAAAATGGATCATTACACTTGTCAGGTGTAAACAAAAATCATAAGAATGACAGGAGGTTGTTCATTGTTGATCGCTTAAGGGCTTAGGGCCATAAGAAATATTTACCATTGATTTACAACTAAAGACCATAATGCAAACACTGCTATGCTAATAACATTCAAGCAATCACAGTTAGTCAATGATCCTTGGCGGTCAGTGGTAGCACAAGGAACATAGCTACAGGGAGTGCAAAGATACATTATATGGCCAAAAGTCGGTGGACACCCCTCCTAATTATTGAGTTCAGGAGTCACCACACCCATTGCAAACAAACGCATGAAATCAAGCACACAGCCATGCAATCTTAATACACAAGTTAATTAGTTTATGAAATTTCTGATCTGTATTCGTCATCTGTCAGTGCTATTAATGGGAAATGAAAACATCTAGGAGTATCAACAGTTCAGCTACGAAGCGATAGACCATGCAAACTCAAACAGTGGAGCTGCTAAGTGCTGAGGCACAAAATAAATTCTTACTCTCTGTTGCTTCATTTACTACAGAGTACCTTTAAAAGTGACATCAGCACATGAACAGTGTGTAAGGAGCTTTATGAAATGTGTTTCCAAGGTAGAGCATCTGCACACAAGCCGAAGACCACCATGTGAAATGCCAAGCATCAGTTGAAGTGGTGTAAAACACGCTACAACAGGACTCTAGAGCAGCGGGAACGTGTTCTCTGGAGTGATGAATCACGGTTCACTATCTGGCAGTCTGATGGGCAAATCTGGGCATGAATGCTACCTACTGAAATGCATAATGCTACAGCATACAAAGACATTTTACACAGCAATGACTGTGCCCCAGTGCACAAAGTGAGTTTCATAAAGATATGCTTGGGTGAGTTTGGTGTGTAGGAACTAGAGTCAGTCTTGATCTGAACCACAATGAACACCTTTGGGATGAATTGGAACCCCGATTGCAAGCCAGACTTTCTTGTCCAACATCAGTGCGTGACCTCACAAATGGGCATAAATTCCTACACACATAATCTATAGCTTGTTATAGCTGTAAAAGTGGGCCCAATACCATATTAACACCCCCGTGATTTTGGAATGGGATATCCAACAAGCTCATGTAGGTGTGATGCTCAGGTGTTCACATGTATATATGTCAGGCAGGAGCCATACTTATAGCTTCCTTTAACTTAGCTTTATTTTGCACAGTGACAGCTACCCACAGACAAGTAACATAAAGTTTGGGACCTCAACCATGTGGGAGTCCCCTTGGACTGGTTGCGGTTGGACGGTTGTTTTCTGCCAAGAGCCTCTACAGGACTTGGTGGGGCTACCCAGTATTGTACAGAATCCACAACAGTGAGAGGAATGCCCCACAACTACTGGCTAAAAAACGGACTTTGATGGTTCCCTCCAGCTGCAAACTGGAGGGAACAGGGAAACAAAACACATCAGTAACACAAGGGTTATTTATTTTACAAGGACAGGACATATTAACCCATTCAGGACGCAGCCTGTTTTGGCCTTGTGGCACAGCCGATTTTTTCAAATGACATGTGTTACTTTATGTGGTAATAACTTGGGAATGCTTTTACCTATCCAAGCGAGTCTGAGATTGTTTTCTCGTGACACATTGTACTTTATGATAGTAGGAAAATTTGGTCGATAAATTCAACATTTATTAGTGAAAAACGAATAAAACAGATTAAATGGATCTGCTTGTAAAAAAGATAGTAATACCACACAAAGTAGTCACTAGTTAACATTTCCCATATGTCTACTTTATGTTTGCATCATTTTTTGAACGTCCTTTTATTTTTCTAGGACAATGCAAGGTTTAAATATTTCAAAAGACTATTTTTTCAGGGACCAGTTTAGTTCTGAAGTGGTTTTGAGGGCCTTATATATTAGAAACCCCCAATAAATCACCCTATTTTAAAAACTGCACCTCTCAAAGTATTCAAAACAGCATTCAGAAAGTTTTTTTAACCCTTTAGGCGTTTCACAGGAAATAAAGCAAAGTACAGGGGAAATTTACAAATTTCATTTTTATTGCCGAAATAAATTTGTAATACATTTTTCTCTGTAACACAGAAGGTTTCACCAGAGAAACGGAACTCAATATTTATTGCCCAGATTTTGCCGTTTTTAGAAATATCCCACATGTGGCCCTAGTGTCCCAATGGACTGAAACACAGGCCCCAGAAGCAAAGGAGCCCCTAGTGGGTTTTGGAGCCTCCTTTTTTTTAGATTATATTTTAGGCACCATGTCAGGCTTGTAGAGGTCTTGTGGTGCCAAAACAGTGAAAACTCCTCAAAAGTGACCCAATTTTGGAAACTACACCCCCTCAAGGAATTTATCTAATGGTATAGTTAGCATTTTGACCCCACAGGTATTTTGCTATATTTATTGGAGTTAGTCTGTGAAAATGAAAATCTAGTTTTTTTCTGAAAAAACATAGACATTTTTAATATTTACAAGGAATAAAGAGGACAGTGCACCTCAACATTTGTGAAGCATTTTCTCCCGATTACGGAAATATCCAATATGTGATAATAAATTGCTGTTTGGACCCACAGCAGGGCTCAGAAGGGAAGGAGCGCCATTTGGATTTTGGAGCGCTGATTTTGCTGGATTGGTTTTCAGTGCCATGTCGTATTTGCAATGCCCTGGAGGGACCAAAACAGTGGAAACACCCCAAAAGTGAACCTATTTGGGAAACTACACCCCTCATTTTTCTAGGGGTATAGTTAGCATTTTGACCCCACACGTTTTTTGCAGAATTTTGTGGAATTAGGCCGTGAATTTTTTAAAAATTATTACAAGAGATAAAGGAGAAACCCCAATATTTGTAAAGCAATTTCTTCCGAGTATGACAATACCCCACATGTGGTAATAATTTTTATTTTTTTTAAATTAGAAATTAATTAACCTTTTCAGGACTGATCCTTTTTTTGCTGTTTACTTTTTTTTTCATTTTCGTTTTTCACTCCCCGCCTTCCAAACGCCATAATTTTTTTATTTTTCCATCATAGAGTGGTGTGAGGGCTTATTTTTTGCGGGAAGAGTTGTAGTTTCTATTGACTCAATTTAAAGTACCATGTAATGTACTGGGAAACTGAGAATGAAATTGGAAAGAACTGTGATTCCTACATTTTTTGGGGGTTTAGTTTTTATCGCTTTCACCATGCGGTAAAATAGACAACTTAACTTTATTTTGCGTCTGAATACAATTACGGTGATACTAAATGTATATAGGTTTTTTTATATTTTGCTACTTTTACAAAGAAAAAACTATTTGTTAAAAATCAAATTGTTTTGTATCAACACAAAGCCATAACTTTTTTATTTTTTGGTCGATTGAGCGGTGTGAGGGCTTATTTTTGGCGAGACGAGCTGTAGTTTTTATTGGTACAATTTTTTGGTACATACAATGTTTTGATCACTTTTTATTACATTTTATTTAGCGCTAAGGTGATCGAAAAACAGTGACTTTGGCGTTTAAATTCTTTATTTCTTATGGCGTTCATTGTACGATATAAATTACATTTTACTTTATTCTGCGGGTTGGTACGATTACGACGATACCATATGTATATATATATATATGTATATCGTTTTTTTATGTTTTGCAGTGTATGCACAATAAAATCACTTTTTTATAAAATAATTTATTTTTTGTGTCACCATATTCTGAGAGCCATAACTTTTTTATTTTTCAGTCAAAAAAGCTCTGTAAAGGCTTGTTTCTTGCGGGACAGGTTGTAGTTTTCATTTGTACTATTTTGAGGTTCACCGTGCGGGAAAAATAACATTATAGTTTTATAGATTTAGTCGTTACAAACGTGGGGATACCATTTTAATTTTTTTCCTATAATAAAAGACTTATTATAGGAAAAAAAAAACTTTTACTTTTATAAATCATTTTTATGAACTTTTTTTTTACTTTTTACACTTTTATTTTTTTACCTGCAGAAGTGATCTCTGCTAGAATACATTACACTTCCTAGTAGTGCAATGTATTCCAACTGTCAGTGTGACGTCACAGTTACTCTGACAGTAAGGCCTTATTTACACGAGCGTGTTAAACGTCCGTGGGACGGCCGTTGAAACAGCGGCCGTCCCATGGACCTATGTAATTCAATGTGGCCGTTCACACAGCCGTTGTTTCAACGGACCGTGTGAAGGGTCCGTGGGAAAATAGGACTTGTCCTATCTTATCACGCATCCCTGCATAGACTCTCATCTATGGGGGATGCTAGACATCGCGTCCCGCAGCGCCCAGCACGGGCATTTTTCACAGCCGAGGTGCGCAACGCTCGTGTAATAAGGCCTAAGGCTGGTCCACCTGGTTCCCGATGCACACTGTCACAAACAGGGACAGGGACTTCCTGTCACTCTGGCAGGAAGCCTATCAGGAGGCTGGTCCTGATAGGCTTCCGTACATGGCAGACACGGAGGCAATCGTTTGGCCTCCGGTTGCCATGACAACTATCGGCAAACCTCGCGATTTCATTGTGGGGTCTGCCGATGTGCTAGAAAACCCTAAAATGCGGCGATTTCAATTGATCGCCACATTTAAGTGGTTAATTTCCCAAATCAGCGGCAATGAGCCGCTGATCGGCAACAGTGGAGTGTCAGCTGTTGGGGACAGCTGACCTCCCGGTTCCTGGTGCAAATTGTCAACGACAGTGTGCACCAGGAACCACGCAGTAACTGTACGTCCTGGTGCGCTAAGACACTGGCCATCAGGACGTACAGTTGTGTCGTGGTGCACCTAGGTGTTAAGGGTATGTTCACACGCAAAATAAAAAACGGCTGAAAATGACGGAGCTGTTTTCGAGGGGAAAAAAGCCTCTGATTTTCAGACGTTTTTGTAATTGAGAAGTTTTTTGAGGCGTTTTTTGGAGACGTATTTTCAGCTGTATTTCCGTTGACACAATGAAAAACAGCTCCAAAAAACGGCTCAAGAAGTGACAAGTAACCTTCTTTTTTCTGGGGCGTCTTTTTACGTACCGTTTTTTAAAACAGTGATGTAAAAAAAGCCCCGCCTGAACTAATCGCCGTTTTTCCCATTGAATTCAATGGGCAGATGTTTGTAGGCTGGAAAACATTTGGCATGGAAATTTTTTTTTAATGTGTTTAACCCCTTCCCGCCGCAGCCATTTTTTCGGATTTCCATCTTTAGTTTTTTCCTCCCCACCTTCCAGAAAAAAGCCGTAACTTTTTATTTTTCCATCAATATTGCAGTATGAGGGCTGTTTTTTTTGAGTCACGAGTTGTAGACTTTCATGGCACCATTTATTGTACCAAATAATATAGTGGGAAACTGGAAAAAAAATATTTGTGGGGTGGAATAGGAAAAAAAACAGAGATTCCTCAATCTTTTGGGTGGTTTTGTTTTTAGGCTGGGTTCACACGACCACATTAAAGTCCGTAATGGACGGACGTATTTCGGCCGTAAGTCCCGGACCGAACTCAATGCAGGGAGCCGGGCTCCTAGCATCATAGTTATGTACGATGCTAGGAGTCCCTGCCTCTCCGTGGAACTACTGTCCCGTACTGAAAACATGATTACAGTACGGGACAGTTGTCTTGCAGAGAGGCAGGGACTCCTAGCATCGTACATGCACTCCCTGCACTGAGTTCGGTCCGGGACTTCCGGCCGAAATACGTCCGTCCATTACGGACGTTAATGTGGTCGTGTGAACCCAGCCTTACGGCATGCGGTAAAAACGGCATGTTAACTTTATTCTGTGGGTCAATACGATTACAGCGATACCAAAATTATAGCTTTTTTTATGTTTTACTACTTTTACAAGGAAAAAACTGATTGCTAAAAATAAAATTTGAGTTTTGTCACCATATTTTGAGAGCCATAACTATTTTTTTCCCCCGTCGATTTAGCAGTATGAGGGTTTATTTTTTGCAGGCTGTAATTTCTACTGGTACTATTTTGGGGTACATGAGACTCTTTGATCACTTTTTATTTCATTTTTTGTGGGAAAATAAGTGACCAAAAATCAGCAATTCTGCCGTTTTTTATTTTTTACGGCATTCATCGTGTGGACTAAATAATGATATATTGTAATAGTTCAGACCTTTACGGACGTGTCAATACCAGTTATGTTAATTTATTTATTTTTTTACATTGTGCTTGAGCGAAAATGGGAAAAGGGTTTTCTTTTAAACTTTAAATTTATCTATTTTTTATTTATTAAAAAAACCTTTATTTCACCGTTTTTTACTTTTTTTTAATTGTCCTCCTAGGGGACTTGAACCAGCGATGAAATACTAATGTATTGCAGTATATCGTGATTCTTACAGTCTCCTATGAAGCCATAGCGGAGGCAGTGCTTCATAGGAGTACAAACATGGCAGACCTGGGAGCCTTCATCAGGTCCCCAGGCTGCTATGCCAACCAACAGCACCCCCCGATCTCACCACGGAGGGCCGTTGGAAAGATACAGGGGGTCGCCTCTCTGTTTTCAGTGCTGCGGTCGCTATTGACCGCAGCATTTAACCGATTGAACGAGCGGGATCCCGCTTGTTACCTAGAAGTGTCGACATTTGAGATATATTTGACATCAACATATTTGATATCAAATATCTATATATTTGATATCAATGTTTGAGATATATCTCACCCAATGTTTGCGATATATTTGAGATATATATACGGCGGATGTTGGGAAGGCGTTAAATACACAGCAAGCTTAAAAATTGTTCCTTTTTTTTTTTTTAAGTAAACACAATATTCCTCATAGGATAACCTCCTTAATTTAGTAAATTCCGCTTCACTTTCAAGATGATTTAATTTTTTTTTGGATACGTTTTTTAGGGCATCTTGTTTGTAGACCCAAACTTAAAGAGGCTCTGTCACCAGATTTTGCAACCCCTATCTGCTATTGCAGCAGATCGGCGCTGCAATGTAGATTACAGTAACGTTTTTATTTTTAAAAAACGAGCATTTTTGGCCAAGTTATGACCATTTTTGTATTTATGCAAATGAGGCTTGCAAAAGTCCAAGTGGGCGTGTTTAAAGTAAAAGTCCAACTGGGCGTGTATTATGTGCGTACATCGGGGCGTTTTTAATACTTTTACTAGCTGGGCGTTGTGTATAGAAGTATCATCCACTTCTCTTCACAACGCCCAGCTTCTGGCAGTGCAGATCTGTGATGTCACTCACAGGTCCTGCATCGTGTCGGCCACATCGGCACCAGAGGCTACAGTTGATTCTGCAGCAGCATCAGCGTTTGCAGGTAAGTAGCTACATCGACTTACCTGCAAACGCCGATGCTGCTGCAGAATCATCTGTAGCCTCTGGTGCCGATGTGTCCTCGCTCGTCTGACACGATGCAGGACCTGTGAGTGACGTCACAGCGTGATCTGGCAGAAGCTGGGCGTTCTGAAGAGAAGTGGATGATACTTCTCATCAGAGCGCCCAGCTAGTAAAAGTAGTAAAAACGCCCCGATGTACGCACATAATACACGCCCACTTGGACTTTTACTTTTTAACACGCCCACTTGGACTTTTGCAAGCCTCATTTGCATAACTACAAAAATGGTCATAACTTGGCCAAAAATGCTCGTTTTTGAAAAATAAAAACGTTACTGTAATCTACATTGCAGCGCCGATCTGCTGCAATAGCAGATAGGGGTTGCAAAATCTGGTGACAGAGCCTCTTTAAGCTTCATGAGCAGGGCACAACATGGCTCTTCATTTCTAATGTTATTTGAGTTTACATCCTCAAAGTAGTTTTTCAGTTGGTTTCCACCAACTTTTAAAGGGGGTTTTCCATCACAGAAAGTGATGGCATATTGTTAGGATATTACTGGGACCCCCAATGATCATGAGAATGAAGGGATCGCAGCGCTGGTACAAATGAATGGGGCTATCATGCAATCCTCTGCACAGTCGGTGGCCGGAAGCGCTGCTGTGCAGAAAAGAACTGTGAGTGGCTGCAGGGCTAAACCAGCACTGGGGCCCCTACATTTTAAGGATAGGTGGGGGCCCGATAGTCAGACCACCACTGTTTATAAATTCATGTCATATCGTAACGATATGCCATTACTTTCTGTGCCAGGAAAACCTCTTTAATAATCAAGATGAGCAAAGTGTTTCGAATTTTGCGATGCTAGTTTTTGTTAAGGCAAACTACGAGGCACTATTTGCAGTAAAAAAATCAAATAAACACAAATGATACTGGATTTTGGTGCTTTTTTGCCCTATAATCTTATCATCAACTTTTGTGGTATGTCAACTAAGTATCAATCTTGGATCTTGGACTGCCAACAAACATGAGGGAGGTATCACTTCCCTTGTAGCCCAGTAAGTTATTTTGGATAAATACACATGTTGCCATTACTCTCAAAACACTCTATGGGCATGCCCCCACGTGGCGGATTTCCTCCGCAACTGTCCGCATCAATGCCGCACCTAATCCGGGTTGCGGATTACGGCTGCGGATCTGCCCAAAATGTGCAGTAAATTGATGCGGACTAGCTGCTGCGGACTGCGGAAAAAGTGCTTCCCTTCTCTCTATCAGTGCAGGATAGAGAGAAGGGACAGCACTTTCCCTAGTGAAAGTAAACAAATTTCATACTTACCGGCCGTTGTCTTGGTGACGCGTCCCTCTTTCGGCATCCAGCCCTACCTCCCTGGATGACGCGGCAGTCCATGTGACCGCTGCAGCCTGTGATTGGCTGCAGCCGTCACTTAGACTGAAACGTCATCCTGGGAAGCTGGACAGGAGACAGAAGCAGGGAGTTCTCGGTAAGTATGAACTTCTATTTTTTTTTACAGGTTGCTGTATATTGGGATCGGTAGTCACTGTCCAGGGTGCAGAAACAGTTACTACCGATCGCTTAACTCTTTCAGCACCCTGGACAGTGACTATTTACTGACGTCTCCTAGCAACGCTCCCGTAATTCCGGGAGCCCCATTGACTTCCTCAGTCTGGCTGTAGACCTAGAAATACATAGGTCCAGCCAGAATGAAGAAATGTCAAGTTAAAAAAGCAAGACGCATCCGCAGCACACATAACATGTGCATTACAGCTGCGGACTTCATTGCGGAAATTAGAATCTCCATTGAAGTCAATGGAGAAATTCCGCCATGAGTCCGCCACTGCTCCGCAACAGACAGAGCATGCTGCGGACACCAAATTCCGCTCCGCAGCCTATGCTCCGCAGCGGAATTTTACGCATCGTCTAAACGAACACTTCTAAATTTAAGTGGAAGTCAATGGAGAAACGGCTCCGCTGCGGATTAACGCTGCGGAGTGTCCGCAGCGGAATTCAAGTGAAATTCCGCCACGTGTGAACCCAGCCTATATACCCGTACAGGGCC
This sequence comes from Rhinoderma darwinii, assembly GCF_050947455.1. Classification (NCBI taxonomy): domain Eukaryota; kingdom Metazoa; phylum Chordata; class Amphibia; order Anura; family Rhinodermatidae; genus Rhinoderma; species Rhinoderma darwinii. Next base: position 195,246,629 of record NC_134687.1, read on the forward strand.
TAAAACAGACCTTTTGGAAACACTGCCCCCCCCCCCCCCACTGATGTTGGTGTTTATCAGACTAGGCCACTGGCCTCCTCCTGTCCAAACCTTCTTCGGTCACTCGAGATAACTTCAATCAGACCAGTTTTATGTCCCTATTTTATGATATATGCCATAAAAAATATTTTTTCCAGTCTCTCACAATGCTAATAAATGCAGTGGCAAAATCGACAACATAATCTGCATGTAAATACGTATGTTATACTGTACATTTTTCAGTGTTATACTGCAAAAAAAATTAAAAAATCTACAGCATTTGAGCCCAGCTGAAATGTTTTTTACATTTTCTTATTAATAAGGACATTGTTGATTCCTTTTTTATAGATTACTTTTGTATTTGTTTTTCTTATCTAAATAGCAATCGGCTGCAAATGTCTTTAAATAAAAAAAAAATCAGTACTCACATGTTCTTTACCCCGGCGATCCAGCGCTGATGCTTCGGTGGTCCTTCCGTTCTCTATTTACATGTGACCGCTTCACCTATTTAGAGGGCTCAGCGGTGAAATGTTGTATCCCTGGCGTCATGGCGCCCATCAATGAGCGTTCATGACAGAAATACAACTTATGACTGCTGAACGTATGATTGGCTGCAACGGTCACATGTTGCCAGCATGTAAACAAACACCGGGTGGACCACTGGAGTACCAGCGTTAGATAAGTTACTACTGTTTTTTGGTTTGTTTTTTTTATAGATCATTTGCAGCCATTTGTAAAAATTTTAATAATCTGGACAACCCCTTTAAATCTTCATTGTTAACAATATTTTGAATTTACACTATAGCACTTTCCATTCAGATTGCAGTGAATGAACTGTATATTAAGACATGTGGTCTACTGACAAATAATATACTAAATATAATCAACAGTTCTTTTATTTATAAATTGCAGAAAGGATAGAACACTCCAGGAGCTTCTGATTCAAGGCAGGAATTGGAAAAAGGAACATTCTTTGCACTTAGTGCTTAAGACTTAAATCAAAAGCCAGAACAGAAAAACATTTTTTGAATTTAAAATAGATACATTGAACAAGTTAGATATTTGAGCATTATTTTCTTTAGAGATATGCTTTGAATGACACTATAATTCTACCATATCAGTTTGAGAAGTGACATATTATTTCTATGTTTTGTTAGAAAACCTACTCAGCCCATTATCTAGCTTTCTGCCTGTTGCTTATTTTTTTTACCTCCATAACTATTTGTACATGATGACACGACTACTGACTTTATAGAAAAAGTCAAAGTATGCGATAATGCGATAGTCACCTAGTGAATATAGGAATTTGCCTCTATTGTACATCATGAACTTGCATTGTTTTTTTATATTGTCTCAATTATAAGTACAGTATGCTATAGAATATAATTTAAAACCACAGTAGGCAAACTGGGAGACAAGTTTGACTCCTGTCTTGGGAAAGCTGTTGCCGACACTAGGGATTCCCTAACATCACTGTCCCTATATGGACAGTAACGTAAGGGACGTCTCCAGTCCCGAGTCCCGGGCCAGAGCACTACCAATGCACTGGCAAGGGACTCTGTAGTTGAAAGCCCCTGGCCAGGGATTCCAGCATCTCAAATCTAATATTGTCACTGTCCATATTTGGACAGTGATGTCAGGGCTTTTACCTATAGAGTCTCCAGCCAGAGCATCACCAGCGCTCTGGCCGGGGACTCCTGTGTTGGGAAAGCCCTTGATATCAAGCCTCATGTGTCGACAATGGCTTTAGGAGCTTTGAAATGCCAAAATCCCCAGCCAGAGGGTTGGAAACTTTCTGCCCGGGGATTCCACTCCTGGAGTAGCCCCTGACGTCACTGTCCATATATGAACAGTGACATCAGGGGCGTCTTAAATACCGGAGTACCCGGCCAGAGTTCTACCGATGTTCTGGCTGGGGATTCTGTTGATGAAAACCTCTAACATTATTGTCCTTATATGGACAGTGACTTCAGGGGCTTCTGTTGTCCCGGAGTCCTCAGCCAGAGCGCTACCTATTCTCTGGCCGTGGACTCTGTAGTTGAAAACCCCTGAAATCACTGCCCATATATGGACAGTGTCGTTAGGGGCTTTTCCAGGGCCGCAATCTCTGAGGCTAAAGAACCTATGGACACATTTATCGTGTACGTCGGGAGCTCTCCTGATATACGCGATAAACGTAGGTCCCAAACATAATGTGATTCAGGCTTAAGAGAGATTTATTATCTAAACAATGCACAATGTTTAGTTATTTCTCTTTTTTTTATTTTTTGGGGGGATCTTGTCATTTATTTTTCAAATTTTTTATTGACTTTGTAATGTGTGTGGGATAAATCCCCAAATTTAAAGAGAATGGTACTTTACATGCTTTTGTATTTTGCCCCTTCAAGCCATTGTAAATCTATGCACTGTACCTACAGCAATGTGCTATTGTACCGTGTTTTCTGTTATTTTGTACTCCATGGGTGGCCTTATTCATTTGATTTACATTTGACTGTATTTCTCCAGTAGGTCATCTTGCTCTAGGAAAGCTAGATTTTAGGCTGATGTATATTTTGGGCTGATGTTCTGTTTTGTTGTAATAAACAATTTATTTGTAGGTTCAACAAATGGAGGTTGGATTGCTGGCTCTTTAAACTGTTGGTTTGGAATGTATGGCCCGACACCATTTTGGCTGCAATTGTTAACAACTATAGACAGAAAATGACAAAAGTTAGTGAGTAAAAAAAAAAATACAACCAGGTTTTCCAGGGGTTGTGACTGAAGGGGTCGAATTATCAAAAATGCATCCGGGAAGTCACAGAACAACTCAGTAGACCATTCATACAATGGCAGGCCTTTCAAACCTAAGCAATGTTCAATGTGTACAACTCTACAAGAAAAAAGAGACATAACTAGGATTTATGGGAGAGTAGAACCTTCTGCTCAAGAGTACCATCAATATTCATCACTCACTTGAAATAGATGCCCATTTGAGATAATATTCTGTGGACAGATACATACTTGTTAAGAGTTCAGTTTTTCTATTGAACACCAAAGGGGTGGGGCTTATGTTAATTTGAAGAAAAGGGGACATTTCCAGTAGTTTGGTAGGATGGGGCTTAAATTGTCTAGCGATGTTGGAAGAGGCACTGTTTGGACAAAACACGTCTTCTTAGGCTCAAGTCACACGAGCATATTTCTCGTCCGTGTTAGGCGCGTGAAAATAACGCACGTCACACGGACCTATGCATGTCAATGCGGACATTCAGAGATTCAGTGTTTTTCACACAGCGTGTGTCCGCTGCGTGAAACTCACTACATGTCTTATACTTGTGCGTTTTTTGCGAGTCACTCACCCATTGAAGTCAATGTGTGCGTGAATATCACGGACAGCACACGGACGCACATCCGTGTGCTGTGTGTGATTCATGCAACAGTTACTAAAGAAATTATTTTGAAAAAGAAAAGCACCTCCTTCAGTTTATTTTCCTGACGTGAAACGCGTGACATACAGATGATATACGCAAGTAAAAAATGCAGACACGCACCATACACCGATGTCACACGGAACTGCAACGCAGGAAAAACGCTGAGTTTTTATGCGCGCAAGACGGACACGTTTGTGTGAATAAGGCCTTACTGTAAGTCTGGTATGTCGCAAATACAGCATCGAAACAGTCAAAACATTGTGCCAACAGTATGACAAACATGAAGATGGTAAAATGTTAGGGTAGGGATACTTTTCGAAGAAACCATGAGTTCTGCGGATTACAAGAATATCTTTCCATCAGCCAAAGTTGAACTTATCATTACACAACACAAAACATAAAAGTAAGTCTACATTTGAATGGCTGAGGAGAAACAAAATAAATTTTTAATTGAATCAGTTAGTTTATTACACATTCTGTATCGTTTAAACCCTGACATACAGTATCAAGTGCAATAAGCAAATATTGACTTGAGTTTTGAATCTAGTGAATATAATTTATGGACTTGTAGTAATACAGTTTGGCCATGTTCAGACGTGGAAGAATTTTTCCTGCTGAAAATGTTACTGCAGATTCGTTGCAAATTTTCAGCAACATTTTCATATTTGACAGATAATTCTGACGTTGTGGATATCAAAGCAAACTTGCAATGTAAATGCTGAAATCCGCAGTGAAATTCCGCGACTTCTCCGCAACATAATGTGCATGCTGCGGAGGGAAAATTCTGCACCACAGCCTAAATTCCGCACAGTTATTATCCGCAACGTCTGAACTAAGTTTCCTAAAAATGTATAGAAACAAATGTAAAAAATGGCTGTTGCAGAATTCCACTGCGGAATGTCCGCAGCGGAATTCACAAGCAATTCCGCCAGGTCTGTACATGGACTTTCTTGGAAGAACATAACTTTGTTCCAGGGTTGATAATGGAAATTCTTAAAGAAAAACACCAAATTACATAAGGTATAGACTAGTTTTAAAACTGACATAGCATAGGGCTAACTTGGATTATGAAGATCATGGGACGGTTGAGACTGATCAAATTAAAAAACGACTATGGTAAAAATCTTATGTTTATTATTGTATCTGCATCTTTAGTGTTTTAATTTTCTTGATAGTGATTGTGTAAGAAAACTTTTGGTGTGGAAACTACTGAAAATTATTTCTGTATAAAGAATCATACCATGCAGTGCCTCATGACAAGCGCCATACAGTATAACAATGCTATATATTGAATAAAAAACACTTCCACACAGTTGCCTAAATAACAAATTTATAGAGTGGCGCTGCTGCCATTCACTGCAAAAATGGCACATCCGTGTGCTGTGTGTGATTCATGCAACAGTTACTAAAGAAATTATTTTGAAAAAGAAAAGCACCTCCTTCAGTTTATTTTCCTGACGTGAAACGCGTGACATACAGATGATATACGCAAGTAAAAAATGCAGACACGCACCATACACCGATGTCACACGGAACTGCAACGCAGGAAAAACGCTGAGTTTTTATGCGCGCAAGACGGACACGTTTGTGTGAATAAGGCCTTACTGTAAGTCTGGTATGTCGCAAATACAGCATCGAAACAGTCAAAACATTGTGCCAACAGTATGACAAACATGAAGATGGTAAAATGTTAGGGTAGGGATACTTTTCGAAGAAACCATGAGTTCTGCGGATTACAAGAATATCTTTCCATCAGCCAAAGTTGAACTCTTCATTACACAACACAAAACATAAAAGTAAGTCTACATTTGAATGGCTGAGGAGAAACAAAATAAATTTTTAATTGAATCAGTTAGTTTATTACACATTCTGTATCGTTTAAACCCTGACATACAGTATCAAGTGCAATAAGCAAATATTGACTTGAGTTTTGAATCTAGTGAATATAATTTATGGACTTGTAGTAATACAGTTTGGCCATGTTCAGACGTGGAAGAATTTTTCCTGCTGAAAATGTTACTGCAGATTCGTTGCAAATTTTCAGCAACATTTTCATATTTGACAGATAATTCTGACGTTGTGGATATCAAAGCAAACTTGCAATGTAAATGCTGAAATCCGCAGTGAAATTCCGCGACTTCTCCGCAAAACATAATGTGCATGCTGCGGAGGGAAAATTCTGCACCACAGCCTAAATTCCGCACAGTTATTATCCGCAACGTCTGAACTAAGTTTCCTAAAAATGTATAGAAACAAATGTAAAAAATGGCTGTTGCAGAATTCCACTGCGGAATGTCCGCAGCGGAATTCACAAGCAATTCCGCCAGGTCTGTACATGGACTTTCTTGGAAGAACATAACTTTGTTCCAGGGTTGATAATGGAAATTCTTAAAGAAAAACACTAAATTACATAAGGTATAGACTAGTTTTAAAACTGACATAGCATAGGGCTAACTTGGATTATGAAGATCATGGGACGGTTGAGACTGATCAAATTAAAAAACTACTATGGTAAAAATCTTATGTTTATTATTGTATCTGCATCTTTAGTGTTTTTTAATTTTCTTGATAGTGATTGTGTAAGAAAACTTTTGGTGTGGAAACTACTGAAAATTATTTCTGTATAAAGAATCATACCATGCAGTGCCTCATGACAAGCGCCATACAGTATAACAATGCTATATATTGAATAAAAAACACTTCCACACAGTTGCCTAAATAACAAATTTATAGAGTGGCGCTGCTGCCATTCACTGCAAAAATAATTTGTGACGGTGACACGCAATGCTTAAGTAAATACCATCATATACAGTGAACAGATAACTGCTTCATACATAAAGTAATGTAATAACAGTGCTATCTAAAGCCTGTCTAAATCAAAGCTTGAAGGCTATGTAAACCTTTGGAAGTAAATTTTTTTTTTTATAAAAATGTGAGTCAGTGTCCGCAATCACGGACCGTGCACACAGAAGAGGTGCATTGATTCCTATGAGTCCGGACTGCAAATGTGAACCGTATAATGACGTCCTGTTTTGTTTTTTTGCGGTCCGGGCTCCGGGCAATGCATGGACCGTAGAAACCACGGCCTTGTGCATTGGCCCATAGAAAATCATGCATTTTATACCATCATCAATTGCGGTTCCGCAATTGCGGACAGTATATGGCCGCAAAACTACGGTCATGTGCATGACGCCTTACATCGGGAATCGGTGAGTAACACTGAAATGTGGTTTTCTGCCAGGAAAGTAGTTAAATCTTTACATAAATGTGTTAAGACTTTTTTGTGTGTGTTTTTTTTTTTTTTTCACTGCCCAGATAAACCCTTTAACTTGTTAACTTGTTCGTTACTTCTAACATTCATAGGACTTGCTTTTCTATAACGGTCTGCATACTTTAACTCCCTGGCGCTCACACAAACTCTTTCATGCTTAAGGGGGTATTCAATGGGGCTGACGAAGACAGTGGAGCGAAGTGCTCAGCTGTTTCCATCAGCCTCATAGACTATGAATAGAGTGTCCGGAAGCATGCTTGAACACCGCTATATTCAAATTCCTCTTTACTGCGGACTCAAAACCCCTGTACTAGTCATTGGTGAGGGACCTAGTTATTGGTGAGGGACCCAGCATTGGGGTCCCCCGCGACCATACATTTATTACCTATCCTGTGGATAGTTTAGAAATATACTTGTGGGAAAACCCCTTTAAGCTTCCATATGGGACCAAATCTCAGGAATTTTAACTTATACCCAAGTGCCTGTGCGGTTACTTGTTCTTTTACTTTGCTATTGAATACTTCAATAAATACAAGTTTATAAAAAAAACTAAACATTTATACTTCACAGTAGTTGATAATCCATTTAGTTCCATGGTTTTCTCTCTATGCTTATACTTTATTTATTACTTAGTCCGCTCCTTTGTCAGTTTAGAAGGGTTGCATCTTGCTCCTTTCGACAAGTAAATTACAAATACAAACTAAGTACGTCATTTCTGATCAGTGTTAAAATGCACATGAAAGACTATCGGCTATAAAAATGACAGATTACCTTTGTTGACATTGTAATAAGATGCCTCTGTTGTAAGTCATCCAACCGATAAAATAACATAAAGTGTACAGAGAAAGCGTGCTAAAATTAGAGATCTCTACAAGAGAATATAAACAATGAACCATAAATCAGAGGATTATATAAGAATAAGGAAAAAACATGAGACTTTCTGATCACTTTTTATTTAATTTTTTTGTGGCATATGATATGACCAAAAAGAGCAATTCTGGCTTTCTAATTGTTTATTTTTTACGGCGTTCACTGTGCGGGTTAAATAATGGTATATTGTAATAGTTTTGACTTTTACGGACGCGGCAATACCAATTTTGAGGAACTTAAGAGGAAAGACGGGGAAAGTTTTTTTAACTTTTAATATCTATCTATCTATCTATCTATCTATCTATCTATCTATCTATCTATCTATCTATCTATCTATCTATCTATCTATCTATCTATCTATCCATCCATCCATCCATCCATCTTTTTCTTTAGGGCTATCGGGGGGGGGGGGGGGGGGCGATGGTTGTCCTGCCAGCCCAGGGGCCTAATGAAGGCACCCAGGGCTTAACAGGATATGACAAAAGGCAGCCCTGGGTGCTTTCATTATGCCCCTGGGCTGGCATGACAACTATTGGCACAATCCCGATGGCGTTGCGTGGGGGGGGGGGGTGATGAGCTGTCAAAGGGGACGTCCCCTGTTTTTAACGTCTTAGATTCTTGATCATGATTGATTGCAGCATCTAAGAGGTTAAATGGCCAGGAACAGTGTGATCGCTGTTCCTGGCCGTTAGTCCCGGGTGTCAGCTATAATACATAGCTGACACCTGCTTTGTACGGAGCGGGCTTAGCGGGAGAGCTTGCTCCAAACATCACCCCCCCCACCACGACGCAATACTACGTTGTGGTGTGGATAGGGGTTAAATCGTAACTAACTTTCCAGCCAACTTTGCATAACTCAATAGTTCAAACAAATATAAGAAACTTTGTAATATATCTTATTAGAGAAAAATGCCTCATAGGCCAGGGCTTTTTGTAGTGCTACTGATAGATTTTAACGTTTAACAGATGCAGTCTAAGATTGTATGCATCTCAATGTACTCGTTTTCCCTTCAGCTGTAGCTCAACAGATAAAATTGATCAGTAACACTACAGAAATTCTAGGTGTACCACTGGCCTTACTGTTCACTCACTCTGATTTTACCGGAAAATGTGTCTCCTCACTGAAGAATCAGGTTACAGTTGCTCATACAAGTCTATGGAGGGGCGAAAAAGCAGGAGCAGAGTGAGAGAGAGGCAGAGACACAGAGACGCTGCCGTAGCTTCCTAGTAAGTGTTTCATTTAACCCCAGTGCTGGATTCACAGCTACACTACTCATGACATGTAACGACCTTGGTCGCAGACCACGAACTTCTTCCATCCGGTCGACACTCTTCTCTCCAGAGATGTCTGCACATGCGGCCGTCCTGTTCCACAGTGACCACCAGGGTGCGCTCGCGAGCTCAGCCCTTCCGAGCCTGTCTCGCTACTGTCTGAAGCAACCACAGGTACATCTATAGAAACTGTAGACTTTTACCTATGTTCTGTTGGCCAGCTGCCATACCGTTAAGGCGGTACGGCCCAGAGGGTCCACGTACCCAACGTGACATTACCGCTGTATAATCTCCTCCTTGTTGCTGCAGCTTTTATATATATATACATATATATATATATATATATATATATAAACATAGTGTTTTAGTGAAACAGTAGGATAGGGCGGGGCTGAAGCAGGAGGCGGTACATCATCTCATTGTCTCAAAGCATACAGCACAGTCTTACATTGCACTGGGAAGAGCCCACCCACTTAGTAAGCATGGGAGAGAAAATGTGCATTTAAAGGGAACCTGTCACCAGCATTTCACCTATGAAACCAGAAATACCTGGTGGTAGTGGGTGAAAAATCATTTTTTATAACCTATAATTGTCTTCTTAGTCGGCTCTGTAGCTTTAGTATTCAGCTTTTTAGTGTTCCCACAACGTATGCAAATGAGCATAAAAGAGTCAGGTCTTCATTTGAAAAGAGTCAAATCTTCATTTGAAAAGAGTCCTATCTTCATTCCTCAGGTCTTTCCGAGTTTACCCCGCCTCCTTACTCTTGATTGGCAGCTCCTCGCCTTCCCCCAGCACACAAAATCCCGTGCTTGTGCATTGATGTCCTCTTCTGGGGTGTGCGCACAAAGGGACACCGGATTATTACGATAAAAGGCGCAAAATGTTTGCAGACCGTTATTTACAGTCGGAGGAGGAATTTAGGAGAGGGAATAACGGTAATGAACTTTTGATAGCAGCGGCCAGTGAAGGATAAGTAAAGTTCAATAGGTGAAATGCTGGTGACAGGTTCCCTTTAAAGAAAGTAGCAGAGGGTATGAAAGAGGCCCATAATATAGATGCTACGATATGGTTCCTACGATACCCAGAGAAATAAAAAACCGGGTGGCAAAATTAATCTTTAGCACCATCCCACGAGCAAGGTTAGGTACTCAGCTGGCCCCAGGACTTAGGTGCCTCTAACTAGCCCACCGGTTAATTCTCTGGAAAAGGGAAACCAAACAATAGTGAGATTGTAGTTACAATTGCTACGGGTAACAGCAAAGTCTTAAATACTTACCAAGATAATCGCATAGCAAAGTCAAGCAGTTCAGGGTTTGGTAACGGCAATGTAGCAGAGCCAGGTGCGTGGCACAGAAGCAGTATTCAGGTGGTTAGTGAGGTAATCCAGGGTTCGGCAGCACCAAGTTTTCAGGAACAGGGAATTATCCAAGATAGTAGTCAGGGACAGAAACATGTCACAACTATCAAGTTCAAGATCCGGATATAGCAAAATCAGGTTAGGGAACAAATACTTATAACTGGCAATGAGGCCAACGTGCAGGGGATTTAAATGATTTGGCAGCCATGGTTATTGTGGCGGCGGCCGTCAGGGAGCAGGGCCGCGGGTATACCGTGAGTAAATTACAGTACCCACCTTTCACTGGACCCTGGGCTGGCAAGGGTTTTGGAAAGGGTTTCTGAGAGAACTTAGAATGTTCCTTTTTAGTACCTCAGCATAGACTGACTTGGCTGGAACCAAGGACCTCTTCTCAGGTCCCTAGCCCTTCCAATGGATCAAATACTAAAGGGAACCTCTAACCATTCTAGAATTCACTATTTATTGGATTAAATTCCTGATGTCCTTATACAATGAAAAGAGGAGACAGTGATTTGACTGGGTAAGCTTGAGGTTTTAGCAGGGACTAATGAAAAACATTAAGAGATCTCATGGATGCAGAAAGTTGAAGGCAGCAAGCAGTGGGATTGAAAACTTCTGGAATCGCCTGGCTACTGTTTACACCCTGAGGCAGTGACGTTTCATATTTTGGTTACATGTTCCTCTTCTCTCTGTGAGTTCACAAAATACTAAACGTTACAGTCCATGTTAACAAAGGCCTCTACACAGCGATGCCCACCTAAGGATTCATCACAAATTATGTGCCAATTCCTCTCTGGATTGCTAAACCCATCTAAGGAATGATCACTGTTCATGTGATAATCCCTCTAGCTATATAAAGCCGCATCATCCAAATTAGCTGTACTTGTAAGTAGATTCATTAGCATACAGCTTGTCATGCATTTCACATTTTGGAGGCAGTAGACACATAAAGCAGCAATAGAGCCAAGCAGGCTCAGTGATATAGTCTGTGTAAATGTTATTGTCGCCTGCTTTTCCTGTGTCTGCTGCCCTCAGCCCTCCATCTTATCTGTCTCTTCAAGCTTGAGTTTTGCTCTCTGCCATCTCCACTGTTTTACAGTATTTGTCTGCTGCCCTCTGCCATCTCCACTGTCTTACAGTATTTGTCTGCTGCCCTCTGCCATCTCTACTGCCTTACAGTATCTAACTGCTGCCCTCTGCCCAGGGGCGTAGCTAAAGGCTCATGGGCCCTGGTGCAAGAATTCAGCTTGGGCCCCCCCCTGCCGCACCTATGGCCAGCCGCCTTGCCCAACAGCGCCCCAGTATACTTCCCCATAGCCGCCCCCACACAGTATAATGCCCCCATAGCTGCCCCGTACAGTATACTGCTCCCCGTAGCTGCCCCATACAGTATAATGCTCCCTGTAACTGTCCCCATACAGTATAATGCTCCCCATAACTGCCCCTATACAGTATAATGCTCCCCGTAGCTGCCGCCCACACAGTATAATGCTCCCATAGCTACCCCCCACACAGTATAATGCCTCTATACAGTATAATGCCCCCCATAGCAGACCCCATACAGTATAATGCCCCTCATAAATTCCCCCATACAGTATAATGCCCCCATAGCAGCCCCATACAGTATAATGCCCCCATAGCAGCCCCATACAGTATAATGCCCCTCATAGCTGCCCCCACACAGTATAATGCCCCCATAAAGTATGATGCCCCCATAGCAGCCCCATACAGTATAATGCCTCCATAGCAGCCCCATACAGTATAATGCCCCCCATAAATGCCCTCATACAGTATAATGCCCCATAGCAGCCCTTACAGTATAATGACCCTCATAGCTGCCCCACACAATATAATTCCCTCCTTAGCTGCCCCACACATTATAATTCCCCATACAGTATAATGCCCCCTTTAGCTGCCCCCACACAGTATAAAGCCCCCATAGCTGTCTCCCTACAGTGTAATGCCCCCATAGCTGCCACCATATCAGCCCCCCAACAGTATAATGCCCCCATACGGTATAATGTCCCTCATAGCTGCCACCATATCAGCCCCCATACAGTATAATGCCCCTCATAGCTGCCACCATATCAGCCCCCCATACAGTAATGCCCCTCATAGCTACTACCATATCAGCCCCCCATACAGTAATGCCCCTCATAGCTGCCACCATATCAGCCCCCCTCCTTATACAATACAATTCCTCCATATGTACATAATAGAAAAATAATAAAGTTACTTACCTATCCCTGTTCCCACGACGGGTGGAGGAGGAGATGATTCTTCTCCTTTGCCCTGTGTTATGAGTGACTCGGCGCAGACAGGCGCGATGACGTCACTAAATCGTGCCTGTCTGCGCCGAGACGCTAATAGCTCACGGCGGTAAATGATGGAGGAAGGAGCGTCAGCTCCTTGCTCCAGGATTAAATTCAACTGGATCTGTGTCCTGAGGACGCGAATACAGTTGGATGCAGGACCTCGTTGAGTGGTTTGCGACCCCCGGAGGTCTTCACACGATCCCCCAGGGGGAGTGCGACCCACAGTTTGTAATGTATTGTGTTGTGCAGTTTGTGTTTGCGGTGGAGAGAGGAGAGGGAGGCCTGTAATTTAAAGCCCCTCTCTCCACTGCAAACACAGACAGTACAATACAACAGACAGTACAATGCAATACACATACATTACGGGCCCCCTCTGCAGCTCACCTGCAGTCTTCCATGCTCTTCTGCATCGGCTCTTCCACAGTGGCTGGAATGCACCCTCTCGTGACGTCACGGTCACATGGTACACTGAGTGTACCATGTGACTGTGACATCTAAACAAACCATGCCCGTAACCAGGAAGTGCCGGCATCACGGCACATACAAACTTTGTATTAGCGCTCTGCGTGGCAACAGGGGCCCTACGGGCCCCCCAGGTTTGTGGGCCCGGTCACAACTGCAACCGCTGCGACCCCTATAGCTACACCACTGCCTCTGCCATCTCTACTGTCTTACAGTATCTGTCTGCTGCCCTCTGCCATCTCTACTGCCTTACAGTATCTGTCTGCTGTACTCTGCCATCTTTACTGCCTTACAGTATCTGTCTGTGAGGTTGATATAACATGTATTGATGTATATTAACATGTACCTTTATGTATTAGAATGGAGCCGCTATAGAGAATGGGGTGGGATTCTTATATTCAAAAATATAAGACGATTCATAAGTAGGTCTCGGATAAATAAAAGATTACGACTCGCGTGTCTTCTTATAATGTATGCTGGGAAACAGAGGCAGGAGACTAGAGTGCATTCGCTTTGCATGACTTGCAGTTGAGGTGACTGACAATTGGGAAAAACAACAGAAGACTAAGGTGCCATTTTATTGCTGTTGAGACGGAGAGTAGAAGGATATAACAGAGAGAGATAGAACAAATAGCGAGATTAAAGAAAATTATTTTTTTTGTTCAATACGTTTTTATCAACAAATGAAACAAACAATCTCTAATGTATTTGTGGTTTTCTTTTTTCAAAATAAGGCCGACACTCAGGTCAGCAAAGAAATACATACAGTAACAAACCATAAGAAAGGAAAAAGAGCACACCATATGTACATGTCTATGAAAATTGGACAAGGTATAACACACCTCAGGAATGTTGCATATGAGTATTGACTTTAGCACAAATTTCCGTTACAGAGGGAATATGCGTAGATTTCCAATTAAGTGCTATAAGTTGTCTAGTTGCCGTAAGGATATGGGACGTTATCCATCTAGAATACAAGGGAACCTCTATCAGGTCAATATGAAGCAGGACCAGTTCAGGTGAAGGACTTAATGAAATAGAAGTGATGGATGACAACAACTGGAAAATCTCGGTCCAGCAAGGTTGGATCCTTGGGCAGAAGCATCAAATATGGGACATTGTGCCTCTCTCTCCACAACCTCTCCAGCACATAGGGGAATAATCAAGCTAAATATGAGATAACCTTTTAGGGGTAAGATACCAACTGTAAAGACTCCTATCTTCCTGCAGACGTCTTCCTCCCAGAGATGCCAGCAGATGCGGCCATCCTGTGCTGCAGTGACCACTAGGGTGCATGCTCGAGCTCATTCCCGGCCTTAATGGGCCAGAGCACACACATGTTTTAGAATGACTGATTGCTCCCATGATCACCCTGGACTATAAGAAGGGCCCTGTCCCTTCCTTCATTGCCTGAGCTTTGTTGTGTTACATGTGTTAGTCTTTGCAAATGGTCCCTTAGTGTTTTCCAGTTCCCAGTGTTCCCGTTCCTGCTACCTGTATCCTGTATCCAGTATTTCCTTGTTCCTGTGCCATAGAGAGTTAGAGTAGTGTTGTGTCGTATACTACGCCTGCTGTATTTCACCACGCCTGGTGTCTGCCTGCTGCCAAGGTCCCATCCGAGCCTGCCATCACTACTGTCTGTATTGCCACAGGTACCCTTATTCGAACTATTGACTTTGCCTTGGTATCCTGTTTGGCCAGCTGCTATCCCGCTATGGCAGTACGGCCCAGTGGGTCCACACACCCATCATGACACCAACTCATATGCATCCTTTTTATGTGTTCTAAGTGGCTAATACAACGAGAAGAATGGCTCGACCAACTCGACGCTTTACGTTGATCAATAGAGAATTTCCTATCCAAGTCGGACTCCCATTTATGCATATATTCCAGTTTTCCTGGTGATGAAGAGGAGTTAAGTTGTCGATACGTTATGGCTAAACCTCTTTCAAACCCCTTTTTATTAAGTAAGATCATTTTGAATGTTGGAAAAGGGTAGCTGACCTTGAAATATAGAGCAATTTCTCATTTCTAATTTGGGGATATTGGTAAAACATCTGCTTAGGCAGTGAATCGTTACAAATAAGATGGTCAAAAGGGAGCAGTACTCCGTCCTTATATAAAGATCCCAAATGGTCAATACCCACTGTCTTAGATTTAAGTTGGGAATATGGTGTTCCAGGAATCTTAGAGATATGTGATGATGGGGGAAATCGATAATATTTTTTATCTCAGAAGAACAAGGCCCAGACCAACAAAGTAGCTGTCACAGAGGTTAAAGGATAATGACTTTTAAGAGGTTTAAGATACTCAGCTTCCAAAAGGTGTTTAAGGGAATTTTGCTATTTGGTATTTGAACGTTTTCTATGTGTCCATCTGTGTATAGAATCTAGGGACCACCAATCTCTCAGAGAATCTGCAATAGATGCTTTATGATACAATGAGAGGTTAGGGACTCCCAGCCCACCCTCAGAGGGGGCTAAAAACATAACGGTCTAAGCCAGTATAGGCCGTTTTTGGCCGAAATAAAGTCAGACTAGCTTTTATACCCGACGTTGCTCGGGAGGTTGACTTACGGTATAGATAGAGTAAAAGCTCACTATTTAAATACCCAATTATGTGTTGTAAGGCTCCATGCAAACGACTGTAGAGTTCGTCCGTAATTACGGACCCATTCACTTCTATTGCCCATGGGCACCTTCCTGTATATTTACAGGACAGTGTCCGTGCCGTAGAAAGTCTCCGCAAAAGATAGGACATGTCCTGTTTTTGCTTTTTACGGACCGTGTTCCCATACTTTATATGGGAGCACGACCCTCATAATAATTAGAGAGTATTAAAAGTTAACTTACCTGCTTCTTCCTCCAGTCCGGCCTCCCGGGATGACGTTTCATCCCATGTGACCGCTGCAGCCAATGACAGGCCAATCACAGGCTGCAGCGGTCACATGGACTGCCGGGTCATCCAGGGAGGTCGGACTGGATGTCATGAGGGACGTGTCACCAAAACAACAGTACGTATGAACTTCTTTTACTTTCAATCGCTGCGGAAACTCTGCCCGAAAAGGCTGCCCCTTCTCTCTTTCCAGCACTGATAGAGAGAAGGGGCTGCCGATTAGTGCAGAGAAAACGGGTCCGTAAGTACGGGTGGAATACTGGTGACACCGGACCCAATGTTATTGGAAGCACCATTAAATATCCTTAAAGAGGCTCTGTCACCAGATTTTGCAACCCCTATCTGCTATTGCAGCAGATCGGCGCTGCAATGTAGATAAGAGTAACGTTTTTATTTTTAAAAAACGAGCAATTTTGGCCAAGTTATGACCATTTTTGTATTTATGCAAATGAGGCTTGCTAAAGTCCAACTGGGCGTGTTTAAAGTAAAAGTCCAACTGGGCGTGTATTATGTGTGTTACATGTGGGCGTGTTTACTTCTTTTACTAGCTGGGCGTTCTGACGAGAAGTATCATCCACTTCTCTTCAGAACGCCCAGCTTCTGGCAGTGCAGACACAGCGTGTTCTCGAGAGATCACGCTGTGTCGTTACTCACTTCCTGCCCCAGGTCCTGCATCGTGTCGGACGAGCGAGGACACATCGGCACCAGAGGCTACATTTGATTCTGCAGCAGCATCGGTGTTTGCAGGTAAGTCGATGTAGCTACTTACCTGCAAACGCTGATGCTGCTGCAGAATCAACTGTAGCCTCTGGTGCCGATGTGGCCGACACGATGCAGGACCTGGGGCAGGAAGTGAGTGACGTCACAGCGTGATCTCTCGAGAACACGCTGTGTGTCTGCACTGCCAGAAGCTGGGTGGTAACGAACAGAAGTGGATGATGCTGATTCGTCAGCATCATACACTCCCATTCCTAACGTCCAGCTAGTAAAAGAAGTAAACACGCCCAGATGTACACACATAATACACACCCAGTTGTACTTTTACTGTAAAAACGCCCAGTTGTACTTTTGCAAGCCTCATTTGCATAAATACAAAAATGGTCATAACTTGGCCAAAAATGCTCATTTTTTAAAAATAAAAACGTTACTGTAATCTACATTGCAGCGCCTATCTGCTGCAATAGCAGATAGGGGTTGCAAAATCTGGTGACAGAGCCTCTTTAACACTATGATCACATGGTCAAATTTTTTTTATTCCCTTTAGGAAATAAAAGTCCTAAGCCAGTGCTCCTAGACTAAACTACGAAGTGGTGGATGAGGGGGGGGGGGGGGGACTTCTGATTCATGCCCATTTGGCATCAATGTTTTATATTCCAGTTATATTGTGTTTTATATTCGTTATATTCGTTATATTATATGTTTTATATTCCAGTTATGTATCGTTATACACCAGTTGCAGGTATTTTATGTATATATTATATACCAGTTATTTTATATTCCACTTATGTTATATAAGTCATCACCTTATATATATTTTTTTCATTTTTAATAAAATTAGTTTTTGCAGTCCTGTCACTGTATTTCTGGTCTCTACGGGTGGTGCGGCCACATGCTGGGAGTTGTAGTTTCACACGATACAGACGATGTGTCTATTTAATAGATGAGCAGCTCTGCACCTGAAGAGGTACTACAACCCTCAGCATGCCCTCAGTGAGAGGATACATAGAACACTACTGCACCTGGGGTAACCACTACTCCCCCTAGTAATCATTTCCTCCTGGATTCACCATCCAGAACGCGTCCTGCAGCGATATGACATTCACCGGCAGTGGAGGAAGACGCGGAGCCTCCACTGTACCTCAAATTCCACACATAATGTGACCCCAAAACTGAGGCGGCGGCCGCTCACCCGATTATCCCGCTTCCTGTGTGGATGCGACAGCGAGGGAAACTGGGGACATCACGTGACAAATTTGGCGCACACGAGAAGCGACTGCAGGACGGAGCTGAGGCGGCTGCACACAATGATGGAGGGCAGAGCCTGGTAACAAAGATGTCAGGTACAAATACAATGCGTTTTTTTTTTCGTAGCTAAAAATCATGAGGGTCTCATCTGTGACAGGATTATTCAGACGTAGCGGTCATGGCGTTTTGCCGCGATTTTGCAATATATGAATGGGACAGCTACAGTTCTGTATATCTGAATAAGAGGTTCTGCTGCAGCTGTGTTTTATATAAGAACCCGTTATAAAGATGTCACTGACATCGCTGTGTGATCTGCATGCGGTATTACTGTGGTGCTTGATTATAAATGACCAGTGATAGGGATTAGTCTTTACTGCAGGTCACAGAAGTCATTAATAGGGGGTGGAGCCTGTCAGTGCAATCCGTTACCTGGAGAACACGTGTCCAATCAAAAATAATTATTCCTTGATTTTAAACCAATGAAAAATCGGGTTTCAAACAAACTTTAGAAAATATATACAGTATAAGATACCATAGACTGTAGCTTCCGCAACAGGAGTCTTGGAGGTTTCATTAGTATACATTTAAAAAGATAAAGTATCTTTGACAAAAATAACATCTTAAATGAATGGATACGAGCTATCCAGGATAATTCTACTTTGTTAATACTATCCATAACCGTTTTTAGTGTGGCAAAAAGGGTTGAGAGGCTTTTTTCAAAAATTAGAAAAGAGGGAGTGGAGAAAGATATACCTAAATATGGAAGACTTGTTTAAGCCCAGAGAAAGGGGCAAATGTTATATATCTGTTGTTCCAGCTCAGGGGGTATATGTACATGAAGGATTACGGACTTTGAGGAATTCAATTTATAATAGGAGATTTGCGAGAATTGAGAGAGAAAGTGCTTAACTGTTGATAATGAGGCAACCGGTTTAGTACACATAATAATGACATCGTCGGCATATAAGCCGATGCGGTGAGAGTGTGGACCTACTGTTATGCCTTGAATATTGGTTGAACATTGAACGGCCTACGCCAGGGTTTCCAAAATGAAAGCAAAGATGATAGGTGACAGTGGACAGCCCTGACAGGTGCCGCTCGATATCTGAATGCTAGGAGATAGAAATCCGGAGGCTGGGACTCTGGCATTAGGGGAGGAATAAAGAGACATTATAGCATTAGAGATTGAACCATTAATGCTAAATTTAGTTAGCACCACCTCCAGATACCCCCAGTGTACCCTATCAAACTCTTTTTCAGCACCTAGATAGAGGAACACTCTGGGGGTCCTGGAGATTTCAGCCACTTGAATAAGATCTATCAAACGGCGAGTGCCATCTTTGTCCTGTCAACCAGCAACTAAACCAACCTGATCTGGTGAAATTAAAGAGGGAAGGATAGTATGTAAGTGGAGGCCAGCAATTTAGCATATAATTTCAAGTCACAATTTAATAGGGAAACAGGTCTGACATTATCCGGTTTAGTCGGGCTTTTGCCAGGTTTGGGCAAGTTAGTTATAATAGCAGCCAAATTATGAGAATAGATAAGACCTGTGGTTTTCCAGTAATCAAAGACACAGAGTAAATACGGGGGATAAAATTGTAGAAAAAAAGTTGGGAATATTCATTGGGGAGAGCGTTTGTTCCAGGGGCTTTATGGGGTTTACTAGATTAAATAACTCTTTGTACCTCTAATAAAGTAAATGGGGTATTTAAGAACTGTAATTGCTCTGCAGATGCACGGGGAATGTTAACAGAAGATAAGAACTTCTGAATTTCATGATGTGTATTCAGAATCCTGACACTTTGCTAATACAATCCCGACAATACAGCACAGCAAGCGTAATCTCGACTGTCATTACAAACGAGATTACGCTTGCTGTGCTGTAGTGTCGGGATTGTGTTAGCGAAGTGTCACGATTCTGAATACACATCACGTCCTGGCTGGAGGTAATGTATATTCATTTTCAGTACACTGCAGTAACGTTATAGTGTGTTTATGTGGTTGCACATAGTGATATAGCTATATCGCTATGTGCTGTGTAAATGAATGGAGAGAAGTGTATGACGCTGATTGGTCACTGATTGGTCAGCGTCATACACTCCTCTGTACAACGCCCACTTTCCCAAAAAGTAAAAAACGCCCAGTTGTTCATTAAGAAACTCATTAGCATAAAGCTAAAATAGGTCATAACTCCGACAAAAATGATAGTTTTTCTAAATAAAAAAAAACACTGCTGTAATCTACATTACAGCGCCGATCACATCATGTACAATATAGGGCACTTATAATGTGGTGACAGAGCCTCTTTAAGTCAATATATCCTTTTGTTATATTTTTTTTTGCTCATCTTACATTTTGGCGTAGACGGCAGGATGAGCCTTAATGCATCTGAATCTTCTTCAGAGCACCCCCGAGCAGTATGGCAACCTCACAAACAAAACCTATATTTATTGCCATGGGGGCAGCTCTGATGAGCGTACACAAATTTGACGGCAAAACTATGACAGTGAATGATTGTATAGAGCGTATACAAGGCTCTGCAAGGCTGTATGAAATCCCATCAGATTACCAAGCTGACCTGGTACTAAATTTATTGGAGGGAGACTCACGAAAAGCTGTACTCGTTTTTCCAGCTGGACAAAAAACTTTAGACGATATTATTTCTCGCTTAGAAACTTTGTATGGTGATGTTACTCATGCTACAGATCTAAGACATTTTTTTTACACCCGTAATCAAAGAGAAGGGGAAAATGTACAACAGTTTTCAGTAGGATTACAAGATTTATGGTGTCGACTCAACAAAAAAGATCGAGAAGGTTGTATAGCAGTTATTGATGCAGACAGGTTACTACAAGATTAAGTCATATCGGGTCTATGTAAAAATACCTTAAAATGAGCATTAAAAAATATAAACAGATTAGATGATCAAACTACCTTTGCTGAAGTAATTAAAGAAGCTATAGAACTACAAAGAGACGAAGATGAGAACGCAAATGTTCAAATAGTAAAAAAAGAAAATATGCCGAAAACTACTAAAGAAAAATCTAATACTGCTATACAAGATTTCACTAGAGACATTACAGAGACACTTAGAGTTAAAAGCAGAAATTGTACAACTTAGAAATATAAAGTCTTATTCTAAAAACAGAGGGCGAAGAGGTCGACCTATTAATACTTTTGAAAAACTATGTTGGCGAAGTGAACATGTAGGTCATTTTGCAAGAGATTGTAGAGCGGGTCAGACAGAAAGAAATGACCCAACACATTTAGACTAGAATTACTCGTGACTGTGGGTCGAGCCACGTGAACCTTAAATGAAGGTCCTGATGAATTAATAGCTGGAAAATGCCCGTTAGTACAAGCCTGTATAAATGGATATGTAATAAATAGTTTGATAGATACTGGTTCAGAAGTGACTACTATTAATTAAAAATGGTATGAAGAATACCTTCGGGACACAGCTACTTACGAACTTTCTATGGTTACCCTAATGGCTGCTAACAATTTGCCCATTAACAGGTTCCCGACCACTGGCTCTGTTTTTACGGCCAGCGGGCAGGGTCTCTGACGTCCGCCGTATAGATTAATTACGGCGGCACTTCAGAGAGTATGCACTCGCTATCGCGTGCACACAGCCCTGTGCCCTGGCTGTTGCTAACAGCCCTGGGCACTGGGCAGAGTGTCAGGGGCCAATCTTTTGGTCCCTGAACATGTGATCACTGTGACAACCAATCACAGCGATCACATGCATTTCTATGTAAATATAGTGGGCACGCAATCGTGTGCACACAGCCCTGTGCCATGCTGTTACTAACAGCTCTGGGCACTGGGCAGAGTATCAGGGACCAATCTGATGGTCCCTGAACATGTGATCGCTGTGCAAACCTATCACAGTGATCACATTTGTTTTTATTTTGACATTTCTGGCAGCAAATCTCCTGCCTCTTTTCTTCTCCTCACACATTGTTTCAGTGTGAGCAGAAGAAGAGACTCGAGAGAATTGCTGCCAGAAGAAAACTGTGAAAAAAAAGTGTTACACTGTAAAACATTCTCTGTATAGATAGATTTATATTTATCTATACAATCTATCCATCTATCTTTGTTTGTATCTATCTACCTTTCTATCTTTTATTATATTAGAATAGGCAGGTAGGGAATATATAATTATATATATATTCACACATAGGTATATGTGTATATATGTATATGTGATATATATATATACCAGTTAGTGACTGCCTCCATTTTTGTTCTTGCACTCCTCCCATTCTGCCCTGGCTGATTTCAATTAGATTAGTGCTGGTTCCTACCGTCCCCAGATATATATGTAGGCTTAGTCCCAGTTCTGGGTGTATGTGCAGAGTAGGTCCCCACCTTACAGAGGTCACCTTGTCGTGGCAGGTGGGCAAACACTTTTTGATCAAAATGTGCACTAAGAACCTCCCTTTTGTAAGTAGATTTACCAGTAATGCATATTTATTTATATTTAGTGGCCTAGGTGGCATTAGTGTCGCAGTGTGCTGTCGCCATTTCCTTTTGTTTATAAAAAAATAAATAATAATAATTGTTTGTTTAGTTAGTGTTAGGGTATGTTCACACGCTAGACTAAAAACGTCTGAAAATACGGAGCTGTTTTCAGGCGAAAACAGCTCCTAATTTTCAGACTTTTTTGTAGCAACTCACGTTTTTTGCGGCGTATTTTACGGCCGTTTTTGGAGCTGTTTTTCAATAGAGTCAATGAAAAACCCCTCCAAAAACGTCCCAAGAAGTGTCCTGCACTGCTTTTTCGTGGGCGTCTTTTTACACGCCGTATTTTGACAGCAACGCGTAAAATTACACCTCGTGGGAACAGAACACCGTAAACCCCATTGCAAGCAACGGGCAGATGTTTGTAGGCGTAATGTAACCATTTTTACAGGCATAATTCGAGGAGTAAAACGCCCGAATTACGTATGAATCCACTGCGTCTGAACATACCCTGAGTGACATTATGGCGAGGAAGTTTTTTAGTGCTGAGGAGGCATACACCATGCGGTGGTCAGAATCTGAGACCGCATCAGAGATGTCGTCAGAGATAGAACCTGTTGTAGGCAGTGACGATGATAGCGTCACTTCAGGTTCATCTTCAGGGGACGTTATCCCTGACGCAGTTGAAACTGCATAACATAGAAGTGCAGTGCCTAGTAGCGCTGTAGCACGGGACAGCCTGGTCCCTCCAGTTCAGGCTCTTGTATGGGCACCTGCTCCATCTTTTGGGCCTAGAATCCACAGATTTACTGCCCCTCCTGGCATAACTGTGGAAAATGCCAGGATTACTTCCATTTATTTATTACATTGTCCACTAAACTAATTTATATGCCGCTCAGTATATAAGGCAGAAACCTTCATCCACCCATGCCATAGATTGGACGCCCACCAATTTTCAGGAATTAAAAAAAAAAATTGGGGCGCATCCTAAATATGGGTATTGTCAAAAAGTTCTCCATTAGGTCTTACTGGTCAACAAGACCCGCCCAAGCCACCCCAGTGTATTCTGCAGTAATGCCCAGATTTCTTTATAAGACAATAATGAGGTTCCTCCACTTCAATGACAATGCACAGGCCCCCCCAAGTACCGATGCAAACTGTGATCGGTTGTTCAAAATAAGACCACTGATAAATTCCCTCAATAATTTATTTCTGCAACTTTACACCCCTGAGCAGAATGTAAGCGTTGACGAATCCATCCTCAACTTTCATGGAAGACTTAGCTTTCGCCAATATCTACCTTCCAAAAGGGCAAGATATGGCATTAAGCTTTACAAATTGTGTGAAAGCGGGTCAGGATATACCACCGCCTTCAGAATTTATGAAGGGCGGGACCGCACAATAAATGTTCCTGGATGCCCCCCTGATATTTCCACAAGCAGTAAGATAGTGTGGGAGATAATGCAGCCTCTGCTTCACAAGGGGTACCACCTATACTGAGATAATTTTTATTCCAATGTGCCCCTGTTTACGCATTTGCATGCTGCAAGGACTGGGGCATGTGGTACCATGCGCAAAGACCGAATTGGTTTTCCGCAGCAATTAGTGGGGAAGCGCATCGTAAAGGGGGACTCCTGTGCTTATGCATCTGAAGAATTGCTGGCAGTCAAGTACAGGGATCGCAAAGATGTATATGTGCTAAGCACGATTCATACCGCAGGAACAGTGGCAGTGAGGGAAAGAGGGACAACATCGGACAAGCACAAACCAGTGAGCGTGTCCGAATATAACAAGTACATGGGGGGGATTTAAGCGACCAGGTTTTACAGCCCTACTTAGTAAAATGCAAAACAAAAACCTGGTACAAAAAAGTGGCTATTTATCTATTTACAGGTGGCAATCCACAATTCATTTGTGCTCTATAAAAAAAAACAGAGACAGAGACACGTACCAGGAGAAAATTAAATTACTTTTGCAAGCCTCATTTGCATAAATACAAATATGGCCATAACTTGGCCAAAAATGCTAGTTTTTTAAAAATAAAAACGTTACTGTAATCTACATTGCAGCGCCTATCTGCTGCAATAGCAGATAGGGGTTGCAAAATCTGGTGACAGAGCCTCTTTAAGATTAATAGAGAAAATTGTATTGAAATATGTCCACCTAAACTGTTGTAATAAATAAACAAACCCTAGCTATAAAGTTGTTGTGAAATTAGTAAATCTTGGTTTGGATGAAATTAGAGACTTGCCACCTAATGCCTTTTCCAAACATGTTTTAACACCTCTGAAAAGCTTTCCTCTGTTTTCCACGCCTAGCTCTCCTTGACTTATAGGTCTCTTCCTATTTGTGTATAGGGAGAGACCCACCAGTCATGTTGAGCTGGGCTGGGGGAAGCCAGAGAGGAGTAGCCTAGCAGACAATCCTCACAGAGCCCAACACGTAACACTAGTCGCAAGCAGAGCTTTAGAGTTAAACATAGTTCACTAGCTGTTATACCCGGCGTTGCTCGGGAGGTTGACTTACGGCATAGATAGAGTAAAAGCTCACTATTAAAATACCTCTCAGTATGAATTTAGTTGCTACCTCTCGATATGCTAGAGAGTGAAAATAATGTTATTAGAAGCATAAAAGAAATGAAATTAAGCAATATATTCATTGCAGATTTATATAGTGTTGATTTAGGACTGCATATTTCTATTCCAACGCTTTCTTGTAAACAATGTTTTTTGTCTTTTGATCCAGCGCCAAGATGTAGAGATCATTTCCAGTGCCGACTCTGGAGCAAGCAACATATAGTTGCACATGGGAAAAACAGGGACTTTGAAGGTGTATTCCTGCCACTTAATCAAAAATCGCAAAAGGAGGCAAACTTTGTTCAATGTCCAATCAAAAATAGCTATTCCCTGATTTTAAACCAATGAAAAATCGGGCTTCAAACAAACAAACAAACCTTCGAAAATATATACACTACCGTTCATAAGTTTAGGGTCACTTAGTAATTTCCTTATTTTTGCAAGAAAAGCACAGTTTTTTTCAATGAAGATAACATTAAATTAATCAGAAATACACTCTATACATTGTTAATGTGCTAAATGACTATTCTAGCTGTAAACGTCTGGTTTTTAATGGAATATCTACATAGGTGTATAGAGGCACATTTCCAGCAACCATCACTTCAGTGTTCTAATGGTACATTGTGTTTGCTAACTGTGTTAGAAGGCTAATGGATGATTAGAAAACACTTGAAAACCCTTGTGCAATTATGTTAGCACCGCTGTAAACAGTTTTGCTGTTTAGAGGAGCTATAAAACTGGCCTTCCTTTGAGCTAGTTGAGAATCTGGAGCATTATATTTGAGGGTTCGATTAAACTCTCAAAATGGCTACAAAAAGAGAGCTTTCATGTGAAACTCGACAGTCTATTCTTGTTCTTAGAAATGAAGGCTATTCCATGCGAGAAATTGCCAAGAAACTGAAGATTTCCTACAACGGTGTGTACTACTCCCTTCAGAGGACAGCACAAACAGGCTCTAACCAGACTAGAAAGAGAAGTGGGAGGCCCCGCTGCACAACTGAGCAACAAGACAAGTACATTAGAGTCTCTAGTTTGAGAAATAGACGCCTCACAGGTCCTCAACTGGCAGCTTCATTAAATAGTACCCGCAAAACGCCAGTGTCAACGTCTACAGTGAAGAGGCGACTCCGGGATGCTGACCTTCAGGGCAGAGTGGCAAAGAAAAAGCCATATCTGAGACTGGCTAATAAAAGGAAAAGATTAATATGGGCAAAAGCACACAGACATTGGACAGAGGAAGATTGGAAAAAAGTGTTATGGACAGACGAATCAAAGTTTGAGGTGTTTGGATCACACAGAAGAACATTTGTGAGACGCAGAACAACTGAAAAGATGCTGGAAGAGTGCCTGACGCAATCTGTCAAGCATGGTGGAGGTAATGTGATGGTCTGGGGTTGCTTTGGTGCTGGTAAAGTGGGAGATTTGTACATGGTAAAAGGGATTTTGAATAAGGAAGGCTATCACTCCATTTTGCAACGCCATGCCATACCCTGTGGACAGCGCTTGATTGGAGCCAATTTCATCCTACAACAGGACAATGACCCAAAGCACACCTCCAAATTATGCAAGAACTATTTAGGGAAGAAGCAGGCAGCTGGTATTCTATCTGTAATGGAGTGGCCAGTGCAGTCACCAGATCTCAACCCCATAGAGCTGTTGTGGGAGCAGCTTGACCGTATGGTACGCAAGAAGTGCCCATCAAGCCAATCCAACTTGTGGGAGGGGCTTCTGGAAGCATGGGGTGAAATTTCTCCCGATTACCTCAGCAAATTAACAGCTAGAATGCCAAAGGTCTGCAATGCTGTAATTGCTGCAAATGGAGCATTCTTTGACGAAAGCAAAGTTTGAAGGAGAAAATTATTATTTCAAATAAAAATCATTATTTCTAACCTTGTCAATGTCCTGACTATATTTTCTAGTCATTTTGCAACACATTTGATAAATATAAGTGTGAGTTTTCATGGAAAACACAAAATTGTCTGGGTGACCCCAAACTTTTGAACGGTAGTGTATAAGATTAGGATTGGATTGTGGGACCTGCTGTTACTAACCACGGGCAGCGTGACATGTTCCACATCTTGCTGACAAGTTTCCTTTAAAAATACCACACATAAAACATGCTGTTTTAAGAGATAGCTAAAAAGACACAAATTGAAAATGGCTGAAGAAACACGAATAAAAACACAATCATAGCCTGACCAAAAGTCTGTGAATCTATTCTAAATCGTGTTTTAGTGTTAGATCTAGAGACAACCTTCACATGCCTCGGTCACTGGTTCTACAGTGACCAAAAAATAAGTAGAATCTCTTCAGTATGGAAACTAAAAAGGAAAATGTGAAACATATCCTGATCCACCAAGCTCTAATTCACAAGATTAGATTTACATTGATATGCAGACTATATACTGAATGAAGTATATGCTTGAATGAAATTGCCAAAATCATACAAAAATAGGAGTAATATGTAACCAGCAGGACTGCAGTGTGTACTTTAATAAATGTGGTGCCTTGAATACTTTGACAAAGTGTACAGTTTATTTAAAGCAGCAGTTGGTTTAGCCCCAAACAGTACGTTGCTCATCCGAGCTTGCAATTTTCTTTTTGGATCTTTTAATATACCGGGTTGAACCTTTAGTATTATAACAGACTGACTCTTTTAAGAGAACATCCTGATTTTTCTTTCATTGCAAAATAGAGTTAAAGTAGATTTTATTGTACTATACTTGGCTGCAAAAAATACATGCCACATGTTTGAAAAGTTTATGTGCATGCAGATTCCCACTGCTCCCTTCACTATTGCATTAAAGAGGCTCTGTCACCACATTATAAGTGCCCTATCTCCTACATAAGGAGATCGGCGCTATAATGTAGTTGACAGCAGTGCTTTTTATTTAAAAAAACGATCTATTATTACCACTTTATTAGCGTTTTTAGATTTATGCTAATGAGTTGCTTAATGCCCAAGTGGGCGTATTTTTACTTTAGACCAAGTGGGCGTTGTACAGGGGAATGTATGACGCTGACCAATCAGCATCATGCACTCTTCTCCATTCATTTACACAGCGCATAAGGATCCTGCTAGATCCTTATGTGCTGTCTTATACTTACACATTAACAATACTGAAGTGTTTAGACAGTGAACAGACATTCCACGGGATGACTATTCACAATCTGTGCACCTCGTTACTGTTTCTATGGTAGTTACAGCAGAGGAAGCGTGATCTCGTTGTAACCTGTCATTTACCACGTAATCTCGCGAGATTACGCGTCCTCTGCTGTAACTACCACAGACAGAGTAACGAAGTGCAGAGATTGTGAATAGACATTCCGTGGAATATCTATTCACTGTCTAAACACTTCAGTATTGTTAATGTGTTAGTATAAGGGTATGTTCACACGGCCTATTTACGGACGTAATTCGGGCGTTTTTGCCCCGAATTACGTCTGAAAATAGCGCCTCAATAGCGCTGACAAACATCTGCCCATTGAAAGCAATGGGCAGACGTTTGTCTGTTCACACGAGGCGTAAATTTACGCGCCGCTGTCAAATAACGGCGCGTAAATAGACGCCCGCGTCAAAGAAGTGACCAGTTACTTCTTTGGCCGGAATTAGAGCCGTTATTCATTGACTCCAATGAATAGCAGCGCTAATTACGTCCGTAATTGACGCGGCGTTCAAGCGCCTGCACATGCCGGTACGGCTGAAATTACGGGGATGTTTTCAGGCTGAAACATCCCCGTAATTTCAGCCGTTACGGACCCCCGCCGTGTGAACATACCCTTAGACAGCACATAAGGATCTAACAGGATCCCTATGCGCTGAGTAAATGAATGGAGAGGAGTGAATGACGCTGATTGGTCAGTGTCATACACTCCCCTGTACAACGCCCACTTGGCCTAAAGTAAAAATACGCCCACTTGGGCATTAAGCAACTCATTAGCATAAATCTAAAAACGCTAATAAAGTGGTAAAAATAGATCGTTTTTTTTAAATAAAAAGCATTACTGTCACCTACATTATAGCGCCCATCTCCTTATGTAGAAGATAGGGCACTTATAATGTGGTGACAGAGCCTCATTAAATTTAAAATAACAAACCATATACCTATTAACCTTATCCAGCCCTCCATCTCTATGTGAGTGAAGACACTTGATCAGTGCAAGAGCAGTACAGATCTGGTATTGTCAGCCATGGTGCTGCATTTGCTGTTAGTAAGCAGTGACCCAAAGATATTTGGATTACTGCTTAGTAAACAGGAATTTTTTTTTTTTGCCCACAGCAGTGACAGTAAGGGCAAAGCCCCACGTGACGGAATTGCTCTGGAATTCCGCTGCGGACACTCCGCAGCGTTAATCCGCAGCGGACCCGTTTCTCCATTTCCTTCCACTGCTTTTTAGTAGGGTTCGTTTAGACGATGCGGAAAATTCCGCTGCGGAGCATAGGCTGCGGTGCGGAATTTGGTGTCCGCAGCATACAATGGATGTTGCGGACGTGTGGCGGACTGGTTGCGGACTCATTGCGGAAGTTCTCCATTGACTTCAATGGAGATTCTAAATTCTGCAATGAAGTCTGCAGATGTCATGTACATGTTATGTGTGCTGCGGAGCGTATTGGTTTTTTAACATGACATTTCTTCATTCTGGCTGGACCTATGTATTTCTAGGACATATGCTGTAGTTTTTAATAATACCATTTTGGTGTACATGCGACGGTTTGATCACTTTTTATTTAATTTTTTTGTGGGAGATTAGGTGACCAAATATACTGTAGACCTTCTGGCATTTACAATTATTTTTTTTTACGGCGTTCACCGTGCGTGTTAAATAATGATATATTGTAATAGTTCAGACTTTTACTGACGCGGCGATACCAATTATGTTTATTTATGTATTTTTTTAATATGCTCTAGGGGGAAAATGAGAAAAGGTTTTTTTTTTAACTTTTAATATTTTTGCTTTTTTTTGCACAAAAAAAAACTTTATTTAACTAATTTTTCCTTTTTTTTATTAGTCCCCCTCGGGGACTTCAACCAGCGATCGTTAGATTGCTTGCACGATATACTGCAATACTAATGTATTGCAGTTTATCGTGATTCTGACAGGCATCTATTAAGCCTTAATAGGTCACAAAGATGGCGGACCTGGGGTCCTTCATTAGGCCCCCAGGCAGCCATAGCAACCATCGCCCACCCGCGATTGCGTTGCGGGGGCGCGATGAGCTGTTAGATGGGGCCGCCCCCTCTTTCTAAGGATTTAAATGCTGCGGTCGCTATTGATCGCTCTTTACTCTGAAGTGTCAGCTGTAACATACAGTCGACACCCGCATCGTATGGAGCGGGTTCACTCTGTGAGCCCGCTCCATACTTCCCCTACCCGGCTATGACGTAACTGTATGTCATATGTCGGCAAGGGGTTAAGCTACTCGCGTTTTTCACGGCCATTTTTGGACCAGTTTTTCTATAGTCAATGAAAAACTGCTCCAAAAACGTTTCAAGAATTGACATGCACTTTTTGTCATGGCCGCTTTTTACGCAGCCGTTTTTCAAAACGGCCGCGTAAAAAATTGGCCCGTCGGAACAGAACGCCGTTTTTCCCATTGGAATCAGTGGGCAGATGCTTGGAGGCGTTATGCTGCCGATTTTTCTGACATTTTTCGGCTGTTTACAGCCCGAAAAACGGCTGAAAATAAGCCGTGTGAACATACCCTTACCATGAATAGAAATTCTAGTACTTCTAGAGTCACAACCTCTACAACATAGATCTGAGTAATTTCCCAAATTACCTTTATTTTATTCCCTAAATGTATTTTAAAAATGAAATCCTGTCCTTTACACGGCTTTACTACAAGGTAAAAATTAAAATATCCTACTGTGGTGTACAATTTCCTTTTCTACAGCAGTTATATCGATTCTATTAAGAACAAACTTGTAAGTAAAAATAGACAATAGCATCAACTAATAGGAAGCTCTTCATGATACAGATATATTCCTAGTTTAATTGTGCAGTAGTCTTTGAGGGGAAAAACATACAGAGGAAAAAATCTATAACAAAACAATAGTAAATAGCAAATATTTTTTTTTTGTAAAGATCAATGATTTTTATTGAGGTTTGTTTATAATAACAAATAGCGAGTGCCGCAGCATGAGTCATCCGTGCAAAATAAAAAAGAAACAAGGGAAGAAAGGAAGATACCTGGAAAAAAACACATGGAAAAACATGCATGACTATCAGGTTGCAGGTATACAGATATGAAAATGCACAGATAATGCTATGACATAGTTTACATAATGCAAGTTGAGAACATAACAAAAAGGTAGAAGAAATACATGTAGATTTGTCCACCCTGACTTTTGCTTGAATTTGGGTAAGCAATCCAATTTCTCATTAAATAAATGTAATACAATATTGTGACATGCTAGCAAAACCCTTGACAGATTGCAACTCACATCACAACCACTGGGTGGCCACACATAGACAAATATAGCATAGATATCTCATGACAGAGTATAGCAAAGTCATGTTTTTTTTCAAAGCAGGTCGAGATGCGCCACACATCTCAGGATATGTTGAGATAAGAGAAAATGTAAAGGAGGATATATATGTTCATCATTTCAGTAATTTGGTAAGACCTTTACTCAGGAACATTGTGGAAGGCTATGTGCTTGATCAACATACTTGGTAAACACATTTCATAGGAAGCAATTTACATAATTTTTTTCTATTGTTTGAGATCTGATGGCCACAGATTTTTCCATTTAAAAAGCGTAACTTACTTGATTTTGTAATTCCACCCTTGGTAGAGGTACATTATTTTTCCAAATGCGAGCAATCATGCCTTGCAGCTATTCAGATTTGAGAAAGAATGGATAGACCGTGTTGGGGGATTTGCCTAGGAAACATAAGGCCAGGTCAGGTTTAAGCGGGTTGCAAAACCGCCAAAATTAAATCAGCAAATTGGAATGTGTCAATCCAGAAATGGCATATTGTGGGGCACTCCCAACTTGCATGTTAGTGAGTACTTCTAGAGCCACAACCCCTCCAAAATAGATCTGAGGAGGTGAAAGGCATTTTGGCAAGTCAACCAGGGGTAGAATACCAGCGGAGGGCAATTTTACGTGGCCTCTCCCAGTGCACTGAGCACCTACACACCTTTTTAACCCAATGAAGGCCCACATAATATTGTTGAGTTGAAAAATATGAACCAAGTTACTTAATCATATATAAGGGGTTGGAAGATGGCTCATAGGTGGTAAATATATTATAAAAAAAAAAAGTAAATACTATTAACTTCTGAAAGTTTATTACAATAAAACTGCAAGACTTGATGGGCAATAAGAGACAGGGAAGTATCTTAAGAGCTAAGAGCATGGCGGATACATAGATATTTATAGAAATTTGCATGAGATAGGCCATAGGTTAGGAGAGAACGTGGAAAAATTCAATATGTCTTTTTGGTATGGACTCGCAATAGTCTTAATCACAGCAGATTCCCAAGAGTTTATGCTAATGTTGCTGACGAGCGTGTTTAAGTTTATACTTTATGAGAGTAAGGAGTTACATTTGTTGGAAAGGCATTGTTTGAGGAGGTTTTTCCATGACCATGTTGAGGCTCTAAAAAAGCAACAAAATAGTTGGAAGAGGCAGGATAGTGAGTGACCCACGTAGGTAAAAAAAAAAACTAGAGGCCTGCCCATAGCCATCTTTTATCACATTTAGCATTTCCAGCTACTAAGCTGTTTAATATGGTTGATATAAAATACTTATGTAAGTCCGGGACACCCATACGTGTCCAAGGTCTAACCATTGTAGAAATATAAGCAACTGGGTGTTTATTTTCCAAGCTTAATGTAAT
This sequence comes from Rhinoderma darwinii, assembly GCF_050947455.1. Classification (NCBI taxonomy): domain Eukaryota; kingdom Metazoa; phylum Chordata; class Amphibia; order Anura; family Rhinodermatidae; genus Rhinoderma; species Rhinoderma darwinii. The sequence goes on from NC_134687.1 coordinate 195,279,360, forward strand.
AATAATCTTTGCAGCTTGGATGATGTGAGGGGAATAATCACAGTACAAAATGTGTACAGTAAAATCTGCAAAATCATCATCATATTGATGATCGCTATTCAGCCCGCCCATGATATTATGGGTTTAGAAAATTTTCCCAGATGCTGGGAAACCGTGGGAATTAAGTTTGAGTAATTATGTGTAAATAATAACATACCAGGGTAAGTATACACTATACCTAGATATTGAATGTGGTCTTTGTTCCAGACATAGGGAAAGAAATAATAGGAAGGATTAATTTGAAGAATCTATACCCATATGTAAAATTTGCGACTAGGATAAAATTACTTTATAATATGACACTTTACCAACATTTTTAAGTGTGTTTTGTACCTCTGGTAGAGAAGTAACTGGGAGTGTAATGAGAAAAATGTAATATCGTCCGTGGTCAAGGCTATTTTGTGGGCAATGCTCCCACTTGTATACCATAAATATCCATGTTTGCTCTAAAAAAGGTGGCTCTATTATGAGCGCAAATATTATCGGAGATAACCGACACCCTTGACTGGTGCCGTTGCTGATGGGGAATGGGTCTGAAAGAAAACTAAAGGTGAGAACCCTGGCACGTGGGTTTTAATACAGAGCTAAAATTGCAGACTGTATAAAGCCTGTAAAGCCAAGGTATGCTTGTACTCCACTGATTGATTAAAATGGAAAAAAAAGTGGGTGCCGCCGAGGTCATTTGACCCGCAACAAAGCCCACTTGTTTCGAGGAGATACAATCTGGGATAATTGTAAGTAATCTGAAAGTATCTTGGCCTATATCTTTACATCCAAATGTTATAGAGAGATAGGACGCAAATTAGATGATGTAATTTGGTCCTTTCCTGGTTTAGGAAGAGTCCTTGTAGTTGCCGAAAGCATTTCTGCATTGAAGGAGCTGTCCACCACAACTTTATTAAAAGTTTACACCAGGTGGGTGGGGGCAGGATATTGGCATACTTTTGTAATAGATGTTGGTAAATCTGTTTAAATGGTTTAAAGAAGCACTCCTGCAAAATGTTTTATTCTCTGGCCCATTGGAAAGGCACATTATGTAAATTGTGGTAAAGGTAATTTTCTAACTGGTGTCTGTATTTGTGAGTTATCCACCAATACAGTCTCATACAGACTTCCTGTCTCTTGTGTGGACAGGAAGTCAGTTTCTCAATTTTTCCTTTAGGGCATGTTCACACGGCCTATTTTCGGCCGTTTTTCGGGCCGTAAACGCACGAAAAATCAGAAGCAAAATGCCTCCAAACATCTGCCCATTTATTTCAATGGGAAAAATGGCGTTCTGTCGGGCCGTTTTTTGGCGCGGCCGTTTTGAAAAACGGCCGCGAAAAGAAGTGCAGGTCACTTCTTGGGACATTTTTTAAGCCGTTTTTCATTGACTCTATAGAAAACAGCTCCAAACATGGCTGTAAAAATGCAGCGAAAATCTCCCTTGAAAACGTGAAAATTTTCCCTTGAAAACAGCTCCGTATTTTCAGACGTTTTTGAGTTTGTGTGTGAACATACCCTTAAGACTCACATCGAGGCTGTGATAGGAATGAATAAAGAAACTGACTTCCTTTCCACACATGAGACGTTGGAGAGTCCTATTTCTATGACACAGCTGAGGACCAGAAGGGAGTAGATAACTCACCGGCAAGAAAATGACCTTCACCACATTTTACATAATCTGCTTTTCTAATGGGCCAGAGAATAAAAAATGCTCATTTAAGGGATGATATGATGCTGAGGTTTTCTGATTCTGATAGCGTAAACAGGCTGTAACCTAAAACTAGCTGTCCTCCCTGTAATGCTTTTACCCTTGCCAAGGTGACACAATAAAGTTAAGAAGATTTACAAACGGGTGAGTGACGCATTTTCATTTCTTTCATCTATAGTTTAGTAAAGCTAGATGCATTAATGTTAGGTAGATCAACTGAGTATAAAGAAGAATGTATCTCTTGTTTGAATGGTTCATAAGTCATTGGACCAGAAGATAAATTCTATATACTGAATTATACTAAGACCGGAATTGGTAGTCAATTTTCCTTGGGTCAATAATTTTACTACTCCCTTCTCCCATAATGTAGACTATTCTGGATTAATGTATTACTTGTTTGAGCTTTTTGTCAGGAAGAGCCCCTGCTGTATTATTATGTACATTACAATTTGCCTGGTGATTTTAAGCATAAATTCAAATTTAGAAGCCAGAACCGACTGTAAATGCAATCGGAGACCTCTAAGGGTTTGTGATCGGACTTGTTAAACTTTGTTTTGGGCATCTAATTGGGAGATTTTGATAAGTGTTTTTGTCAGATCTTTACAACATTCAAATCACCAGTAATCATTTAATGACTTTGTTTGACCTCATTAATTTTTGTTAGTAGTTTAGAGAAAAAGCACCCCAGTCAGGAGTTTAGGTAATAAGAATTTATAATTGTGTATTTGATATTGTTTAGATCACAAATTAAGATAAGGTAACAACCCATGGGATCCGATATTATCAATTTAATTGTAAAGGCCAGATAATCTTCGAATGCTGTATCACTCCTTTCCATTTGGGATTAGTGGAGGACGTGCACATATGAGAAAAGGCTTCAGTAGTACACTTAGGGGGCTTTAATTCATGAAAATGTGTTTCTTGGAATAATAACACATCACATTTCATTTTCCAGGCTTCAGTCCATTATAGACTGTGCTTAAATGAACTATTAAGCTCTGGGCATTACTGAAGGGATAATTATAGGTATAGTGGTTTAAAAAGAAGCGCTGGAAGAACATGTGAGGGCACCACCAGCAGGGACAGAGGTTTTGCAGAGAATAACATACTTACCAAGCATATAAACTGTGGGGAAACACGACAAAAAAATTCAAAGAAAAAAATCATGGTGCACTAGCGCACAATACTCTCAAGCGGGAGAGAAAAAGAATGTTTGTCAAGCAAGTCTTTATGCTCTTTAGGGTACAACTGTAAATAAGCAAATCTGACTTACAAAAGTGTGCTCATGTGTTGTTTTCTGAAAATCCGACTTTGAGCATGTAGAGGAAGCGCTTAGTTTGATGATGTTCCACTTCTTTAAAAGAGTCAGGCCTTCATCCACTGTGTTGATCACTGTCATGGCACCATTCCTGGAAATCAGGAGCCTCACCGGAATTTCCCACTTGTACTTTATGTGGGAATCACGCAGGGCATGGGTGACCATAGAGAACTGCCTCCTGACTTAGTGTAGCCACTGAGAGAGCTGAAAGCAGTGTTATATTTGTATATGGATCTGAAATAAGCCTAGAGACATAATCCAGAGCAGACTTTGGCTTAGGAATAAGATGTGCCCCATCAATAGTAAGATCTAGGTTTTAAACAGAAGATGGTATGCCTCTAACTTTGATGTTATTGCACCTACAACGATTTGTGAAATCAGAAGCATTAGACGTCTTGCTCCAACTCATTATGAGCAGTAAAAAATTTGCTCTAAATGGAAACTTGGAATGATATATTATTCTGGAGCAGGACCAATATATTCTTGAGGGAAGATGGATTTACTCTGCGTTAGAGTCCCAGGGTCAAACTCTTCTGCAGCACAGTGGGAGGGAGCACTTTTTTTTTTATAGGCAAAGCCAAAGTAGTTGATGTTGATGTTGATGTTGGAAGGAGAGCTGGAGGGGAAATACCAATACCGGCTGAGGAGGTAAAGTCAGGAAACGAAACAGTCGCCTTTGGCATAGCTGCGCCGTCATTCTCGGTGCCATCTTGGGTAGGGCCTGCAGCTGGGAAGTAGGCAGTCAGTTTCCTGGGCCCCATGATCCTTGAGTTTTTTCTTGACCATTATAAGTAGGTAAGCAAATTAATTCCACCGCTTTTATGGAGGTCAAATACTGTGTCAAGTGTCTTGACTTTAAGCCCTGCTGAGAGGAATGACTTGGGTATTGTAGAGTAAGGGGTCCCAGTGACAACTTAGAATATAAGTCAGGACTAGCAGGCCTTCGGTAGGCCTTGGTAAGGGAGAGTCTGAGCCAGAAAGACAGTCCTCCAGGCACCAAGAGATGAAATGTCCGGGGTGCCTATCCAAGTTGGATATATTCCTAGAAAAGATTTAAGAGTCAAACAGCACAATCGGGGCACTTGCAATTCCACCCTGAAAAAATACAAAAAACATACTCACTTCCTCTGGACTCCCATAGTGACTCATCCCTGGTGGCCTCCTGAGATGACAACATTTTGTCCCATCTGACCATTGCTGTTTGTGAATGGCTCAGGAGGCCACCAGGGACACATCGCAGCAGCAGTCACATGGGACAAAACAACATCATTTCAGGAGGCCGGCAGGGACATGTCATTCACCAGGTGAGTATGGTATTTTTTTTAATCTCCTCTTCTCCCATCTTTCTTTTTCTAATCTGTATAATGATGCCCAGCAGCAGCCATTTTGCCAATTCGAGTGTCGCAAGCAAAAGTTTCGGATTTCGCATAATGCAAACCTTGGGACATTTGGACTGAATTTCATTAGTTTGTAAATGCTGTGATAGGCTCAACCCCTTTGTCTGTTTTAACAGCAATACAGTTAGAGACGCTAGAGATTTAGAACTATACAACATGGAAAGAGTGTGCATTTAAGAGAGAAGATTGATTGTCTGGGTGTTTTGCAACCACTCTTGTTAATTGTCTTGGAGCTTCATGTTGCTCTGATTCCAATGAAATTCAGTGTTTATATATTGCAATATTCATCATCTGACAAGACAACTTGTACTGGATCTATATGTAATTATTCATAGAGACATTCTGTTAAATACTATACCGTTATAGATGCAGATGTCTTCAGTGTGTATGAGCAAATTATTGAGATTCCATTGATAGGTTTTAGGAGGGCCGAAGGGAATGGATGATACTGTGCTTTTTCTGTTCTGATAAATACATTTGTGAATTTCTCATAGAATAATTACTTTGAACATTGTAATATTATCTACGACAAATCCAGCTAGGTGAACTAATTCCCGGGACAATCACCAATCTGAATCAGGCAGATCTTGTTCTAACTTCAGTATTATATATCCCAAATGCTAATCTGACATGCAATAGTCAATGTGAGTATAAGACAAATTCTTTAATCTCCATAATATGTTTACCTGCACCTCACTATGCTCTCCCATCCATTCAGCTGTGATGTTTCTCTATTGTGAGAAATAGACTACATGGAAACCTTTAAATTAGAGCACTATACAAATTATTCTCTTTATAACAAAGTCCAAGTGAATCAATTAGAGCTTTTTATTTCAGGTTACTTTAAACTACTTTAAAATAATGAATTCACAATTATTATGGACCTTTTAATGTTTCTTTTAATGGCTACCCTGGTAGATACTTTTATTTTTTACATTATTTGTTGAGGATCTAGTAACTTCATTGTATGCCATGTTAGATCACGGTGTAATGTTATTTGTTCTTTAAAGTAGAAAAGACTCTGTAAGTGGCTTGTTGAATAGACACATTATAAAAGCATCACTAATGCATCATATATAAATGAACACATTAACTATATTCTGCTAATTAAATCCTATGCATAGCAAATAACATCAGATAAAGACCACTTTCAACATCTATGCTTATTTTCAAATTCTATTCAATTGTAACGCACAAGTGGCAAATTACTGCATCCTCATGCATATACGAGGACCGTCACAAAAGTAATGAGAATAATTAGGGCTGCGTGAGGAAGTGGGGATGGAGGTTGTTGCAGGGATACAGGCAGTGGCGTAACTAGGAAAGACTGGGCCCCATAGCTAACTTTTGACTGACTCAACTCCATCTGCCCTGCAATTTTGTTATTATAAATATATTCTATATAATTACAGCATCAGAACTAAGCTCTGACATATACGGCTCCAGAACCAAGCTCAATACATATATACAGCACCAGAACGAAGCTCCGTACATATATACAGCACCAGAACCAAGTTCAGTACATAAATAGAGCACCAGAACCAAGCTCAATATATATATATATACAGTGAAGGAAATAAGTATTTGATCCCTTGCTGATTTTGTAAGTTTGCCCACTGTCAAAGACATGAACAGTCTAGAATTTTTAGGCTAGGTTAATTTTACCAGTGAGAGATAGATTATATATATATAAAAAAAAAATAAAAAATCACATTGTCAAAATTATATATATTTATTTGCATTGTGCACAGAGAAATAAGTATTTGATCCCTTTGGCAAACAAGACTTAATACTTGGTGGCAAAACCCTTGTTGGCAAGCACAGCAGTCAGATGTTTTTTGTAGTTGATGATGAGGTTTGCACACATATTATATGGAATTTTGGCCCACTCCTCTTTGCAGATCATCTGTAAATCATTAAGATTTCGAGGCTGTCGCTTGGCAACTCGGATCTTCAGCTCCCTCCATAAGTTTTCGATGGGATTAAGGTATGGAGACTGGCTAGTCCACTCCATGACCTTAATGTGCTTCTTTTTGAGCCACTCCTTTGTTGCCTTGGCTGTATGTTTCGGGTCATTGTCGTGCTGGAAGACCCAGCCACGAGCCATTTTTAATGTCCTGGTGGAGCGAAGGAGGTTGTCAGTCAGGATTTGACGATACATGGCTCCATCCATTCTCCCATTGATGTGGTGAAGTAGTCCTGTGCCCTTAGCAGAGAAACACCCCCAAAACATAATGTTTCCACCTCCATGCTTGACAGTGGGGACGTTGTTCTTTGGGTCATAGGCAGCATTTCTCTTCCTCCAAACACGGCGAGTTGAGTTAATGCCAAAGAGCTCAATTTTAGTCTCATCTGACCACAGCACTTTCTCCCAATCACTCTCAGAATCATCCAGATGTTCATTTGCAAACTTCAGACGGGCCTGTACATGTGCCTTCTTGAGCAGGGGGACCTTGCGGGCATTGCAGGATTTTAATCCATTACGGCGTAATGTGTTACCAATGGTTTTCTTGGTGACTGTGGTCCCAGCTGCCTTGAGATCATTAACAAGTTCCCCCCGTGTAGTTTCGGCTGAGCTCTCACCTTCTTCAGGATCAAGGATACCCCACGAGGTGAGATTTTGCATGGAGCCCCAGATCGATGTCGATTGACAGTCATTTTGTATGTCTTCCATTTTCTTACAATTGCACCAACAGTTGTCTCCTTCTCACCCAGCGTCTTACTTATGGTTTTGTAGCCCATTCCAGCCTTGTGCAGGTCTATGATCTTGTCCCTGACATCCTTAGAAAGCTCTTTGGTCTTGCCCATGTTGTAGAGGTTAGAGTCAGACTGATTAATTGAGTCTGTGGACAGGAGTCTTTTATACAGGTGACCTTTTAAGACAGCTGTCTTTAATGCAGGCATCAAGATGATTTGGAGCGTGTAACTGGTCTGGAGGAGGCTGAACTCTTAATGGTTGGTAGGGGATCAAATACTTATTTCTCAGTGCACAATGCAAATAAATATATATAATTTTGACTATGTGATTTTCTTTTTTTTTTTTATATAATCTATCTCTCACTGGTAAAATGAACCTAGCCTAAAAATTCTAGACTGTTCATGATTTAGACAGTGGGCAAACTTACAAAATCAGCAAGGGATCAAATACTTATTTCCTTCACTGTATATACAGCACCAGAACCAAGCTCAGTACATAAATACAGCACCAGAACAAGCTCAGTACACAAATACAGCACCAGAACAAAGCTCAGAACATAAATACAGCACCAGAACCAAGCTCAGTACATAAATACAGCACCAGAACCAACCTCAGACCATATATACAGCACCAGAACAAAGATCAGCACATATATACAGCACCAGAACAAAGCTCAGTACATATATACAGCAACAAAACAAAGCTGAGTACATATATACAGCACCAGAACAAATACAGCTCAATTTAGTGAAACCCCTGCCTACAGCTCCGAGCATGGACCGAACAATGGTAAGGATAAGATTGGAGATGCTGTTTCACAAAAAAAAAAATCTTATCATAATCAAACCACCCATCATCTCGCTGCAGATCATAGAGTGATTACATTACTGATTAGAGCAGGGGTCCCAAGCACGCGGCCCGTGGGCCGCATGCGACCCCTGGGGCTGTCATCTGCGGCCCGCGGGACACAGAACTAGCTAGTACAGACTCTCCTCCGGGACTCTGGAATTCCCTGACATCGCTGTCCACATATGGACAGCGATGTCTGGGGCTTCCCCAAAGCGGAGTCCTGGGCAGAGCGCTAGTATAGCCTCTGCTCCGGGACTCTGTGGAATTTCCTGA